>NW_006921675.1:8051471-8054975 GCF_000298275.1 Orycteropus afer afer | reverse complement strand
ACCCACCAGCCACTCCTCGGAAGGAAGGTTGGGCAATCCTACTTCCGTAGTGACACTGCCTCGGAAACCCAAGGAGGGGTCGCTATGAGTCGGGCTGACTCGACGGCACATAACAACAACAACAACAACTATGGAAAAAAAAAATTATATATGCATACATACACATACAAAAACCAAACCAAACTCACTACCACCAAGTAGATTCTGAGTCATTGCAACCTCCACTGGGTTTCAAGGTGGTAAATCTTTATGAAAGCAGATTACTCCGTTTTCCTTCCACAGAGCAGCTGGTGGGTTTGAACTGCCAACCTTCTGGTAAGTAGTCAAATGCCTCAGGCACTACACCACCAGAGCACCTTTAAATACACGTACATACGTATGTATGTATGTATGTATTTGGTACATGTATGACATATATGTATCACATGCAAGGAGCTCTGGCGGTGCAGTGGTTAAACATCTGGCTAACCAAAAGGTCAGTGGTTTGAACCCATCAGCTGCTCCATGAGAGAGAGATAAGGTAGTCCGCTTTCAGAAAGATTTACAGCCTTGGAAAATATGGAGCAGTTCTACTCTGCCTATAGGATCACTATGAGTCAGACCCAACTTAATGGCAGTGGCCTTTGTTTTGGTTTATCATTTACATAAATATGAAAGACATATACATACATATATATGAAAGTAACATGAGATAAACCACTGTGAAGGGTGAAAAGACATTCTTCCCACCTTTGTAGATGTGGAAAGGGAGCAAATACCTGAGGTTTAACTGAACCGGGTAATTTTACTCCCTGCACCTCCGTACAGAGCATACACAAGCCCAGTGAGCAAGAGCAACAAAGCCCAGCATGCCCCCAGATGCAACAAGAGAAAATTCTGTGGAAACTGCTTCAGGCCTCTTTGATGAGACACGAACTTCCTTCTAACCAGTCAAGAACTTGATTTTGACGTGTCTTTTCTCTTGAGCCTTGCTGTTCCCATAACTACCTCCCCCCTCCTAATCCCTCCACAGGTAACTTTTTCCACTTCAGCAGCCCCCCCCCCCCAAATCACCACTCTGCAGGAGAGCAGACCTACACTATTATTTGTAGTCTCTAAAAACCAGGAGTAAAAACGAAAGTCTGCCTCTCTACATACATAAAACAGGAAGTGGTTTCAATGAGTTGCAGCTCAGATAATAAAAGTTTTTGAGATTAAAGGGCAAACGAGGTGCGGGAGCTCCAGAAAGCTCCGCGGCACACACACTGGCTCCAAGATTTCCTCAGGAAACCCACCATCGCTAAAGCAACCCAGAGCAGGACCTGCAGAGTTCACTCGGCTGGAAGGGGAAAAAAGTAACAGTATAGTAATAAAGGGGCCCTCTGCTTACCTCCTTTCCTCCTCCTCTCCACGGACCACGCAGTGTGGTTTCCACCTTGACTTCCAAGTAGGAACCGGAGCCCCACACAACCAGCGAGGCCGCCCTGGCTCTCCCGGCTCTGCCCGGGCAGTGAAGCGAGACCGCGCGCCAGGGAGCTCCCGCTCACCCAGCTCTCCGCCGCAAACCTGCCGTTCCTCTTCCTGGCCTCCGCACAGCCCACACCGCCAGCCGGCCGCCCTCCTGGCCCCGCGCCCCACCCGGCTACCGCAGGGCACCCGGCGGCGACGCTCGCGGCCGGGTGACAGCGGGGCCAACACCGAGAGCAGCCGCCGCGGGCCAGATCCCCGGCCAGAGTTCCCCTGAGGCAGTGCGCACTGACCTCCAGCCCCGCGCCCCTGACAGCCGGTCAGGCGCTCAAGTGACACAATGCTGGCCCCCGCCGACCCCTGGCCGCGGTGACAACTCACCCGGGGAACGGCGTGGCGACCTCAGGGAGGGGGGCGCTCGCAGCTTCCGCGGCGCCGGGATCCGCTTCGCCGCCTGCGCGCGCCCGCAGCCCTCTCGGGTCTAGGCGAGGCCCCGCGTGCCCTTGTCTGGCTCGTGTGGCCGGCGCTGCGGAAGGAGAAGGCGGAGGGGAGGGAGGAAACGAGGCTGTCGCCGGCTTCAGAGAATAGAACGCGGCGGCGGCGGCGGTAGCTCCCGCGTCACCGTCCCAGCTGTACCGCGCGGGAAGGGGAGGTCCCAGGGAGGGGGAGGGGAAGGGGGTGGAGAAATGGGCGGGGCGAGGCACTCACGCAACAAGCGCCGGCGTCGCGCCGCCGCGACCGCCTCTCTGGGAGGCCCAGCCTGTCGACTGGCAGCCAGTACGCACGCGCTGCTGGCTGGGACGCACGCCCCGCGGAAGGCTGCCCTAGTCGGGGAGAGGGGGGGCTGGGAGGGGAAAGGCCTTAAAGGGACAGTTGCGCTTGCTGCGCTGGAGCGCCTGGGCGGTGGAACCGACTCGGAACGCTCTGCTTGTGCAGTGCGATCGCTACTTCTTTCACGATTATTACTATTTGGACCTCAGTGAAAGAATTGGATTACTGTCCGGTTTACAAGGCGCTTTCGCGCATGTGGCTTTATTAGATTTTTATCGCTCGCCAGACTTGTCTCTGAGGCAGCTCACACTCTGCCTGTAAGAATACATGTCAGACTAAATTGTGTAGCCTACCAACCTCAAAATTGCCCTAGGGAGTAAGTGTGAAAATGCAGAATCGGAGGGCCATACCTCCAGCCTTTCTGATTCCATAAGACTTGGGTCTGGCGATCTGCATCCAGAAGGTCGTAACGTTTGAAAACACTGTGGATCAGTTCTACTCTGTACAATGGGATCACTTAGTCAGAACCGACTCAAGGCAACCAACAACAACAGCAAGGCTTGGGTCGGCTTCTGGAATTTCTCTTCTAACAAGCATTCCGGAGTGATTCTTGAACGCACTGAAAGCACACCCCAGATCTCGAAGTTGAGAAAACTGAATCGAGAGCGAGTGCTGGCAGAGCCAGGGCTAGAACCCTCCCACACAGTTAATCTGATTTCCATCCTGAGCCTTGGTTCACTAGGGCTATTTTCCACCATATACTGTGTGAGCAGTTTGTGCATTTACGGCTACATCATTTACTGGAGATCTCCCGCTGCAGCCTTAAGAGGTAAGTTTATGTGTCTCCAGAGCCTGTGAAGGCAGTGACTCTGGTCTTATCTCTGCCCGCCCCGCCCTCTGCTTGGCCCTTGCACACTGCTTTGCTTGTCTCACGGGTGCTCCGTAAATGTTGAGCACTCTTACTTGAAAATCAGTAGCCAAGTCCGTGTTTGGACCCACAGTCCTGCCTTCCCTGGAGCTTGAGTCAGGCAGTCCCCTCCTCCCAGCCGCCCTTTGGACAAGGATACATACCTCGTGGCATCTCACCAAATCTAATTCTAGTAGGTTCTCTGGAAAAGTGCAGAGAATTAACAGGGCCTGTCCTTGAGGTTGCTCAAACATGGCAAGCAGAGTGCTCCTCCACCACACGCACACTGTTGTGTTGTTGTTGTTATGTGCCGTCGAGTCGGCCCCGACTCATAGCGACCCCTCCTTGGGTTTCCGAGGCAGTATCACTACGGAAGTAGG
>NW_006921675.1:8048662-8050891 GCF_000298275.1 Orycteropus afer afer | reverse complement strand
GGGAGCTCTGGTAGCATAGTGACTAAGACACTTGCCTGCTAACCAGACGGCTGGTGGTTCAAACCCACCAGCCACTCCTCGGAAGGAAGGTTGGGCAATACTACTTCCGTAGTGATACTGCCTCGGAAACCCAAGGAAGGGTCACTATGAGTCGGGGCCGACTCGACGGCACATAACAACAACAACAATGATGTGTGACTTGTTAGTTAAAAATCCTCCCTAGATTCCTAGTGTCCACAGAATGAAATCCAAACTCCCAGGCCAGGACTGTGTCCAGTGCTCTCCACAAACTGGCCCAAATCCTCTCCATTCCTCTGTACCACCAGGCGGTTTCAAACAAGCCACTCACTTTCACATCTCAGAGCCTGTGCCCTCTACCTGGAAGGCTGTTCCCTCTACCTGGAATGCCCTCCACTTATTTTTTGCAACTTTTCCAGAGTCTCTGGTGTATATGAATAGCTCCTTTTTCTGCCATTCTTTGGTTGAGCCTCAGTTTAGCATTTATTTCCTTCTGCTTTATATTCCAGGGCCAGAGTACTACTCTTTTCTCCCTTTGTAAATGTCAACAAGTAAGATGTGTACTCTATTAAAATAAAAGCAAAGAGATTTATTGAAGATTCAAAAACAGTCCAAACTGGGAGCACAGCTAATCTCACAAAGTGAAATCAAATGTTCCAAAATGTTGGGATATGTATAAGGTAAAATCAAAATCTAAAGGTACAACATTCTGATTGGAAGTTGCAAGATCAGTGAAGCCAGTGGTGGGACAACTTGAAATGGGGGCTTTCCAGTGATTAGTTGGAAATATGAATATGGGTTATTTGGATTAGTTAGTTTAAATATATGACTAAGGATGGTTTTACAGGGTAGTCATAAGGTACTTATCTAAAAACATTTCTTGAGGGAATTTCTGATAAGGATTTTGTGTCAAGCCTCTTCCGAAGAATATTTTTTTCATATCTTTAGTTTAACCACAGCAAAAAAAAAAAAAAAACCCTCCTTTGTTATGTAATTAATTCTGTCTAAAGGTTTGACAATGCAATGCACTGCTGTGGAATCAAAGCCTACTCATAGTGACCCCTCCTTGGGTTTCCAAGGCAGAATCACTACAGAAGTAGATTGCCCAACCTTCCTTCTGAGGACTGGCTGGTGGGTTTGAACCGCCAGCCTTCTGGTTAGCAGTCAAGTGCTTTAGCCACCACACGCACACACCCACCCCCAAAAGAACTCTCCCCTGCTGGGCCCCATGCAGCATGTTGTATACCTGTGGCATGTCATTCATTACCTCTTCTGTAAGGCTATCCTTGCTCAGCATTCTTTCTTCCTTGCCTGGCTGTGTCCAGATTCACTGGAGAAGATGACCACCGCCCACCCATCCTCTAAACCCCAAAACCTTGTTTCTCATCCTCCCCTCCACAGCCCCCCCCACCACCACACACAACCGAGTTGGAATTGACTCAAATTGACTCTTGGGCAGTGGCTTTGATTTCAGTTTCGTTTGTACATGGGCTTACTACCCAGGCCACCAGAGGTCTGAAAAGTAAACGTCAGAACTGCCTGGGACAGCAACAGAGCTCAGCAACAGCTATGTGTGTGGCAGGAACACCCCAAGGAGACCCAAAGTTCAGGAAGGGGACAAAAGGGAAGGAAGCAAGGGAAAAGATGTACAGGAATTGGGGAAGATAAACAGAGAGAAGGAAAGAGAGAAGAACAGGAAGAAAGCAGGCATCCATGCACAGGTCAGATCATCCATGAAGGCAGCTTGGTGTAGTGGAAGATGGATTAAGAAGCTCTACAACAGCAACACATTGCAGGCAGCTAGACCACTAACCCACTTAGTGACCTCATACAAGACCTATCATGAGTCTTTTACCTGTAAAATGGCTTCTGAGACCCCATGTTGTTGTTATGTGCTGTCAAGTCGGCCCTAACTCATAGCAACCCCTCTTTGGGTTTCCAAGGTGGTATCACTATAGAAGTAGATTGCCCAACCTTCCTTCGAGGAGTGGCTGGTGGATTTGAACTGCCAGCCTTCTGGTTAGCAGTCAAGTGCCTTAGACACTACGCTACCAGAGCTCCTTATGTTGTTGTTGTTGTTATGTGCCATCGAGTCAGACCTGACTCATAGCGACCCCCGCTTGGGTTTCCGAGGCAGTATCACTACGGAAGTAGATTGCCCAACCTTCCTTCCGAGGAGTGGCTGGTGGGTTTGAACCACCAGCCTTATGA
>NW_006921675.1:8039214-8045297 GCF_000298275.1 Orycteropus afer afer | reverse complement strand
AAAGGGCTGGAGGGAGGCAGCATGTCTGGCCTTGCAGTAATAGGCCTTGGGTTACTGCTGGTAATCCTGCCTTCCCCTTGTAGGGTTAGAGGAGGTCAGAACATGTGGCCTCCTTGTCGTTTTTGTAGGTACTATCTGACTGCTTCACCCTTCTAGGGCTTAGCATTCAGCTTCTGTGATCTTAGGACAGGAGTGGGGAGGGCTGTCTGTGTGGAGTAAGACCACATTAGAGGAACAACCTGACTGTTCAAAAGACTGGCTCAGCATGTAAACTCAAATCCATTTGGGAAATGGGTCTCATCTATGTACATAATTCTCTTCATAGGCATTAAATTGGGCTTTTGTGTCATAACATTGGTTATACGTTTTATGCAACATTTGATTTTGTCAATAATTATCACAACAATTAATATCATTAATAAGACTTAGTGGGCTATCGTCAACATTGTGAAAATGTCAACATGAACGAAACTATTAGCAATACTACAGGTACACAATAAAGCTCATACCATAAGAATAGCTATGATTGTAAGGCAAAGTTTTAAATATTTCAGGAAGTTGCATGAAGGCGTGTTCTGCAGTCTTGAGACTAGCTGTCTACCTCAGATGTTGTCTGCTTCTTAGCTAGACATCCATATCTCTCTCTCTCTCTCTCTCTCTCTCTCTCTCTCTCGGCTTGTCCTAAAGGAACACATGATTCTGGCTCCAGGCTCTCAGGCTTTGGCTGGTAAACAGGTCAGGTAGTGGCAGCAGCAGGGCAGCTGTGGGGCCTAAACTGCTGCTGCTGCCCAGCCAGGTACAACAGTAAACAGGGCTTGGCATGCTCCACTCCCTCCCCACTGGCTTCCTCTTGCTCATCTCCACCCTTGCCTTCTCCCCTGCTGCTGCTGCTGCTGCTTTCAGCACCATTTCTTCTGGCTTCTTCCAGCAGCTCCAGTAGCAGCAGCAGTAAGTGGTGACAAGGACAATTGGAAATGGGCTCCCATAAGGTTTTAATATAGTCTTCATGTAATGTCCAAATCACAATGCCCTATTTCACAGGACGTATCATAGACATTAAGCAATACATTTACGTATTTTATTTTCATAACCTTGTCTTTTGCATGGAGCTCTGGTGGCATAGTGCCTAAGGCATTTGACTGCTAAGCAGAAAGCTGGCAGTTCAAATCCACCAGCTACTCCTCGGGAAGAAGATTGGGCAATCTACTTCCATAGTGAGACTACCTCAGAAACCCAAGAAGGGGTCACTATGAGTCAGATCTGACTCAACGGCAGTAAGTGAGTTGTCTTTTGCAGCCTTTATAGGATCCTTTACAGAAGCATTTAAAGTAATTTGTTTCTTTTTTTAAGGCCTTGTTATACCAATCAAAATAAACAACTTATCTTTTTTTGGGGGGGTACACTTTACACTTTTCAAATAGACCAATTTATAACAAAGTTTCTCAGAATAGCCCAGATTTTAAGAAATAATTATTCTTGGAAGAGAAAATAATCAAGATTTTAAGATGGCTTCATGAAAAACAGCAACTGACAGCCATGGCCTTCTTTCCTGATAAAAACTCTGAGCAAATAAGATTTGAAGGGAAATTCTTCAACATATTTAAAGGCACATACAGAAAACCAATGGCCAATATTACTATCAACAGAGAAAGACTAAAACCATTCCCTTTGCAAATGGGAAGCAACAAGGATGCCTTTATCACAACTCCTAGTCAACGTTGGGAGCTCTGGTAGCATAGTGCCTAAGGCACTTGATCAAACCTACCAGCCACTCCTTGGAAGGAAGATTGGGCAATCTACTTCCGTAGTGATACTGCCTCGGCAACCCAAGGAGGGGTCGCTATGAGTCGGGGATGACTCGACGACACATAACAACAACAACAACATTCAATATTGGAAGTGAGAATGGCCAGACTTCATCTTACCTACTTTGGTCATGTTGTCAGAAGGGACCATTCCCTGGAGAAGGATACCATGGTTGGTAAAGTGGAGGGTCAATGAAAAAGAGGAAGGCCCTCAACAAGATGGATTGACATAGTGGCTGCAAGGATGGGCTCAGGTATAGCAGGGATTATAGAGCTGGTACAGGACCAGACACTGTTTTATGCAGCTATGCATAGGGTCACTATGAGTCAGAGACGACTTGTTGGCACCTAGCGACAACAACATTCAATGTTGTATTGAAAGTCCTAGACAAAGCAAAAAGGCAGGAAAGGGAAATAAAAGGCATCTAGACTGGTAAGGAAGAAGTAAAACTATCCTTACTTGCATATGATACGGTCTGTTCTGGTTACCTAGTGCCACTCTGAGAGAAATATGCCACAAATGGGATGGCCTTATTAAGGAGTTTATTACAGTTTGGAGGCTTTCAGTTCAAGTTCAAAGTGTCAGGCTCTAGGGGCTGTATGAAAGCCCCTCAGCCTTAGGTTTCAGCTCTGCCTCCAGCTCCCGGCCCACTGAAGCTAGAGGCTTTTCTTCACTCAGACAGCTGCTGGCTGCTGAGGCTGCCACGCCTAAGGTTGACAAGTAAAGAGGCACAGTCTCAATATTACCAAATCACACGGCAGGCCATTAATTCAAGTCCATTGTAAGCCCCAAGGTTGGCAAAGCATGGCAGACTGCTGAACAATGATATAGCTACAGGCAGGGTTCAAGGTACCATAAGCTAGAGACCATTCCCAAAGCTGCTTCTTATATACAGGAAGCAGACCACATCTCAAAAGCAGCTACTCAGCTGCTTATGGTAGATCCCACCATGGAGATCCCACCATAGAGTTGACTGCCAGTCTCATCATGGGGAATAACTACCACCAGCTGCCCAGCCATTCAACCAGGCCCAGCCAAGCTGACACACAAACATAACCACCACATGATCCTACACATAGAAAATCCCAGAGATTCTACAAGAAAGCTACTGAAACTAATAGGACTCAGCAAAGTGGCTGGGTACAAAATTAACTTATAAAACACTGTCAGATTCCTCCACACTAAAAAGACAACTCTGAAAAGGAAATCAAGAAAAATAATACCATTTACAATAGCTACCAAAGAGATAAATACTTAGGAATAAATGTAACCAGAGATACAAAAGACTTAAACAAAGAACACTATTGCAAGAGACCAAAAAAAATCTACATAAATGGAAATACATATGATGCTCATCAATAAGAAGACTTAACATTGCAAAAATGTCAGTACTACCCAAAGTGTTCTCTGTGTATAATGCAATCCCAATCCAGATTCCATCAGTATTCGTCAAAGAGATGGAAAAACTAATCACCAACTTTATATGGAAAGGAAACCAAAAGACAAACAAACTCACTGCCTTGGAGTCATATCCAACTCATTCATAGCCACCCCTCCTTGAGTTTCCGAGGAGATTTCACTACAGAAGTAGATTGCCCAACCTTTCTTCCAAGGACTGGCTGGTGGATTTGAACTGCCAGCCTTCTGGTTAACAGTCAAGTGCCTTAGGTACCACGCCACCAGAGCTCCCATGAAAAGGAGAGAGACCCCTGATACGCAAAGCACTGCTAAAGAAAAAGAACAAAGTAGGAGGCCTCACATTTCCTGGTTTCAAAACCTGCTATACAGCCACAGTAGTCAATATAGACAAGTATTGGTACAAAAACAGACACATAGATCAATGAAATAGAATTGAGAACCCAGAAGTAAGTCTATCTACCTATGGGGAGCTGATCTTTGACAAAGGGCTGAAATCCATTAAATGGGGAAGTGATAGTCTCTTTAGCAAATGGTGCTAGCAAAACTGGATATCCATTTGCAGAAAAGTGAAATAGACCCAAACCTCATACCGTATATACAAACTAAATCAAGATGTAAAATCTGAAGCTATAAAGATAACCAAATAAAAAAATAGAAGCAAACTTAGCGGCCCTAATTTGTGACATAAATAGACTATCAAACATAACTAAAAATGCACAAACAATATAAGCTAGACAACTGGGACCTACTAAAAATTAAATACATGTGCACATCAAAAGACTTTTCCAAAAGAGTGAAAAGAGAAACCACAGAACTGGGATAAAATTTTCAGCAAGAACATATCCGACAAGTGACTAATCTCTGAAATTTATAGAAAACTTCAATATCTCAATAACAAAAAACAATCCAATTAAAAAAGTGGCAAAGGATGTGAGCAGCCACCTCATCAAAGAAGACATTCAGGTGGCCAACAAACACGTGAAGAAATGCTCATGATCGTTAGCCATTAAAAACTATTGCCATTGAGTTGATTCTGACTCACAGCAAACCTATAGGACAGTGTAGAACTGCCTCATAGGGTTTCCAAGGCTGTAAATCTTTACGGAAGCAGACTGCCTCATATTTCTCCTGTGAAGCCTTACCCACTGGACCACCAGAGCTCCTTCATTAGCCATTACAGAGATACAAATCAAAACAGCAATGCAATATCATCTCACCCCAGCAATAATAGCAAAGTTAAAAGAAACACAGAAAACAACAAAGGTTGGCAAGGGGGTGAGAGATTGAGACCCTCATACATTTCTCGTGGGACTGTAAACGGTGCAACCACTGTGGAAAATGGTATAGCACTTCTTTAAAAAGTTGGAAATAGAATTACCCTATCATCCAGCAATGACACTACTAGGAATATATCCTGGAGAAATAAGAGCCATAACACAAATTGATACATATATATCCATGCTCATTGCAGCTAATCACAACAGCAAAAAGATGAAAACAACCTAAGTTGTCAGTAGAAGAATGGATAAACACACAGTGGAATACTACACAATTTAAAGAATAAGGATGAACCTGCAAAACACCTCATAACATGGATGAACCAGGAGGACATTATGCTGAGTTAATTAAGTCAATCACAAAAGGAAAAATATTGTATGAAGCCACTATTATAAAAAGTTAAGAAAAGGTTTACACACGAAAAGAAACATTCTTTGATGGTTACCAGGGACGGGAAGGGAAGGGAGGGAAGATAACTAAAGAGTAGACGAGTATTAACCTGAATGAAGGTAAAGGCAGTATACAATGAGGAAGAGGTCAGCACAATATGACCAAGGCAAAGGAAGACACTGGGAGGTGTACAAGAGTTGAAGTCAACAAAGGTAAATAGTATTACGTACACAACCCTACAATAACAGTAGTAGCAAACAATAATTACAAGTGTATAAATAGGTAGACATGCAAGCTGAATGGGTGTGGAGAGGCAAAAGGGACTACACCCATAAGTATATATAGAATCAACAGAATATTTCTACATACATTTTGGTGTGTGCTGCAAATATATCCACGTATACAGTAAAGCAGACAGGGGGCAAAGTCCTGAAACCTTCTTAACTATAACCAAACACCTTGAGGGAATAAGTCACTGGGCGTGGGAGCTTAGGACCTCAGTCTCAGAACATCTAGGTCAATTGGCATAACCTAGTCCACAAAGACAATGTTCTACATCCCACTTTGATGAGTAGTGACTTGGGTCCTAAAAGCTTGCAAGTGGCCATCTGGAAAAAAAAAAAAAAAAAGAAAACCAAACTCACGGCCATCTTGTCAATTCCAACTCTTAGCAACCCTATTGGACAGAGTAGAACTGTCCCACAGGGTTTCCAAGGTTGTAAATCTTTACAGAAGCAGACTGCCTCATCTTTCCCCATGGAGTGGCTGGTGGGTTCAAACTGCTGACCTTTTAGTTAGCAGCCATACACCTTAACCACTGTGCCACCAAAGCTCCTGATTAAGTGGTCATCTAAGGTATAATAATTGGTCTCTCCCCAAATGAAGAAAAGAAGAGTGGGAAAAAAAAAAAAAAATCCAAGACTCAGGAAACAATTTGTTCAAAGGGCCAATAGACCACAGGAATCACAGTCTCTACCCCTGAGACCAGAAGAACCAGATGGTGCCTGGCTCCTACAACTGACCACTCTGATCAGGATCACAATAGAAGGTCCTGGGAAGAGTGGGAGAAAAATGTAGAACAAAATTAAAAATCATGAAAAGAGGCGGGGCAAGATGGCGGACTAGGCAGAAGGATTGCACAGACCCTCTTCAACAAAGAAAAGGGAAACCAATTAACACAGACACAGAAG
>NW_006921675.1:8028046-8032159 GCF_000298275.1 Orycteropus afer afer | reverse complement strand
AAAAGTAAAAATCATGAAAAAGACCAGACTTACTGGTCTGATGGACGGGTGGATCCCCCAACACCATAGCTTTTAGACACCTTTCAAAGCTGGAACTGAACACACCCCAAGGAGTCACCTTTCAGCCAAACGATAGACAAAGTGAGGAATGTAATCCTCAGAACGATCAACCATACAAGATCAAAAGGTAGCATTTGCCCAAAAACAAAGCTCAGAGGCAGGAAGGGAAAGGAAAGGAAAGGAAAGAAGGATGGATGGAAACAGGGAACCTAGGAGGAAGACTTTCTTGCACACTAGCTCATTTTATCCTCATAGCGCACACTAGCTCATTTTATCCTCATAGCATACCAATAAAATGAAGAGACAATATTATACCCCATTTTACTATAAGGAAGCTGAGACACAGCACAGATTACTGGTGTTTCTAACCTCATACCGGAAGTAGCATGGGGTTTCCTGTTTTGATTCACAATTGCTTGAGCAGGCTTCGTATCCTGTGACAAGTGAACCTGTTTGACCCTAGAGGAGGTAGAAGTATCCAGGCCACCTCACCACAAAAGGTCAGAGTCTAAGATGGGTGGGATGAGCAGGGCTGGACTGGCAGGAGCTGAGTGGCAGCTCCTAGTCCAGGGAAGGAAGACCCTGAGCTCGGGTGGTTGTCTGAACACAAGAGCCTGTGCCATCAGCTGGGGCTCCTTTCCTTGTAGCGTGTTAGGACCTGTGAGAGCCAGGCCTAGTGGCCCAACCTTTGTTGGTCACTGACCTGAGGGGACTTGGAAGGTCAGATCTCAGAGTTTAGAGCAAGGCTACCCAGAGCAGCAACTTTGAGTCCCTACCCCCACCCCCTACCCTGGACTCCAGCCCTAGAAAATGTACACCTGAAGCTGCCAGTCAGCCGGTAGGTGTAAGAAGGTGGCCAGCCCCTCCTGCTTTTCTGAAGCACTGACAAGTCTTTAGAAAACTTTATGCCTGACACAAAGGAGGGAAGCTGGGTAAGAGTGTCGGCACCATTTCATGCAGCCAGCATGATTACCTGCTTCTCCTCCCTGCCCTTTGCCCGAGGGCCAGGCACTGACCCTGGATGGCAGCCAGCAGGGAAGGAGGAAGGGACTGGGGGAAGGCGTTTCTAGATACAACCAGCCCACAAACCCCACCCTGCTGCTTCTGGTCACTTGACATTGCATTCCCTGGGTGACTTTCCTCCTCAGGGCTACCCTGATGGCGCATTTTCACATGATTTGATGATGGGAGGAGAGGACTGTGTATTGACTCTGCTAGCTATTTGCTGCAGGGAATAGCCCCTTCTTCAGACTATCTGGGAAGGTTAGAAGAGTTGTTAGCTCCAGGGCCTATTGGCAGGCCTAGGTTAGGTTCACTTTAGACTGACTGGTCAGACCACATTCAGGGTATTTTGAAGGTGCTGAAGATAGAATCCAAGCTGTAGCTTTACGCCTTGATGTATTACTCTGCCACCCAAAAGGCTCCAATACTGAGTACACACTGTCTGCCAGGTACAGTGTTAATATGCTGCTGTTGTTGTCAGGTGCCATGGAATCGGTTACTACTCATGATGACCCCACGCACACCAGAACCAAACACTGCCTGGTCCTGCACCATCCTCACAATCGTTGCCATGTTTGAGCCCTTTTTTGTCAATCTATCTTGTTAAAGGTCTTCCTCTTTTTTGCTGACCCTCTACTTAACCAAGCTCTGGTAGCATAGTGGCTAAGGCACTTGACTGCTAACCAGAAGGCTGGCGGTTCAAACCCACCAGCCACTGGAAGGAAGGTTGGGCAATCCTACTTCCGTAGTGATACTGCCTCGGAAGCCCAAGGAGGGGTCGCTATGAGTCAGGGCTGACTCGATGGCAAATAACAACAACAACTACTTAACCAATGCACACATGTCTCATATAAGCCTTGCAGTAGCCTGTGAAATAGGTATTAATACTTCTGTCTCCATTTTTGAAGAGGTGGAAACTGAGGTATAGAGAAGTTAAAGGTTAAGACTATAAGGTCCACAGTGACTAAGTTGCAAAGCCTGGTCTGCCCGTCTCTTGATGAAATAAAAATACATTTGGCAATGCAAAAGGCAAATATGACCATTAAAAGAGGACCAGAGCAGATTACATGCTGGGATATGCTGAAGCCTGCTCACACTTTCTCACGAGATCCAATTGTTAAATTTCCAGGATTTTTGCAAGTCAGCTGTTAAACAGCCATTAATAACAATGCAATCATCTACATATAAAATTAAATAGATTACATTTTAAAATAATAAATACCTAAAACATACTACTTCCTACTTGTTTTACTATATTTTACTCTTGGCGTTATGTGTGCCTATTTTATCTGTATAGGGGAAATACTACATAAAATCATATGCTAGTGAGCATCTCTTCCAACTCCATATTGAGTGACAGCACACTGGTAGCTTCAAATCAGTCTTGGTGGAGTTATTTACTCCACAGAAATTAGAATATGCTACAAATCAGCCTTTCACCACCTGACCTAATTGGTAAACATTAACTAGCATATATGTTTGCAGAAGCCAGCAAACCAGAGGAGTTGGGGAGATGAAGCCAGAATGCGTGGCCCAGGGTTGGATAAGCCCTTCAGCTAAGCCATTTGAGTGGGTGGAGGTCAGAAGCACATGGAATATTCTGTTCCTAGGAGCCAGCTAGACCCCAGCCAGTTCCCTTTTGGCACGGAAAGTGGGGCCACAGACCAGGTGAGAAATGTTTGATACCCCAAAAGTATGTCTGTTTCGTCTACCTCAAGGAGATGCACCACAAAGATCTTCCCTAGTAGAGGTGGATTAAGGAGCCCTGGTGGCCCAAACATTAAGTGCTGTGCTGCTAAAAAAGTTGATTGTTTGAACCCACCCAGTGGCTCCGCACGACAAAGACCTGTTGATCTGCTTCCTGTAAAGATTACACTCAAGAAAACGCTATGAATGAATTCTACTCTGTCACATGGGGTCCCTAAGAATAAGAGTTGCATACCCGTTACGAAGGAAGAACAGAGAGGAAGCTAACAGAAAGGGGTGGGTGTTCTGCCTGGAACGGGCAGCGTTCCCAATGCCTTGTGAATGCCTGACCCCTGGTGGTCAGAATGAGAATGCAGGCCTCTGCCCTCAGCTTTGGAGAAGATTCTCAATTCCCCTGTGCCCCCCACTCTGCCTTCACCCCGCAATGCACAGTCACAGCACACTTAGGCATGGGCCACAGGACAGCAAGGGTAATCCTTGTGGGACATACAGATGGACGATGATCAGTAGCAACTGCTTCAAACCTAAGTGAAAACCATTCACTCAGTAATCGCCATACTACTTTCCACAGCGGTTGTATCATTTGACAGTCCCACCAGCAGTGTATGAGAGTCCCAATCTCTCCACATCCTCGCAGGCATTTATTCACTCCCTTTGTTACTATTCTTGGTAGGTGCCATAGAGTCAACTCAGATTCAAAGCGACCCTACGTACAACAGAATGAAACAGTGCCCAGTCCCGCACCATCCTCACAATCTTTGCAATACTTGAGCCCATCATTGCACCCACTGTGTCATTCCATTCTTGTTGAGGGACTTCCCCTTTTTTGCTGACCCTCCGCTTTTTTTTTTTAATGTTTTCAATGTTCCCTCCCCTTCCCTCCTACCCCTGGTAACCAACCAAGAAGTTTTGTTCCATGTATAAATCTTTCCTTGACTTTTTACAATAATGAACTAATAATATTTGTCCTGTGATTGACTTATTTCACTCAGCATAATGTCCCCCAAGTTCATCCATATTATGCAGTTTTTTGCAGATTCGACATTATTCTTTAGTGTTGCATAGTATTCCATTGTGTGTATGTTCATAGTTTGGTTATCCATTCCTCAGTTGATGGACACCTAGGTTGTTTCCATCTATTTGCTTTTGTAAATAGTGCTATGACAAACATGTTGTTGTTGTTGTTAAGTGCCATCGAGTCGTTTCCGACTCATAGCGACCCCATGCACAGCAGAACAAAACACTGCCCAATCCCGTGCCAGCCCCACAATCCCTGCTATACTTCAGCCCATCATCGCAGCCACCATGTCAATCCATCTCGTTGAAGGCCTCCCCCTCTTTCGT
>NW_006921675.1:8024753-8026681 GCF_000298275.1 Orycteropus afer afer | reverse complement strand
TTTGTTGAAATATCTCAATCGGTATGCCATCAATTCCCGGGGCCTTGTTCTTCACCAGTTCTTTCATTGCAGCTTTGACTTCTTCCTTCATTACCATGATGAACATGGGTGTGCATATATCTGTTCTTGTCCTCGCTCTCACTTCTTTATGATATATACCTAGTAATGGGATTGCTGGATCAAATGGAAATTTCTAATTCCACTTTTTAAGGAATTGCCATACTGCTTTCCACAGTGGTTAGATCATTGTACAGTCCCACCAGCAGTTAATGAGAGTCCCAATCTCTCCACATCCTAATCAGCATTTGTTCTTTTCTGTCTCGTTGAACTTTGCTATTAGTGCTTGGGCAAGATGGTGTTTCATTGTTGTTTTGATTTGCATCTCTCTAAAGGCTAATGATAGTGAACATTTCTTCATGTGTTTGTTGGCCGCCTGAATATCCTCTTTGGTGAAGTGTCTATTCATGTCTTGTGCCCATGTTTTAATTGGATTGTTTGTCTTTTTGTTGTTGAGGTGTTGGAGTTTTCTATAAATTTTAGAGATAAGTCCTTTGTCAGATATGTCATTGCCAAATATTCTTTCCCAATCTGGTTCTCTTTTGACTCTTTTAGAGAAGTCTTTTGAAGCACATAAAAATGTAATTTTCAGAAGGTCCCATTCATCTAGCTTAACTTCTGCTGTTTGCACATTTTGGGTTACACTTGACAGTCTATTTATGCCATCAGGGCCTCTAAATTTGCCCCTAGTTTTTCCTTGAGGAATTTTATAGTTTTAGCTTTCGCATTTAAGTCTTTGATCCATCTGGAGTTAGTTTTTGTGTATGGTGTGAGGTATGGATCTTGTTTCATTTTTCTGCAAATGGATAACCAGTTTTGCCCTCCCCATTTGTTAAAGAGACAATCTCTTTCCCATTTAATGGATTTCAGCCCTTCATCAAAGATTAGCTGAACATAAGTCAATGGATCTATTTCTGGGTTCTCGATTCTATTCAACCAGTCTATGTGTCTGTTGTGTTGTACCAATACCAGTCAGTTTTGACTGTTAGCTGTATAGCAGATTTTGAGATCCAGGAGTGTGAGACCTCCTACTTTGTTCTTCAGTAGTGCTTTCTTTATCTGTGGTCTCTTTCCTTTCAATATAAAATTAGTGATTGGTTTCTCCATATCCTTAAAGAATGTTGATGGGATCTGGATTGGGATTGCATTGAATGTATAGATTGCTTTGGGTAGTCCTGACATTTTCACAATGTTCAATCTTTCTGCCCATAAGCATGGTATGTTCTTCCATTTCTGTAGATCTCTTATGGTTTCTTGAAATAGTGTTTTGTAGTTTTCTTTGCCCAGGTCTTTTGTGTCCCTGGTAAGATTTATTCCCAAGTACTTTATTTTTTTGGTAGCTATTGTAAATTTTAAGGAGCTCTGGTGGTGTAGTGCCTAAAGCATTTTTCTGCTAACCAGAAGGTTGGCGGTCAAAACCCACCAGCCACTCCTTGGAAGGAAAGTTGGGCAATCTACTTCCATAGTGATACTGCCTCAGAAACCCAAGGAGGGGTCAGTCACTATGAGTTGGATCCAACTGGACAGCAGTGGGTTTTTTAAATTTTTTTGTGACTTGTTCAATTTCTTCTTTTGTTATGGGTCTGTTCAACTTTTTCACCTTAGTCTGTGTTAGTTTAGGTAAGTAGTGTGTTTCTAAAAATATATCTATTTCTTCCAGATTTTCAAATATGTTGAGTACAGTTCTTTGTTGTTGTTATTGCTATGTACCATGGAGTTGGACCCGACTCATAGTGACCCCTCCTTGGGTTTCCAAGGCAGTATCACTACGGAAATAGATTGCCCCATCTTCCTTCCAAGGAGTGGCTGGTGGGTTTGAACCGCCAGCCTTCTGGTTAGCAGTCAAGTGCCTTAGGCATTACGCTACCAGA
>NW_006921675.1:7989578-8009806 GCF_000298275.1 Orycteropus afer afer | reverse complement strand
CCTTCAAGGCTCAGGGGTCCAGGATTATCTTCTGTGTCTGTGTTAATTGGTTTCCCTTTTCTTTGTTGAAGAGGGTCTGTGCAGTCTTTCTGCCTAGTCCGCCGTCTTACCCAATTGTCCTCGTTGGACTTCTTGAATGGATATGTTCTTGTCTTTCATCATATCAGGGAAATTCTCTCCCGACAAATCTTCAACTATTTTCTTGTCGGTTGTATTTGTCTTTTCCTGTTCTAGAATTCTGATCACATGTAGGTTACTCCTCTTGATGGTATCCCACATGAATCTTAGGCTTTCTTCATCTTGTTTTGATCTTTTTTTCTGATTGGTCCCTTTCCAAAGAGGTATTTGAGGTATTTGTCTTTAATATCACTAATTCTGTCTTCCACTGATTTGATTCTACTCCTTCGCCTGTTCAATATGTTATCTATTTCTGAAAATTTAGTATTGATCTTCTGGGTTTCTATCTGTAGATTTTGTATAATTTTTAATTTTTCATTTATTTTGTCATTTTGTTCTTGTATTGTCTTCCAAAATTGTTCTAGGGTTATGTCTGTGTTTTTCTTAATTGTTTCAGTGTTTTCCTTGATCTGTCTCTCAATCCATTGAAGGTATCTAAATATAATTCTTTTGAATTCCTTATCAGGGAGTTCTAATGCTGCTTTTTCCTCAGGAATGTGTCTGTATCCTGGTCCCTTGTTTCTACTGCTTTATCTTGCTTCTTTGTGTGGACTGTAATAGTCTGTTGTCTCCAAGACATTGTGATGCTGTTGTGTTTATATTTAATTGGTGATTTTATGTTGGAGTGATTTACCCAAGATTTTTGTTTTCTTTGTTTTGTTTGGATGTATCTGAGTAAACAGGATACTGTGCTCTTCTATTTGCTTGTTGGCAGCACTTATGCACTCATCACTTGTCTCCTTTCCAGTTGTCAGCCTCTAGTATGCCTGTGCTGTCCTTGGCAAGTGCAGCCTATTCTTAGGTCCCTGGAATCTGAGCAAGAACACTGTCTCTTTAAAGATCCAAAATGGCCACATCTTGTAAACATTCAAATGGCTGCATCCTCGATACCAAAAGTCCACAGATCAGTTTGTCTTCTTCTTTGCTGTTTTCCTTTTAGTCATCAGCCACCAGTGCAGTCATCTATGCAGTCTGACAGCAGACCTGGGAAGGGATTATAGGCAGGGACTGGGATTGCCAGATAAAACTGAATGGTCCTGAATGGTGGGGAAAGACAGTGCTCTTCAGAGGCACCACAAACAAATTTAATTAGAGGCAGCATTAACAGAGTCTCACCAGTAAATAATTATCTAATCTTCTAGTGTTTTAGAAGTGCTGTTCAGAGGGAATAAGAATATGTTGTTGTTCTGTGCTGTTGAGTCGATTCCAACTCATAGTTGACCTTATGTGACAGAGTAGAGCTGCACTGTATGGTTTGCTAGGCTATATTCTTTACAAAAGCAGAACGCCAGGTCTTTCTCCTGCAGAGCCAGCTGCTGGGTGGGTTTGAACCTTCAACCTTTCAGTTAATAGCTGATTTTTTAACCAATTGCACCACCTGAGGTCCCTTAAGAACAGGGTAAGCCAAAAACCCATTGTTGTCAAATCTATTCTGACTCATTGTAACCCTGTAGGACAGAGTAGAACTGCCCCGTAGGGTTTCCAAGGCTACAGTCTTTACAGAAGTGGACTGCCATATTTTTCTCCTGTGAGTGGCTCGTGGATTCTAACCATCAACCTTTCAATTATCAGCCAAACATTTATCTTACCACTGTGCCACCAGAGCTTATTAAATGATGTTGTTGTTGTTACATGCCGTCAAGTCGGACCCGACTCACACCGACCTCTCCTTGGGTTTCTGAGGCAGTATCACTATAGAAGTAGATTGCCCCATCTTCCTTCCAAGGATTGACTGGTGGGTTTGAACCACTAGCCTTCTGGTTAGCAGTCAAGAAGAGTCACTATCATGTTTCATGTGAACTTGAACACTTGCAGCTGTTACAAGTAGGAGACTAAGTGATACAGGGAGAATGAATTCTTACCACAACTAATTTTATATTGACCCTAGTCTGTATCTGAATATATTTATTTGAATAAAAGAGATTAGATCTAGAGGAAGTATTCAAAATTCTTGCATTTCCATACATTTTGCATCAAAAAGCATTTTGTTAGTACAATTCAAGTCCTTTGATGTTTGCCTATATATGTTGTGTATATTACTCAGCCCTAGTTTATATATCATATAATATATATTGTCATATATTTTGCCAAGCTTGTATGATCTTATGGCAACTGTAATTAGTATATGTTATTTTATATTTCCTATTGGTTTCTCAGTCTTTGAAAATATGTTATCGTGTGAATCAGCTTAGTAAAGTTATGAAGAAAAAAAAAATGTGTGTGTGTGTGTCCATAGGCTTTAAGGCATGGAAACAGGCCTGATCACATAATTTACAGGTCCCGGTGCACAAGGAAATCTTCTGTAATATAACTAAATGTGCAAAGCCCTGGAGTTAGAAAATCAGAAGGAAAGAACATGCTTGGCATTTCTCAACTGAAAAAAATAAAGAAAAAAATCAAGCCTCTAGCTGTGGTATTGAAGCTAAAAGCACTTGACTGCTAACCAGAAGGCTGGCGGTTCAAACCCACCAGCCACTCCTCGGAAGGAAGGTTGGGCAATCCTACTTCCGTAGTGATACTGCCTCGGAAACCCAAGGAGGGGTCGCTATGAGTCGGGGCCGACTCGACGGCACATAACAACAACAACAACATGGGAAAAATATTGGATGTTACAGGAAGCATCAAAAGAATATGGATGGAATACAGAGTCACTGTACCAAAAAGAATTGGTCAACATTTAACCATTAAAGGAGGTAGCATATGATCAAGAAGCAATGCACTGAAGCTGCACTGAAGGCACTGGTGAACAGCAAGGCTCCAGGAACACCAACTGAGACATTTCAATTCAACGGATGGAATGCTGAAAGCACTTACTTGTCTATGCCAAGAAATTTGGAAGACAGCTACCTGGCCACCCGACTGGAATGGATCCATGTTTGTGCCCATTTCAAAGAAACGTGATCAAAAGAACGTGGAAATTATCAAGCAATATCATTAATATCACCAATCCAGCCCACTGCCATCGAGTTGGCTCTGACTCATAGGGACCCTTTCTTGGGTTTCCAAGGCAGTATCACTATGGAAGTAGATTGCCCAAGCTTCCTTCCGAGGAGTGGCTGGTGGGTTTGAACTGCCAACTTTCTGGTTAGCAGTCAAGTGCCTTAGGCACCACACGCAAGTAAAATTTTGCTGGAAATAATTTAAGAATGGTTGTAGTAGTATATAGAGAGGGAAATGCCAGAAATCAAGCCAGATTCAGAAGAGGACATGGAATGAGGGATATCATTGCTGATGTCCGATGGGTCATGGTTGAAAGAGGAGAATACCAGAAAGATTATTACACAGACCTGACTTTTATTGACTATGCAAAGATACTTGATTGTATGGATCATAACAAATGGATAATACTGCAAAGAATGGGAATTCCAGAACACTTAATTGTGCTCATGTGGAACCTGTACATAGACCATGAGACTGTTGTTCAAAAAGAACAAGGGGATACTGCTTGGTTTAAAATCAGGAAAGGTGTGCATTAGGGTTGCATCCTTTCATATACTTTTCAGTCTGTATACTGAGCACATAATCCGAGAAGCTGGACTATGTGAAGAAGAACTCAGCATCAGAATTGGAGGAAGACTCATTAACAACCTGTGGTATGCAGGTGACACAACTATGCTTGCTAAAAGTGAAGATGACTTGAAGCACTTACTAATAAAGATCAGTTAAGTATAGCCTTCAGTATGCATTACACCTCAACATAAAAAACAACAACAACAACAACAACAAAAAAAAAAAAACCCTTCGCAGCTGGACTAATAAGCAATATTATGATAAATGGAGAAATGTTTGAAGTTGTCAAGGATTTCATTTTACTTGGATCCACAATAACACTCATAAAGCAGCAGTCAAGAAATCAAAAGAAGTGTTGCATTTTGCATTGGGTAAACCTGCTGCAAAAGACCCCTTTAAAGAATTTAGAAGCAAATATGTCACTTTGAGGACTAAGGTGCATTTGACCCAAGCTATGATATTTTCAATCACCTCACATGCATGAGAAAACTGGACAACGAAGATGCAAGACCAAAGAAGAATGGATATATTTGAATTATGTTGTTGGCAAAAAATAATGAATATACCATGAACTGCCAGAAGAATGAACAAATCTGTCTTGGAAGAAGTGCCAAAATGCTTCTTAGATTTGAGGATGGTACTTTGGACGGTTATCAAGAGAGACTAGTCCGTGGAGAAGGACAGCAGGGTCAGAGAAAAATGGGGACACCCTCAATGAGGTGGATTGATTTAGTGGCTGCAACAATGGCTCAAATATAGCAATGATTGTGAGGATGGCACAGGACCAGGCAGTGTTTCGTTCTGTTGTACACAGGGTCACTATGAGTCAGAAGCAACTCAACAGAACCTAACAACCATGCAAAATGAAAATGGAGGGGCTCTTGGTCTTTTTCAAAACACAGGTAGAAAAAATGCTGCTAAGGATCCTAGAATATAAATAATTTGCCTCTAAAAATATTTTATTACTTATAAAACTTGTAATAGGTCTGTTAGTGACATAAGTGACAATATAAACTTACAAATTGCAAAAAAAAAAAAAAAAAAAACTGGGGTGTCATAATTCTACATAGGAGTCTCTGGGTAAAGCAAACAGTTAAGGCAGTTGGCTGCTAATCAGAAGGTCAAGGTTCCAGTTCACCATAGATGCCTCAGAAGAAAGGCCTGAAGATGGACTTCTGAAAAATCAGCCATTGAAAACCCCATGAAGCACAGTTCTACTCAGACACACATGGGGGTCCCCATGAGTCAGAATCAACTCAGTGGCAACTGGTGTTGGTTTGGTTAATTTTATATAACATAATACCTTTTAAATGGAATTTCTTGATTGATCATAAGATTTTTCTGGCTCATTTTTCCACAAATTCATTTCTTAGGTCATCAAAATTCATGGTTTTAGTAACTTCATTTTCAATCAATATCACTGAAAGCAATGTTAGTCACTCTGCAAATACAAAATCCCCAGTAGTTTTTGGTAATCTTTTTATTCTGAGAAGGAACTTTCTGCCAATGCAACTGTTACTAAGAGTATTTATGGGCTCTGACAACATTGGAGTAAATTTCTGATAAATTATTTCAAAATATAAATTTTGGTGCATCTACAGCTGATGTTTGTCACAGAACAATTTTTCTGAACAGATTTAATTATTCATACAAATCCGTTGCATGCAAGTCTGAATTTAATTTTAAATGTAAGTGTACCCAATGACATTTTAACGTTTCCTCGGATATTTCCTATAACTTGTGGAGGTCATACAAGAAACTCAACATGGCTTGATGATTTGGATATATTTTTTAAGCATGTGTTTATGCATTATTTCATTGTATCTTCAGTTACAGGAGAAAATTAATTTTAAAATTGTCTGTCTCATTAATAATTGGCTTATCCAAAACTTCATACGAAATAACGTTCTTTTCCTTTGAGTGCAACAATGTTTAAATTTAATTTCTGTGTTTGTTGTTGTTGTTAGGTGCTGTTGAGTCATCTCCGACTCATAGTGACCCTACGTACAGCAGAACGAAACACTGCCTGGTCCTGTGCCAGCTCCACGATCCCTGCTATACCTGAGCCCATCGTTGTAGCCACTGTGTCAACCCATCTTGTTGAGGGCCTTCCTCTCTTTCGTTGATCTTCCACTTTACCAAGCATGACATCCTTCTCCAGGGAATGGTCCCTTCTGACAACATGACCAAAGTAGGTGAGATGAAGTCTGGCCATTCTGACTTCCAAGGAGCATTCGGGCTGCACTTCCTCCAGGATAGATTTGTTAGTTCTTTTAGCAGTCATGGTACTTTCAGCATTCTTTGCCAACACCACAACTCAAAAGCATCAACTCTTCTTCAGTCTTATTCATTGTCCAGCTCTTACATGCATATGAGGCAATTGAAATCACCATGGCTTGTGTCGGGCATACCTAAGAACATCTTTGCTCTTCAGCACTTGAAGGAGGTCTTTTGCAGCTGATTTGCCCAGTGCTATATGTCACCTGATATCTTGACTGCTGCTTCCACTGGTGCTGATTGTAGAACCAAGTAATGTGAAGTCATTGACAACTTAAATCTTCTCTCCATTTATTGTGATGCTGCTTATTGGTCCAGTTGTGAGGATTTTTGTTTTCTTTATATTGAGGTGTAGAAGGAAGGTTGGGCAATCCTACTTCCGTAGTGATACTGCCTCGGAAACCCAAGGAGGGGTCGCTATGAGTCGGGGCCGACTCGACGGCAAAACAACAACAACAACAATCCATACTGCAGACTATATTCTTCAATCTTCATCAGTAAGTGTTTCAAGTCATCTTTATTTTCAGCAAGCCAAATTGTGTCATCAATGTATCACAGGTTGTTAATGATTCTTCCTCTAATCCTAATGCCACATTCTTCTTCATATAGTCCAGCTTGTCAGATTATTTGCTCAGCATACAGGTTGAATAAGTTATGATGAAAGGATACTACACTGACGTATTCCCTTCCTGATTTTAAACCATGCAGTATCCCCTTATTCTGTCCAAATGACAACCTCCTGATCTATGTACAGGTTCCTATGAGTACAATTAAGTGTTCTGGAATTCCCATTCTCACTGTCATCCACAATTTGTTATGATCCACACAATCAAATGCTTTTTCACAGTCAATAAAACATAAGTAAACATCTTTCTGTAATTCTTTGCTTTGAGCCAAGATCCATCTGACATCAGCAATGACAATGACATCCCTTGTTCTGCTCTTCTGAATCCAGCTAGCATTTCTGGAAGTTCTCTGTCAATATACTGCTGCCACCTTCTGAGCCTGCAGCAGACTCGGAAGAGGGAAGAGGCCATCTACTTCTCAAAAAATTTGCCAGGGAAAACCTTTTGAATTTCTGTGTCTAAGTCGGTGGATATTTGCTTTGCTATGTTGCAGCAGTTTTCAAATTGAAGATTCTAAACTCTGAAGAATTCTAATCATTCCCTGATATACTTTATTGCAGCATCCATGTAGAACCTTTTACTCTGTAATAATTTACTGACAAAGTTTACTGCCTGAGGCCAGCAGTCCCAGAGCCTAGACCTGAGAGTTAGTGTCTGTGCAGGTACTGCAGGGATGGCTCGCTCTAAAGACAGAGGCAAGCCCCCTTCCACCACAGATCTCAGTATCATCCTCTTGGTGGAGCCCCTCCCTTCTCAGCTGCTGCTGCCAATCTGGGCCCAGGTTCCATTGTAGCCACCTTGGGGTCCAGCAGTGGGATGGCCCAGACTGTCCCAGGCGTTCATGTACTGGCCCATCAGGACCATCATTCTGCACTCCTGCTGCCTGCCCTACTCTGTGTACATGTCATCAGGTGTCATATCTCTGCAGCCCACATGTATGCTCCATTTATCCATCTGATTTCACTTACAAAACACAAGCTCACAGGTAAAATTAATAAGAATTCAAGGTAGCCATAGCAGAGCATTAAACTAAGGTGGGGTTCCTCTGAGTGTGGGACCCTGTACAACTGTACAGATTGCACCCCCATGAAACTGTCCCTGCCCTGCTTAGAGATCAGCATTGCATGAGAGGTGGCTTAAGTGAAGGCAGCTACCCTGAGGCTCCTCAGGCCTCTCTCAGAGGCATTAGGTGGGCCTGTATGGAAAGTAGTACTAGAAAGTCTAAAGGCAAATATGGTGTAGCATTTAGAATCTACACACAGGTGTCCCCTGCACAGTTCCATGGGGGCTGGCTGCTGTGCATCATGGTGGGGGCAGGATCCCTGGGTTCTGGCCAAAGGCATATCCACATGGACTTGTCGGTGCCCCCAGTTACTTAGAAAGTAACTGCCAATTTCCAGGCCCCCTACCTAGCAAGCATCTCTAATTCCTTGCCCTCCCTCTATTTTCTGCTATTATACCTATGTCTTTTCTAGACTTCTCCCTCCTCTTCCAACCCTTCCTGAGAGGCTGTTCCCTCCCTCCATGTGCAGATTTGTCTGGGGGCAGGCCCCGGTCTTCGCTGGTGGTAAGAAAGACTTGCAGAGAAAAATTCATTTCAGAGGAACTAGAAAGATGAAAACCCTTCTCCCAAAGGCCAAGAATAAATGGAAAAAACATGATGAAGGGAAACTGGCCTCAGAAGGCAAATACCTTTTATAGCCTTCGAGGAGATCCAAGCCTCCAGCTTCTCAACAGTTTGCAGGGAATGTGGCAGCAGCTTCTGCAGTAACCGCCCAAGAGCAAGCTGGGGTCTTGAGCTGAGATGAACAATGACAGCAGAATTTGTTCGGCTAATGGAACATGTTTGCCCCAGACATGCGTTGTCAGGAATGGCTCTGGGGCTTTGGCCTCTAATAACTTACACATGCATGCAAGGTCTCAGTTCAAAGAGCACATTCACAGTTCTGTGAGGGAGGAGTTATTAGCCCCCACTTTAATGATAGGAAATGGAGGCTCAGAAAAGTGAAGTAACTAGCTCATGGTCACCCAGCTAGTAAATGTCACAGTCAGGATTCAAAGGCATTGGACTTCAAATCTATTCTCTTTGCTACACCATGGGATCATGTATCTTTGTCCCCAAAGCTGCCCTTCAGCAAATCAATGAAATCAGCAAAATGGGTCTTCCAACACATCTTTTCAGTTCCCCTGACCTTTCCTTATTGTTCCCTTCTTCTTGGACCTGATTCAGCTCCTAGGGCTTCCAACTGTTAGTGGTGGAGTTTCAGACATAGTGACATGCCCATGGGATAAATAAATGTCTTCTGGGTGGCATACCTCACTGATCTCTCAAATCACCTATTTTGACAGGCAGTAAGATCAGCTGTCTGAGCAGCTGGACTTTGTGTGCGAAAATATGAATTATGAATACAGGGTCTACATTGTTTCTGCTATTCCTCAAATCCTGACCTCTCTGTACATTTGAGGTATTAAACAGTTCCCATTTTTAAAATGAAGGTCCCTGGGTGATGCGAACGATTTGCACTTGATGACTAACCTAAAAGTTGGTGGTTCAAACCCATCCGGAGGTGCCAAGGAAGAAAGGCCTGGTGATCTGCTTCCATAAGATGGCAGCCAAGAAAACCTTCTGGAGCAGCTCTACTCTGTAACACAGGTGTCACCATGAGCCAGAGTCAATGCGACAGCACCAGGTTTTTGTTTTTGTTGTCATGGGGAGAGTAACACAAAGCTGGACAAGGGAGAAATATCCGTGGAAGACTCTGCAGGGAAGGTCAGGACAGTGTTCACGTAAACACTTGTTCTCTGCCCTTTCTTTCCTGTCTGAAGCCATTCACTGCTATTTCAGTCTCTTGGGAAGCACTGAGTGGGCTTCCCCTGGGGAGCCTTGATAGCTGACCCT
Organism: Orycteropus afer afer; assembly: GCF_000298275.1. Lineage (NCBI taxonomy): Eukaryota > Metazoa > Chordata > Mammalia > Tubulidentata > Orycteropodidae > Orycteropus > Orycteropus afer. The sequence continues at coordinate 8,000,317 of NW_006921675.1, read as the reverse complement.
GCCTCCACCTCTCCCTCCTGCAGCGCCTGCACGGCTTTATTCAACAGTCTTCTGAGCCATCTCTATCCCAGTCCAGGCCTGTTGCCCACCCAGCTCCCTGAATGCTGTTGATCCACAGACCACATCTACTCCAGAGGCATAATCCAGCATTTGAAAGGTTTTCCTTCTGAAATCTTTGGCCTGCCACTACTGCCAGCCCCAGTCAGCAAAGAGCAGCAGCATTTCTGTGGCTTTTCCACAATGGCTTTATATGGGCTAGGGAGCGGCTTTGATCTCTAGGGAGCTGGGCAGGGCTGCAGATGGAGTGGGGAGGCAAAGAGGGGGAGGGGGAGGCACAAAGAGGAGAAGAAAAAGAGGCCTGCACATATTTGTTTAAGTTCAAGATCTTCCACCCAGTGCCTGAGGGCTCCGTGCAGCCCCGGGCAGTCAGCAGATGTGCCTTACACATTTGTGTGTTTGGGTTTGGTACTATTCTTCAGGCAGAAATAGTTGTCAGTTTTATCAGTGTATTATGGCATTTGGACTCATGAGGGTGTCTATGAACGCACCTTTTCATCTGGTTAAGGGGCACGGAGAAGTTAAGAAATTCACTTAGGCCATACAGCTAGTAAGTGGTGGAGCCAGGATTAGAAAGTGGGTTTTCTGAGTCCAAATTGAATATGAGGGAACAGAGGGAGACGGGAAGCTAACTTCCAATGACAATGCCCAGAGCCATGTTGCAACAGCACAGGAGTGCCTGCCTAGGTAAAGGCTTCCTTCAGGGATGTTATATTTAAAGCAAAGTTTTATAAATATATTTTAATGGACCGTAGAAAAGCTTAATATGTAAAGAAGTCATATATACATCAATCAACCCAAATAACTACAGTACTAATTTATTTCTTACATGGTTAAAAGAGGAGCTCTGGTAGCATAGTGCCTAAGGCACTTGACTGCTAACCAGAAGGCTGGTGGTTCAGGTTGGGCAATCTCCTTCCATAGTGATACTGCCTCGGCAACCCAAGAAGGGGTTGCTATGAGTCAGGGCCGATTCGATGGCACATAACAACAACAAACAACAACATGGTTAAAAGAGCCTACCCTTAACTATTATTTACATGAAAAGAATTATACATTTTTCAATGCACAAACACCAGAAGAAGATAAACTTGATGAATGGGACCTTCTCAAAATTAAATTTTTATGTGCTTCAAAAGACTTCTCCAAAAGAGTAAAAAGAGAAACCACAGACTGGGAAAAAATACTCAGCAACAACATATCTGACAAGGGACTTATCTCCAAAATTTATAGAAAACTCTAACAACTCACCAACAAAAAGACAAACAATCCAATTAAAAAATGGGCAGAAGACAGAATAGACACTTCACTAAAGAGGATATTCAGGCAGCCAACAAACACATGGAAAAATGTTCACGATCATTAGCCATTAGAGAGATGCAAATCAAACCAGCAATGAGATACCATCTGGCCCCAGAACTAGTAGCAAAGTTCAATAAGACAGAAAAGAACAATTGCTGGTGAGAATGTGGAGAGACTGGGACTCTCATACCCTGCTGGTGGGAATGTCATATGGTACAACCACTGTGGAAAGCAGTATGGTGATTCCTTAAAAAGTTGGAATTAGAAATACCATTTGATCCAGCAATCCCATTACTAGGTATATGTCCTAAAGAAGTGAGAGCCAGGACAAGAACAGATATATGCACACCCATGTTCATTGCAGCACTATTTACAACAGCAAAAAGATGGAAACAACCTATGTGCCCATCAACAGAAGAATGGATAAGAAGACTATGGTACATATACACAATGGAATACTATGCAACACTAAAGAATAATGTAGAATCTGCAAAACACCACATCATGTGGATGAACTTGGAGGACATAATGCTGAGTGAAATTAGTCAATCACAGAAGGACAAATATAGTATTAGTTCATTACTGTAAAAAGTCAAGGAAAGGTTTATATACGGAAGGAAACTTTCTTTGTTGATTACCAGGCATAGGAGGGGAGGGGAGGAAACACTGCAAAAATAAAAGAATTATACATTTTTTTAGTATTACATGCAACCAAAACCAGTTGACCAGTTGCCATCTAATCATTTCCAGAGTTCTAGCACCCCTCCTCCCATCCTCTTTCCCCACCTTCTCCAGACCAAGTACTCTTGGACCCTGTCTTAGTTCTCTAGTGCTGCTATAACAGAAATACCACAAATGATGGCTTTAACAAATAGAAATTTATGTTCTTACAGTTTAGGAGGCTAGAAGTTCAAGTTCAGAGTGCTGGCTCTAGGGGCTCAACCTTGGGCCTCTGCTTTCCAGGCCCACTGGAGAAGCTGGAGGGCTCTCCTGACTCCAGCAGCTGCTAGCTGCTGAGGCTGACAAATCCAAGATAGCAGGTAAAATGGAACAATCTCGAGATCAGCAGGAAACACAGCAGGCCACTGGTTTAAGTCCAGGAACTGGAGATGATGAATGAGCCAAATGCAGGATCCTTTCCACACACATATTGGAAGCAGGCCACCCAAAGGCTGATTAACTTCTCATAGCAGATTCCACCATGGAGGTGATTACCCACATCCAGTCTCATCATGGGGAATAACTATATCACAGCTGCCAAGCCACTCAAAATCATGCCCCAGTCAAATTGGCACACAACCTTAACTACCAGAGACTCACATCTCCTCTTCAAGACTAGAGCTCCATGAGTCTTCCTGGTAGATCGAGTTTTGCCTTTGTTGGGTTAAGGCACTCTCCTGTAAAGGCTAGGATCAGGGCTGGTTATGTGATTTGCTGGGCCCAGTGCAAAAGTTGTTAAAAACTTACTAAGAGGTTGTTGGTGGTTCAGTGGTAGAATTTTTGCCTGCCATGCAGTAAACTTGAGTTTGATTCCTTGCACCTTATATGCAGCCACTCCCCCAACCATCAGTGGGCTTGTGTTTTGCTATGATGCTGATCAGGTATCAGCAGGGCACCCAGACTAGGACAGACTAGAAAGAAAGCCTGCTGATATAGTTCCAAATCAGCCAATGGAAGAAAAAAAAATTATTCAGACCTTAAAGATGGTGACAGCAGAGCATTATAACACATTGCCTGGTGGGACTGCATAAGTCACACGCCTACAAAACTGGCCCTGGAGAAGATTGAGATGTCCTTCACAGAGAGATCTCCTGTGGGATGCCCTTTCCTCTCCTCACCAGTTTGTCATGAAGTTCACAAGTGTAGTTTCCTTACCACTCCACCCAAGAAGATTTAGAAGAGTTGGGCCTTGGAAGAAATGCTAGAGGCTCCGATGGAGGCCACACCCACACACTGAGGCAGCCAAACACACACTGAATTTACCCTTCAGATGATTTCCTCACTATACTGAGGCCTCAAACTGGTATTTGCCCAGCTCAGTGTGTTAAATGTGTTCAAACATGAGTGTCTTTGAGTAGAGCATGTCTGTCCTTGCTCAGCCACAGTTCCCTCCACTCTGCATTGCCTTAGGCCTCACACATCTGCAAGAACCTGCTGCAGAGGATATAATTACCTGACTGATGCCTACACATTTTAAAAACTGAGGACCTTAAACCTCAGTCCCACTCATTTTCAGTCAGATCTTCTCTGGTGAGGTGGGTACTCTTCAGCAAGTGATTCACCTCCCCAACACAACTACTATTAATTAGTTGTATGAAAGGCCTAATGTTTCATGTGCCATCTTGACATCTTTGAGTCTCACAGGATCCCAAAATCCTACTAACCGTGAGTTTCCTGCTATAGTCAGGTAAGTCCCAACCCAGCAGGAAACATTCCCCATTCAGGTAGTTCCCTTACCGGCTGGACCAGCAACACTTCATTGGGTCTTCATTCTAACAGTTTCACTTCCCACTCAACCCTCAAAAATTACTTAAATAAGCCAGTCACATTCTCCCACAGGTACAAGGGATTGCCTCATCCTCTCATTGATGCACAGCCCCTGCTGGGTCCCTCTGTTCCCAAGTGCAATCCCAATGCCCCTGCTGGGTCCCTCTGTTCCCAAGTGCAATCCCAATGCCGTGCGGCCCTGTGTGGTGCACAGTGTCCTCCTCCCCAGGGGCTGTGAGTATGTGATGGTTGTCGATCTCATCTGTCTAGTGTCATGTGTTATGTGTGCAGCCATCCTCATAACCCTAGGGCAAGAATCCCTCCCTCACAAATGGGGTGGCAAGGAGAAAAAACAAACACTAGTCTTTGGACATCTTTGCAGAGATAGCATGACTTGGAGCTAAATCGATCTAGATTTTAATTCTGGCTCCACTAATTAGCTGAAGGTGTAAGGGGCCAAGTGTAAACCAGAGCTCACTTTTGTTAAATGATTCTATGATATGCATCCATGTCCCTAGTTGAATTAGTATCTATCTTTGACAAGAAATACTATGCAGCTATTGAAAAGAATGAGGAAGCTATCTATGTAATGATAGGCAATGTCTCCAAGACATATGTAAAAAGGCAAGATGTGCTTGTAGGGTATCAGTTTTTGTTTTTAAAAAGTGGACATTATGCATACATACATGTTCTGTTTGCATTAAGTATCTTTGGAAACATAAGAAAAGAGTTTAGGTGCCAGTGAAGAGGAAACTAACTGGGAGGCAGGAGTTGCAGGAAGTTACCTTTTCACTTGACACCCTTTCGTACTGTTTGAACTTTTTTTGCTACTTGTATGTTTTCCTACTTAAAAATAAATTTGTGAAAAATGTAAAGAAACAACAAAAAAAATGAAGTCCATCCTTTAATCTAGTTCCTCCACCTCCATGACTCCCTTCACAGAGAGCAATGTAGATAAAGTGACTGCACAAGATAATCACTATGTGTAACAGTGAAACATTAGAACCAAACAATGTCTACCATTAGGGAACAGTGAAATAAGCTATGGTAAAAATATATTCTAACGATACTTATATAAAGTTTTTGATGTCACTGTGAAATGCTTATGATGTAATGTTAAACCACAAAAGGACAGTGTTTACTTACCACTGTGTAATTTAGCTATGTGTAGGCACTGTTTTCAGTGTGTATAAATATTATCTCATTAACTCCTCAAACAGCTCTGTGGTAGTAATAATAGTATTCTTTTTTCACAGGTGAGGAAACTGAGGGATAAGAGGTGGAGTTACTTGCCCAGGATCACTCTGCTAGTAAGTACACAGCCAGGACCAGACCCAAGGCCAGGCTGAGGGCTCCAAGACTGTGTATAACCATTTTGCTCCACTGCTTCTCTGGACATTTACACACACACATATATAAATTGTGTCTTTTGCACGTATGAGTTAGCAACATTTTTTTTTTATTCAGGCTGTTGGTCTCATCAGAGTAGCTGACAGGCCGCAGGTGACTGTCTCTGTACTCATTGTTTTCGTTCAGGTTTTTCCACTAGTTGGTGCCTAATCCACCTCTGCATAGTTCCTTTCAAAGCTCAGCGTTCCAGGATTATCTTCTGTATCTCTGTCAACTGGTTTTTCTTTTCTTTGTTGAAGATGGTCTGTGTCGCTTGTCTGCCTATTCCTCCATCTTACCCGCAACACTTTTTTTTTAAGCCTAGCAAAATATTGGAAGAAATTATACCAAATGCTATCATTGATTGCCTCTGGATAATGGGATTAACAGTTATTCTTTTTCCTTATGTTTCATACTTTTTCTTTAAGATGATATATATTCATTTTATTATCAGGGAAAAAAAAAAGGAAGGAAGGAAATCTGATCCTTCTAATACATTCCCAATGGAAGGAAGGGTTCTCTTCTGGCACATCTTGGCCTGGCTTATCACCCTTTACATTTCAGCTTCAATGTTACTTCTTCAGGCAAGTCCTCCTCATCCCCCAGGCTAGGTGGTTGTTGTTATGTTGTTGCTGGTTGCCATGGACTCAGCTCTGACTCAGGGCGACCCTATGTATAACAGAACACAATGTTGGCGAATCCTGAGCCAAGTCTAGGTTAGATTCCCGTTATTCCCTTTTAGCCACACCTTTCATTCACAGCCCTTAACACAATTGCAATTAGGGATGTTGCAATTTGAGCTTGTCTCTCTCTACCCCCATCCACAACTATACCCTTATCTCTGTGAGGGCAGTGGCCAAATCTGTCTGTTCACCACTGTGTTCCAGCCCCTAGCCCAATGCCTGCACACAGTAGGCAGTCAAGTATGTGAAGGGACAGATAAACCAATGAATGAATAAATGAATGGAAGAGTGGACAAACAGAACTGGGAGGGCACAGGGCTGGGCGCTGCAACCCATTTCACTTTGTCTTGGGCAGTCTGGCCTCCCTATTAGGTATGCAGAGAGGTCAAGATTCCAGGCATTTCCTATGCTTGGGCAAAGGAAGCCGATGTTTCCTAAAGATCCACGTTGTCATTGTTCCAGCTGCCTAATGATTAACAGTCATTCCTCTCCAAGAATGAAATCATCTCCCTGGAATCAACATACAACCCAAAGGAAAGGAAACTTAGTTATTGCACACCTACTATGTGCCAAGCAAATGCTTATCTTATTTAATTCTCACAATAGCTCTGCAAAACAAATATAACTCCTGTTTTTGTAGATAATGCAACTGAGACTCAGGTTAAATAACTTTCCACAATCACTGAAAAAAAAAAAAAAAGACAAGTTGAAATTTGAACCCATGTATGTGTGATTCCAAAGTTCATGCTGTTTCTAACATACCAATCTTTGGTAGAGGAGAGTGTCATGGCAAGCCACACTTAGTCCTGGGTGCTGCTAGGAGTGTCATGGCACAGATGAAGAGATAATCTCAAAAAGGGTAAGAGAGGGAGATGAGCAAAAATTATTTCTCAAACCTTGCTAGAGCACCTATGTACAAGAGTTGGGAGATTTGTTCATTCTTCTATGGCAGTCTACGGTACTTTCAGTATTCTTCACCAACACCAACTCAAAAGCATCAGCTCTTCTTCAGTCTTCCTTATTCACTGTCCAGCTTTCATTGGACACTCAATTCTGAATTGAAGCAATTGAGAATACCATGACTTGGAAGGTGTATCTTAGTCTTCAAAGTGACATCTTTGCTCTTCAACACTTTAAAGAGGTCTTTCACAACTAATTTGCTCAACGCAATGCAATGTCTGATTTCTTGACTGCTGCTTCCATGGGTGTTGATTGTGGATCCAAGTAAAATGAATTCCCTGACAACTTCCATCTTTTCTGCCATTTATCATAATGTTCCTTATTGGTCCAGTTGTGAGGGTTTTTGTTTTCTTTATGTTGAATTGTAATCCATATTAAAGACAGTAGTCTCTGGTCTTCATCAGTAAATGCTTCAAGTCATCTTCATTTTCAGCAAGTAACGTTGTGTCATCTGCATATCACAGGTTGTTAATGAGTCTTTCTCCAATGCTGATGCTGCATTCTTCTTCATAGAGTCCAGCTTCTCAGATTATGTGCTCAGCATATAGATTGAATAAGTATGGTGAAAGGATACAACCCTGATGCACACCTCTTCTGATTTTAAACTATGCAGTATCCCTTTGTTCTGTTTGAACAACAGCCTCGTGGCCTATGTACAGATTCCTCATGAGCACAATTAAGTTTTCTGGAATTTCCATTCTTTGCAATGTTATCCATAATTTGTTATGATCCACACAGTCAAAAGCCTTTGCAGAGTCAATAAAACACAGGTAAACATCTTTCTGATATTCTTTGGTTTCAACCAAGAACCATCTGACATCAGCAATGATATCCCTCATTCTATGTCTTCTGAATCCAGCTTGAATTTCTGGAAGTTCCCTGTCAATATACTGCTGCAACCATTCTCGAATTATCTTCAGCAAAATTTTACTTGTGTGTGATATTAATAATACCACTTGATAATTTCCACATTCTGTGGGATCACCTTTCTTTGGAATGGGTACAATTATGGATCTCTTCCAGTCAGTTAGTCAGGTAGCTGTCTTCCAATTTTCTTGGCATAGATAAGTAAGCACCTCCAGCACTGCATCCATTTGTTGAAACATCTCAGTGGGTATTTTGTCGGTTCCTGGAGCCTTGTTTTTCTCCAATTCCTTCAGCGTAGCTTGGTCTTCTTTCAAGACCATTGGTTCTTCATCATATACTACCTCCTGAAATAGTTGAACATCAATCAATTCATTTTGATACAGTGACTCTGTGTATTCCTTCCATCTTCTTTTTATGTTTCCTGCATCATTCAATATTTTGTCCATCTCACTCACTGCTGCCGAGTTGGACCCAACCCATAGCGACCCCTCCGTGGGTTTCCGAGGTGGAATCAACATAGAATCCTTCAATATTGCAACTCGAGGCTTAAATTTTTTCTTCAGTTCTTTCAGCTTGAGAAATGTCGAGTGTGTTCTTCCTCTTTGGTTTTCTAGCTCCAGGTCTTTGCACATTTCATTACTTTACTTTGTCTTCTCAAGCCACCCTTTGCAGGCTTCTGTTCATCTGTTTTATCTCATCATTTCTTCCATTCACTTTAGCTACTCTCTGTCAAGAGCAAGTTTCAGAGTTTCTTCTGACATCCATTTTGTCTTTTTCTTCCTTTCCTATTTCATTTATGATGTTCTTGATGTCATCCCACAACTCGTCTGGATTTCAGTCATTGGTATTCAGTGTGTCAAATCTATTCTTCAGATGATCTCTAAATTCTGGTGGCATATAATCAAGGTCATATTTTGGTTCTTGGGGACTTGCTTTAATTTTCTTCACCTTCAACTTGAACTTGCATATGAGAAATTGATGGTCCCACAGTCAGCTTCTTGCCTTGTTTGGGCTGATGATATTGAGCTTCTCCATCACCTCTTTCCACAGATGTAGTCAATTTTATTCCTGTGTATTTCGTCTGGCTAGATCCATGTGTATAGATGCCATTTATATTGTTGAAAAAAGGTATTTGCAATGAGTAAGTCATGGTCTTGCAAAATTCTATCATATAATCTCCAGCATCATTTCTATCACCAAGGGCATATTTTTCAACTACTGGTAATTCTTCTTTGTTTCCAACTTTCACATTCCAACCACCAATAATAATCAATATATTTTGATTGCATGTTTGTCCACTTTGGCTGCTAACCAGAAGGTCAGTGATTCAAACCCACCAGCTGGTCCATAGAAGGAAGATGAAGCAACGTACTTCTGTAAAGATTTACAGCCTTGGCAACCCAATAGGGTCATTATGAGTCAAAATAGACTTGATGGCAGTCAGTTTGGTTTTTGGTTTTGGACTGGGTCTTTGGAACCTAACCATGCAGTAAGTGAGGAGTGGGTACATAGGTACAAGCATTCTTACAGCCAGGATGAGGAAGACACTTTCTTCAAGTCCCCTTTTGAAACTGTCCCTCAAGTGCATTAGACAGTCCTTTGAGTTTTAGGGATTTAGTATGATGTTTTCAGGTCTGATTTCTCACTTCAGAAGGTTGACACCAAAACCACTAGATGCGCAGAAGAGAGGCGCCATCTGTAGGTAAGAATGTGGAATGACCATAGAGCTCCCATCTCAAAATTTGATAATATAGTTTACTGTTTACAGAAATCTTCTGATCTTCAGGAACAAAAAACATAATAAGTAAAGGGCAATGTGTTTAAAATTGGAAAAGGTGTGCAGCATGGTTGTATTCTTTCATCTTACTTATTCAGTCTGTATGTTGGACAAATAATTGAACTACATGAAGAAGAATGTGGCATTAGGGTTGGAGGAATACTCATTAACAATCTGTGATATGCAGATGGCAAAACTTTGTTTGTCAAAAGTGAAGAGGACTTAAAGCACTTACCAATGAAGGTAAAAGACTACAGGCTTCAGTCTGGATTGCACCTGAACATAAAGAAAATCAAAATCCTTAGGACTAGACCAATAAACAACATGATAAACAATGAAGAAATTGAAGTTGTCAAGGATTTCATTCTTCTTGGATCAACAACCAATGCCTTTGGAAGAAGCAGTCAAGAACTCAAATGATGAATTGCATTGGGAAAATCTGCTGCAAAAGACCTTTTTAAAGTATTCAAAAGCAAAGATGTCACTTTGAGGACTAAGGTGCACCTGACCCAAGCCATGATATTTTCAATCACTTCATATGTATGAGAAAGCTGGACAATAAAAAAGGAAGACCAAAGAAGACACATTCTAATTATGGAGTTGGCAAAAGATGTTGAATATACCATTGGCTGGCAGAAGAACGAACAAACCTGTCTTGGAAGAAGTACAGCCAGAATGCGCCTTAGAAGCAAAGATGGCGAGACTTAGTCTTGCTTACTTTGGACTTACCATCAGGAGAGACCAATTGCTGAAGAAAAACTTGCTTGGTAAAGTAGAGACCAAAAAAGAGGGAGATGTTCCATGAGATGGACAGACACAATGGCTATAACAATGGACTCAAACATAGCAATGCCTGCAAGGATGGCTCAACTAGACAATGTTTCCTTCTATTATATGTAGTGTAGGGGCCCAGCAACTCCATAGTAACTAACAACAATGGCAAATGTTTCCAAATGGAGCAGAGGAACTAATATCCAAGCTAGAGACCTGACCTATAAGGAAATCAACAACAACAAAAAGTTTCCATCTTGCCCTCATTTGAGTAAACAGAATCACCATTTTCATCTAGGTCCTTATAAAATCATCAAAACCCTCCCTGTCACATCTAATCTGAGAAATTTCAGCCAGTTAAAATGCCCCAGCCCAAACAACCCTTTCAGGTTGCTTCATTTCTACCTTTATGACAAAAACAACTTTTCGCTCCTTCTTGCTCAAAC
>NW_006921675.1:7963580-7989015 GCF_000298275.1 Orycteropus afer afer | reverse complement strand
GCAATCCTACTTCCGTAGTGATACTGCCTCGGAAACCCAAGGAGGGGTCGCTATGAGTCGGGGCCGACTCGATGGCACATAACAACAACAACAAAGATTCCTTGAGATCCTAAGAGACCTTCCATGATACAAGATTTCTATGACCAAATTAATGTGGAAATGCTGAATCACGCTCAATTAAACAGTGTTTCTGTGCAATAATGTCATTTGCTAAGATGGGAAATGCTCAAGTTAAAAACTTGGGAGTATTTTTAGTCTTCCTTCTCTCTTACTTCCCGTTTCAGTTACCTAGCCCTGCTTTTCTTAGTAACAAAAATAGCACAGGTGTGTGGATTTAAAGAACAAATTGTTTTCTTCCAGTTCTGGGGGCTTAAAGTACAAATCAGTGTCCCAGCCACGTCCATCCCCAACGTATTGGTAGCCCTGAGCATTCCTAGGTTCCTTGGGTAGACGATCTTCACAGGGCATCAGTCTCCCCCCCACACACACAGTGTCAGTATGTCTCTATGTCTACTCTGGTCTTTTTATAACTCAGAAGTGATGTGATTAGTTTTAAGATCTACCCAACATTTGTACAGCACAAGGATGCCCCGTGACGCCTGAACGCCAGCTGGCCGCGAAAACCCTGAAACCTCCCACTTCCAGGCTCCGCCCCCAGGGAGGGTCCAGCGCGACGTCAGATGCGACCGCCCCGCCCTCCCGCGTCCGGAGTGGGGGAATACGGAAATGCGGCGGGAAGCTCTCTGTCCATCCCTCGGATCCAGGGGCACATCACCAGGAACGCTTCCAAGCGACGCGGCCCAAACCCTCGCGTCGCGGGCTCCACCTACAGCACCAATGACAGCAGGCGGAGAACTGCGGCCGGCTCACCAACGCAAAGGCACGCGACCGGAGAACCCGGAACATCCGCGTAGAAGCCTGTGCACACGCGGCCTGGCGCCAGACTCCAACCCAGCGCAGCCAGACCTTCTCTCGACTGGGAGGGAGCAGGCGCGGGCCCGCAGGCCAAGAGCGGTTCTGGCCTGGCAGGGCAGGGGAACACTCGGGAAAGGAAAGGGGCTTTGCCTCCGCAGAACGATGGGCCGCTACGGGCAAGAGGAGAGGTGGTGGCTGGGGAACCTGGGAATAATTTTTTTATCTTTTTATTGTGATTTGGGTGAAAGTTTACAGAGCAAATTCATTTTCCATAAAGCAGTTCATACGCTTTTTGTTTCATGACATTGACTGCAATTCCCACAGTGTAACATCTCTCTTCCCTCTTCCTCTTCCCCCTCCCCGTGTCCTTCTTTCCTATGCATTCCTGCCCCCTGAGCCATCTCCTTGTGCAAATACTGCCCTTCTGTTCTCCCATGATTGATCACTCTGAGGAGCACATATTTAGTTGATGTAAATGTTCATCCTATATGCCTGTCTGTTATTTGGGTGGAAACCTCTGGAGTGAGTTCAGTTCCAGGCCTGAAAGGTACCTAGGGGTTAGTCTTGGGGTTTTCACCAGGCTATCAGACCAGTAAAAAGTAAACCTGGTCTTTTTTTTTTTTTTTTTCTTTATGATTTTGAGTTTTGTTCCACATTGTTCTCCCACTCCACCCAGCATCTTCTCTACTGATCCCTTTCCAAGTGGTTGACAGTGATAGCCGGGCACCATCTAGTTCTTCCAGTCTTATGGTCATGTAGGCTGAGATCTGCGTGGTCCACTAGTCTCTTGGACTAATTGTTTCCATGTGTCTTTGGTTTTCTTCATTCTTCTTTGCTCTGGATGAAAGACCAATTGGTCATGTCTAGATGGCTGGCTGGGGATAACATTTTGAAGAATGGGAATTCCAGAACACTTAATTGTGCTCATGAGGAACCTGTACATAGACCAAGAGGCAGTCATTGGAACACAGCAAGTGGATACTGTGTGGTTTAAAATCAGGAAAGATATGTGTTAGGGTTATATCCTTTTACGATACTTAGTCTGAACAAATAATCCAGGAAGGTGAACTATATGAATAGTGTGGCATCAGGATTAGAGGAAGACTCATTAACAGCCTGTGATATGCAGTTGACACAACCTTGCATGCTGAAAGTGAAGACATGAAGCACTTACTGATGAAGCTAAAAACTACAGCCCTCAGTGTGGATTATACCTCAACATAAAGAAAACAAAAATCCACAACTGGACCAATGAGCAACATCATGTTAAACAGAGAAAACAATTGAAGTTGCCTAGGATTTTGTTTTACTTGGATCCACAATCAATGCCCATGGAAGCAGCAGTCAAGAAACCAAACTACATACTACATTGGGCAAATCTGCTACAAGATCTCTTTAAAGTGTTGAAGAGCAAAGATGTCACTTGCCTGATTAAATGCTCTCCCAGCAGTCCCTCTTCTTCACAGCACTTACGTGATCATTTGATTTTTAATTGTCTGCCCAGCTTCAGACTCTATATAAAGATAGGAACCATACTATTTTCACTCCACCATTAGACCTCTTGGCTGCTAACAGAAAGGTTGGTAATTTGAATCCACCAGCCACTTCACAGAAGGAAGATGGGACAGTCTCCTTCCATAAAGATTACACCCTTGGAAACCTCATTGGGTAGTTCTACTCTGTCCTCTAGGGTCACTATGAATCAGAATTGACTCAATAGCAAGGGGTTTTTGTAACCCCGATGCTCAGTACACAGAAGGCATTAATCAGTGTTTGAATGACTGTGGTAAGATAAGCAGGTATCATTATTTCCATTTCACCAAGATAGGAAATCAGATCCAGAAGATGTTGAAAGATTTACTAACATTGTGTAGCTAATTGTTGTTGTTAGGTGCTGTCGAGTCATCTCTGACTCATAGTGACCCTAGGTACTGCAGCATGAAACACTGCCTGGTCCTGTGCCAGCTTCACAATCCTTGCTATACCTGAGCCCATCATTGCAGCCACTGTGTCAATCCATCTTGTTGAGGGCCTTCCTCTTCTTCGTTGACCATCCACTTTACCAAGCATGATACCCTCCTCCAGTGAATGGTTCTTTCTGACAATGTGACCAAAGTAAGTAAGACAAAGTCTGGCCATTCTCACTTCCAAAGAGCATTCTGGCTGCACTTCCTCCAGGACATATTTGTTAGTCCTTGTAGCAGTCTATGATACTCTTGGCATTCTTCTCCAACACCACAACTCAAAATCATCAACTCTTCTTCAGTCTTCCTTATTCATTGTCCAGCTCTCTCACATGCATAAGAGGGGATTGAAAATACCATGGCTTGGGTTAGGTGCATCTTAGTCTTCAAGGAGACATCTTTGCTCTTCATCACTTGAAAGAGGTCCTTTGCAGCAGGTTTGCCCAATGCAGTATGTTGTCTGATGTCTTGACTGCTGCTTCCATTGGTGTTGATTGTAGAGCCAAGTAATATGAAATCCTTGCCAACTTCAATCTTTTCTCCATCCACCATGAAGCTGTTTATCAGACCAGTTGTGAGGATTTTTGTTTTCTTTATATTGAGGTATAATCCATACCGCAGACTGCATTCTTTAATCTTCATCAGTAAGTGCTTCAAGTCATCCTCACTTTCAGCAAGCATAGTTGTATCATCTGCGTTATTGTAGATTGTTAACGAGTCTTCCTCTGATCCTGATGCCACATTATTCTTCAGATAATCTAGCTTCTTGGATTATTTGTTCAGCATACAAGTTGAGTAAGTATGATGAAAGGATACAACCTTGACACACTCCCTCGATTTTGAACGATGCAGTATTCCCTTGTTCTGTTCAAACGACAACCTCCTGATCTATGTACAGGTTCCTCATGAGTACAATTAAGTGTTCTGGAATCCCCATTCTTCTCAATGTTATCCACAATTTGTTATGATCCACACAACCAAATGCTTTTGCATAGTCAATAAAACCTAAGTAAACATCTTTCTGGTATTCTCTGCTTTGAGCCAAGATGCATCTGACATCAGCAACGATAGCCCTCATTCCACGTCCTCTTTTGAATCCAGCTTGCATATATGGAAGCTCTCTGTCAAAAGGTATTTGCAATGAGTAAGTTGTTGGTCTTGCAAAATTCTATCATGAGATCTCCAGTGTTATTTCTATCACCAAGGCCATATTTTCTAGCTACTTGTAACTCTTCTTTGTTTCCAACTTTTGCATTCCAGTCACCAGTGATAATCAATTGCCGCAACCGTTTTTTAAATTCTCTTCAGTAAGATTTTACTTGCATATGATAGTAATGATATTGTTCAATAATTTCCACATTCTGTGGGATCACCTTTCATTGGAATGGGTATAAATATGGAACTCTTCCAGTCAGTTGGCCAGGTAGCTGTCTTCCAAATCTCTTGGCATAACCAAGTAAGTGCCTCCAGTGTGGCAGTTTGTTGAAACATCTCAATGGGTATTCCGTCAATTCCTGGGGCCTTGTTCTTCACCAATTCCTTCAGTGCAGCTTTGATTTCTTCCTTCAGTACCATTGGTTCTAGATCATATGCTACCCCTGAAATGGATGAACAGCAACCAATTCTTTTTGGTACAATGACTCTGTGTATTCCTTCCATCTTCTTTTGATGCTTCCTGCATCATTCAATATTTTGCCCATAGAATCTTTCAATATTGCAACTCAAGGCTTAACTTTTTTCTTCAGTTCTTTCAGCTTGAGAAATGCCGAGCATGTTCTTCCATTTTGGTTCTCTAACTCCAGGTCTCAGCACATTTCATTATAGTAATTGGCTTTCTCTGCTCAAGCTGCTCTTTGAAATCTTCTGTTCAGCTCTTTTATCTTGTCATTTCTTCCATTTGCTTTAGCTACTCTCCAGTCAAGGGCAAGTTTCAGAGTCTCTTCTGACATCCATTTTGGTCTTTTCTTCCTTTCTTGTCCTTTTAATAACCTCTTGCATTCTTCATGGATGATGTTCTTGATACCATCCCATAATTCCTCTGGTTTTTGGTCATTGGTGTTCAATTGTTAACTTCAACTTGAACATGCATATGAGTAGTTTATGGTCTGTTCCACAAACAGTTCCTGGCCTTGTTTTGGCTGAAGATATTGAGCTTTCCCATTGCCTCTTGCCATAGATGTAGTCAGTCTGATTCCTGTGTATTCCATCTGGCAAAGTCCACATGTACAGTTGTTGCTTATGTTGTTGAAAAAAAGTATTTGCAATGAATAAGCTGTTGGTCTTGCAAAATTCTATCATGTGATCTCCAGCATTATTTCTATCACCAAGGCCATATTTTCTAACTACTGGTAACTCTTCTTTGTTTCCAACTTTTGCATGCTAGTCACCAATGGTAATCAACACATCTTGATTGCAATGTTCAATCAATTTAAGACTGCAGAAGTCGGTAGAAATCTTCAGTATCCTCATCTTTGGCTTTGGTGATTGGTGCGTAAATTTGGGTAATAGTAGTATTAATTGGTCTTCCTTGTAGGTGTATGGATATTATTCTATCACTGACAGCATTGTATGTACTTCAGAACAGATCCTGAAACAGTCTCTGTGACGATGAATGCCACACCATTCCTCTTCAATATGTCCTTCCTGGCATAGTAGATCATATGGTTGTCTGATTCAAAATGGCCAAAACCAATTTCAGCTCACTAATGCCTAAGATATCAAGCGTTATGTGTTCCATTTCATTTTTGACAACTTCCAATTTTCCTAGATTCATACTTTGTACATTCCATGTTCCAATTATTAATGGATATTTGCATCTGTTTCTGCTCATTCTGAGTCATGACATATCAGCCAATGGAGGTCCCAAAACCTTTACTCTATCCATATTGTTAAGGTCTTCTCTACTCTGAGGTGTCAGCTCTTCTCCAGCCAAATTTTGAGTGCCTTCCGACCAGATGGGCTCATCTTCCAGCATTATGTTGGACAATGTTTCAGGTCTGTTCGTAAAGTTTTCCAGTAATATATCAGACATTGTTTCACTGCTATTCATAAGATTTTCACTGGCCAATTCTTTCAGAAGTGGATGGCCTCTTCCTTCTTCCAAGTCTGTCTAAGCCTGGGAACTCCACTGAAACCTCTCCACCATGGGTAACCCTGCTGGCATTTTGCAACATGGTGGCATAGCCTCCAGCCTCACAGCTAATTAGTAATGCATTAATCACATTCTGCTTACCAACTCTTATATCATCATTGAACATTGATTTAATTCTTTTATCACTTAATTTCTTGAAAGTTTGGGTCTTGTTACTCCAACTGGCACACAGAGCAAGGACTGTCTTACCGTTCTGGACATTCATACATTTCCTAGCTAAGCTTGATGTTTTTAACAATAACTCTTAAGTGTGTTTTTGGTTGTGTGATTGACTGAAACATTTAGATGGGCTAAAAACAAACCTAACGGCAAATCCCTGACTCTCAAGAGAAACATGGAAAGGGGCCATCATCTGCAGAAATGGAACATGACCCCCCTTTGAATCTTCAAATAGGATGATTGGTCTAAGGCATTATGGAAAGCAACAGGGGACAATGTGTGCAGTTAGGACCATCAAGGAAGAAAGCAAGAAAGGAAACAAGTGGTGGGGAGTAGGCCCATGGGGAATAATAGTTACAATTTCAGAGTAGCATCTTTGAAAATGGAAAGAGCCTAAAGCACTGAGCAGACAGATGACTCACTCCAGAGGCAGATGACCCAGCAAGACAGGCATGTTGTTATTGTTAGGTGCCATCGAGTCTGCTCCAACTCATAGTGAGCGACACTATGTAAAACAGAACGAAACACTGCCCAGTCCTGTGCCAGCCTCACAATCCTTGCTATGCTTGAGCCACTGACCATCTACTTTACCAAGCATGATATCCATCTCCTGGGAATGGTCCCTTCTGACAACATGACCAAAGTAGGTGAGGCGAAGTCTGTTCATTCTCACTTCCAAGGAGCATTGCAGCTGCACTTCCTCTGGGACAGATTTGTTCATTCTCCTGGAAATCCATGGTATTTTCAGTGTTCATCGCCAACACCACAATTTAAAGGCATCAGTTTTATGAAGTGATTGTCATGGCTTGGGATAGGCACACCTTAGTCTTCAAAGTGACATTTTTGTTCCTTAACCCATTAAAGAGGTTATTTTTGCAGCTGATTCGCCCAGTGTAATATGACATTTGATTCCTTGACTGTTCCTTCCACAGGTGTTGACTGTGGATCCAAGTAAAATGAAATCTTTGACAACTTCAATCTTTTCTCCATTTATCGTGATGTTGCTTATTGGTCCAGTTGTGAAGGTTTTTGTTTTCTTTATGTTGAGGTGTAATCCATACTGAAAACTGTAGTTTTTGATCTCCATCAGTAAGAGCTTCAAGTCATTTTCGCTTTTAGCAAGCAAGGCTGTGTCATCTGCATATCGCAGGTCATTAATGAATCTTCCTCCAATCCTGATGCCACATTCTTCTTCATATAGTCCAGCTTCTCAGATTATTTGCTCAGCATACAGACTGCATAAGTATAGTGAAAGGATACAACACTAATGCACACCCTTCCTGATTTCAAACCATGCAGTATCCCCTTGTTCTGTTCAAATGACAGTTCTGTGTACAATTAAATTTTCTGGAATTCCCATTCTTTGCAATGTTATCCATAATTTGTACTAATCCACACAACTTGAGAAATGCTGAGCATGTTCTTCCCTTTTGGTTTTCTAACTCCAGATCTTTGTATATTTCATTATAATACTTTACTTTGTCTTCTGGAGCCACCCTTTGAAATATTCTGTTCAGCTCTTTCATTTAATTTCTTCCATTCCCTTTAGCTACTCTGTATTCAAGAGCAAGTTTCAGAGTCTCTTCTGACATCCATATTTGTCTTTTTAATGACCTTTTGCTTTCTTCATGTCTGATGTTCTTGATGTCATCCCACAACTCATCTGGTCTTCGGTCATTGGTGTGCAATGAGTCAAATCTATTTTTCAGATAGTCTCTAAATTCAGGTGGAATATAATCAAAGTTGTAGTTTGGTTCTTGTGGACTTGTTTTACTTTTCTTCAGCTTCAACTTGAATTTGCATATGAGCAATTAATGGTCCGTTCCATAGTCAGCTCTTGGTTTTGTTTTGACTGATGATATTGAGTTTCTTCATCACCTTTCCACAGATGCAGTGGATCTGATTTCTGTGTATTCCATCTGTGAGTTCCATGTGTATGTTGTTGTTGTTGTTATGTGCCGTTGAGTCGGCCCCGACTCATAGCGACCCCTCCTTGGGTTTCCGAGGCAGTATCACTACGGAAGTAGGATTGCCCAACCTTCCTTCCGAGGAGTGGCTGGTGGGTTTGAACCGCCAGCCGTCTGGTTAGCAGGCAAGTGTCTTAGCCACTATGCTACCAGAGCTCCATGTGTATAGACACCATTTATGTTATTAAAAAAAGATACTTGCTTGTGGAACCTGTGAGCTTAGGACCATGGTCACAAGGGACATCAAGCTCAATTGGCATAGCATACTATGCAAAAACACTGTTCTACATCCTACTTTTTTTTTTTTTAACATCCTACTTTGGTGAGAGGAGCTCTGGTGGCTTAGTGCCTAAGACATTTGACTGCTAACCAGAGCCTGGCAGTTCAAACCCACCAGCCACTCCTCAGAAGGAAGATGGGGCAATCTACTTCCATAATGATACCACCTTGGAAACCCAAGGAGGGGTTGCTATAAGTCAGATCCTACTTGACAGCAGTAAGTTTGGTTTTGGACTCAGGTGAGAAGCAACTGGGGTCTTAAAAGCTTGCAAACGGCCATCTAGATGCAACAATTGGTCTCTCCTCCTCTGGAGCAAAGAAGAATAAAGAAAACCAAAGACACATGGAAACAATTAGTCCAAGGGACTAATGACCCATGCAAACCTCAGCCTATATGACTATGAGACCAGAAGAACTAGATGGTGCCCAGCTACTACTGTCAACCACTCAGAAAGGGATCAGTGCAGGAGATTCTTGATAGAGTGGGAGAACAATATGGAAAAAAACTCAAAATCATTTTTAAAAAAAAAGGGGGGGGACCAGGTTTGCTGGTCTGATAGAGCCTGGTAGAACCCCTGAGACTATGGCGCCTAGCTGCCCTTCAGGTCTGGAATTGAACCCACTCCTGTGGCTTCTAGTCAAACAAAAGACCGACATATAAGGTGAACATTTACATTAGGTAGATACACTCCTTGGAGAGAACAATCATGGGCGCATAGAAGGGCTGTGCATGCACAGGGAGACAGCTCAGGGGGCAGGAATGCATGGAGGGAAGGACACAGTGAAGAGGTAACTATGGGAAGGAAGTGGGAGGGGAGCTGTTGCATGGTGGGAAATTATAGTTGATGTCATGAGACAAAGTGTATGTGAGCTGTGAGCTGCTGTAGGGAAATGAATTTGTTCTGTAAACTTTCACCCAAATCTCTCTCACACACACACATACACACACCTCAAAATCATTAAAACAAACAAACAGGTTTACTAGTCTGATAGAGCCTGGTGAAACCCCCGAAACTATGGCCCCTAGTTACCTTGGGCCTAGAATTGAGCTCACTCCCATAGCTTCCACCCAAATAATAGACAGGGATATAGGATGAACATTTACACCAAGTACATATACACTCCTTAGAGTGATCAATCATGGCAGAACAGAAGGGCAGTATTTGCATAGGAAGATAGCTCATGGGGCAGGAATGCAAAAGAAAGGACACAGGGAAGATGTAACTACAAGGAGAAAGAGGGAAGAGAGCTGTTACATTGTGGGAACTGCAGTTAGTGTCATGAAACAAAATGTGTATAAACTGCTGGATGGAAAATGAATTTGCTCAGTAAACTTTCACCCAAATCACAATTACAAAAAAAAAAAAAAACGGTGTCTGCAATGAATAAGTTGTTGGTCTTGCAAAATTCTATCTCACAATCTCCAGCACCGATTCTATCACCAAGGCTGTACTCTCCAAGTACTTCTGCTTCTTTTTTGTTTCCAGCTTTCACTTTCCAATCACCAACACTTATCGATACATCATGACTGCATGTTCAGTCAATTTCAGACTGCAGGAGTTGGTAAAAATCTTCAATTTCTTCCTCTGTGGCTTTGGTGGTTGGTGTGTAAATTTGAGTAATAGTAATATTAACTTCTTTGTAGACGTATGGATATTATCCTATCACTGACAGCACTGTACTTCAGGGTAGATCTTGAAATGTTCTTTTGGATGATGAATGCAACACCATTTCTCTTCAATTTGTTATTCCTGGCCTAGTAGACCACATGATTGTTGATTCAAAATGACCTCTGTAGGACAGGAGAGGCCATCTGCTCTACATTGTGAAGGTGAATAAGTAAGGAAATCTAAAGGGAATGTTAGACTTAACCCGACGGGGTTTTCCCTCATCTCTAAAAGGGCTGCACCTCATTCTATCCTCCACCATCTGGCATGATACAGAAGTGCCCTTGTTCCTAACTATTACAGCGCACTGGGGGGTGCTGTCCTCTGGGCATTTCATCTGTGAAATGTCTGTGGGTCTTCTCAAAAGAGTGTTTTTTTGCTCAGGAGTCAGACTGGTTTCCAGTCTCTATGCCTCTCTTTCCAATAAGATATCAGACAGTTTTACTGTTATTCATAAAGTTTTTGTTTTCTAAAAAAAAAAAAAAAAATTGTGATTTGGGTGCGTTTTCAGAACAAATTCATTTTTCATTCAACAGTTCGTACACATTTTGTTCCACGACATTGACAGCAATCCCCACAATGTAACAATTCCTCCTTATGGTTACCTTTTCCCTGTGTCCTTCTCTCCTATGCATTCCTGCTCTCTGAGCTATCTTCCTGTGCAAATGCTGCCCTTTGGATCTCCCATGTTGATTGTTCAAAGGAGTGTACCTACCTGGTGTAAATGTTCACCTTGCAAGCCTGTCTATTTGGCTGGAAGCCACGGGAGTAAGTTCAATTCCAGTATTCATAAGGTTTTCAGTGGCCAATTTTTTCAGAAGTGGATGGCTCCATCTTTCTTCCAAGTCTCTTGTAATCTGGAAGCTCCACTGAAACCTGTCCACCAAAGGTGACCCTGCTGGTATTTAAAATACCAGGGGCAGAGCTTCCAGCCTCACAGGAACACACAAGCCACCACAGTACAACAAACAGACGAGTGTTCAGAAAGATGTTTACCTGTGTTTTGTGCACAAAAGCAGCACTGACAATATATAAATAAATAAGCCTGGCTGTGTTCCAATAAAACTTTATTTACAAAAGCAGGCAATGGATTTGACCCATAGGCCATAGCTTGTCAACTCTTGATTTAGCATTTTAGAATGATTATCCTCTGTTCTGCAAATAGGGGGGTTCGGGGGTACAGAAGAGTACAGGATGAGGTGGGTGGTACGGGCTGGGCAAGTGGAATATAAATGGAGATAATAATGTCTATAGTTTATTTCTTGTCCAAATTAAGTGAGCTATTGTAATCAAGGCTCTAATAGTGCTCTTAATAAATTATTATTACTTCTGAGCGTCTATGGGAGGCAAAACAATTGTGCCTAGCTCTTTTAAAGACTGGAAGTTGAGGCTCAGAATGTTAAGAAACCTGCCTCAAGTAACATAACCTTAGATCTTTAGACAGATAGATACATACATATATAGATGCCATTGAGTCCACTCTGACTCATGGTAACCTTATGCACAACAGAACAAAATAATGCCTGGTCTTGCATCCTCTTCACAATTGCTATCAGGTTCCAGCCTACTGTTGTGCTTTGTGTGCTGATCTGTCTCACCTTTATTGGCCCTCTGCTTCACCAAATATGATGTCCTCCTCCACAAATGATCCCTCCTGATGATGTGTCCAAAGCAAGCGAGTTGGACTCTACTTTGTTGTGATCCATGAGGTTTGCTGTGGCTAATTTTTGGGAGCAGACTGCTAGGCCTTTCTTCCTAGTGTGTCTTAGTCTGGTATCTCCACTGAAACCTGTCCATCACAGGTGACCTGCTGGTAACTGAATACCAGGAGCATAGGTTCCAGCATTACAGCAATACACAAGCCACCATGGAATGACAAACTCACTGATTGGCAGTGGAATACAGCCTTGCTGAGCTATAATTTGACTTATCAGTTTGTCTGACTCTTAAGCCCACATTCCTCACCACCATGCCCACTACCACATTCATGATGGGCAGGTGGGTGCTCCTCAACCAGGCTGCTTTCTTTGCTCGACACCATAATGAAGTTAAATTTATCACCCTTGATCTTTAGCAGGCTAGGAATCCCAACCTGAAGGAAACCAGGATTAATCTGGGTGAAACCCATCTTGAAATATCTAAAGCACTCAGAAGATGAGAGAGAAGAGATATCTGTCTACCTCTTACTGACCATGTGAACCTTCCTCTATTGACAGCAATCCTTTGCGGCATTTCTGCATGTCTTGTAAGGGCTCTTAACTCTGCCTAGTTTTCAAGGATGTTTGTACAGCAGTATCCTTCTGGACCTCTGTTACCTCGACACTATGGGCATGTTCTTCTGAAGTGCTTGTAAGGACTTCAGTGAAGCTCTTTTTAGCTTCCACAGACCACACTTTTCTGTCTGTTCTTCTTGTCCCCTTCACGGGCTCCTTTTCTCTCTCTAAACGTCCAGCCCACCTCTGTTATTGCTCCATTTGCCCTCCCTGAGTGACCTCCCTCACACTATTGGTTTTAGGAACCTCTTAAATGGTTGGCCCCCTAAACTCTAGCTCCAATCCAGAGCTTACCCAGCCACCTGCTGAGCAGCTCCACCTCAAACTTGTGACCCCAAAAGAAGCCCATTCTCTCCTGGCCCTCCACATCAACAAATCCTCTCTCCTAGACCCTCTCTCTCAGTGTGTAGCACACCCAAACACCTGTTGCTCCAGGCAGTCATCCCTGAGCTATCCCTTCTCCCCCTCCACATACACCCCCAAGCTACCTCTGAACATCATTTTTTTTTTTAACTCCCTGTTTCAGGGCCTTTACATTCCACCAGGAACCTCTGGGTGATGTCAACAGTAAATATACTTGGCTGCTAACTAACAGGCAGGCAGTTCGAGTCCACCCAGAGGCACCTCAGAAGAAAGGCCTGGCAACCTACTTCCAAAAAGTCAGCCACCAAAAACCCAAGGAGCACAGCTCTACTCTGACACACATGAAGTTCCCATGCATATCTACTCCAAGGCCTTTTCCTCCTACTGTTGTTTCCCATCAGGTCCTAATTCTTTCTGGCTTGGGGAACTGCAATGTTCAGCTAACTGGGCTTCCTGCCTGCCTCAGCCTTCTTAATGCCCCCACCACTTTGTTGGCGGAGTTATGTCTCTAACAGGGATTCAAACCGGTTCACTCCAGTTCGACCCCCTGCTTAGAGTGTGCATTTCCACCTCAGATACACTGAATCAGAACTTATATTTTAACAAGCTCCCCGGATGATTCTTATGTATACTATGATACACGTTAAGTCTTGGTTCCTAAAATATAAACCCAATCATGTTACTTCCCAGCTTAAAGCCCTTCCCTTGCTCCTCACAGCCTGCTGAACAACGTCAAAGTTATCTAACAACATAGTTCATAATACCCTCTAACGTTAAGTCCCAGGCACCCTGAGCTCCTTCCTCCTCTCAAATGCTCGCCAGTCTGTCTCCTCAGACCACTACCACTCAAAATGGAAGAGACATGGGGAGAAGGTGGGATTATAATCATTCAGTGGAACGAACTAGCTTTGCTTTTTTATCGTCTGGAACCAGGAAATCATAAAATGTTGCAGTTACCACTATTCACACATCATCAGCCTGCCTCAAACCCATCTGAGTGTTCTTAGTTTTCTTTTTAAAAATCGTTTTGGATCAGGTGTCATATTTCTACCTGATCATTCCCTATCGTTTCGTTGCTTCTCAGCTTCTCCTGGAGAAAAAAAGCTGAACAATTCCTTCATTACAACCAATAAAGGTACTAAAAGACCAAGGTTTCCAGGCGATAAATACATTTAATTTTTCTCTTCTTTGCCCTCTAACCAAACAAACCGACACCTTGTGTCCACCAGGAGGCGCCAGGGGCGGCGGAAGACCTGCGGTACCTTCACAATTAAGAGAGGCGGGGATGGATGCAGCAGCGATGGACCCCGGCTTCCTTTTTTAAGAATCCAAACGAGGGAAGGCAGCAGAATGGAGTTATTTTAGGGAAGCCTTATCGCACTTCCCCTCCCTCGCGTAGGTAGCGTCTGGGGTGTGTGCACCTCGCTCGCTCGCGGGTCCCATGGAGAGGCTCTGGCGGCGGCTGCAGCGGCAGCTAGGGCTCCTATCGCGGCTGCAACCAGCAGTAACCCGACTCCGCCAGCGCGGGGATTGAAGAGGCGAAGGGGAGAGCGGCGAGCCGCGAACAAAAGCCCTTGGCGCGGGCGGGAGCCCAGAACGTGCGGTAAGTGAACCTGTCCGAAGACCTGGGAGAGACCGGCACTGGTCCGGCGGAGCTCGCTGCACGCCAGGAGACCATCCCGCTGGATGCTGTGGAGGGAGGCGCAAGGCGTCAGGGGGCGGGTGTTCCAGCCCAGACCGAGGGGAAAGATGCCTTCACAACGCATCCACGCTTAGAGGGCATCAAATGCATCTGGGAAGACACAGGCACCTTCTGCAACCCTGCAAACACCCTGGGGGCGGGGGCGGGGCGGCCTGAGCTCTCCGCAAGCCTTGACCCAGAGGCAGGAGGGCTAATCGATCACCCCTCCGGGAAGGGCCTTTCAAGACGGAGGCATTTCTCTTAGTCTTTCCCTCAGGCCGCATTGTGTAGCCCCTGGACCGGGTCCTCGGATCTCCTTTGGTGGCGAGAAACCCGTAACTTCTTCCCTAAACAAACGCGGGTCCTCGCAGCAATGCACTTTGGGGATGCAGAGCCCCCTTCCCTTTTTGCTCCAGCAAAGCCGCAGCCCCAGCTGCCCGCCTAAACTACAAACAGGCTAACCTCCAGGGAATCCTCCCACGCCTCCCTGGCCGGCTGTCGCCCGCACCCTGCTCTTCATTTTAATTTGCAGCAGGAAGGGAATATACCCAGTGGGCCAGACGCCCAGGGGAGCCTCGCAGTCTGGGGTTGAGGGAGATCGAGGCTGTGGGTACTGCTACCCCTACCACCCCCAGCTGGGGTTTTCAGGCCATCGGTATTATGATTTAGGTTCCACCAGGCCCCTGAGCCTAATCCGAAAGCGGATTAGGTTGGGGGTTGGGGTAACTATAAAAACCAAACTCACTGCTGTCACTATAGGGAGGAGTAAAGAAACAAACCAAACTCACTGCCATCAAGTGGGATTCGACTCATAGCGACCCCTCCTTGGGTTTCCGAGGCAGTATCACTACGGAAGTAGGATTGCCCAACCTTCCTTCCGAGGAGTGGCTGGTGGGTTTGAACCGCCAGCCTTCTGGTTAGCAGTCAAATGTCTTAGTCACTACACCACCAGAGACTTTCCAGGAAGGGTAAACTGCTCTCAAATACATTGTTCCGTGTCCTTCCCTTGTCATCTGCAGAGACTCCACGAACCGGCTTAGCCATGGTGGACCCCGTTCCTGAAGAGAAGACGGAAGCAGAGCTCGGAGACTCAGGAGGAGACGGAGCCGCTGCGTCGGTGCCCCCTGACGCCCAGGGCGCCCAGGAGCCTGCGGCCTCCTCGGCCTCAGCGGCGGTGCCCCGCAAGGCAGACGTCCCATGCGTGGCAGAAGGCGGGCGGCGGGAGCAATCTCCGCTGTTGCACCTCGACCTATTCAACTTCGACTGTCCGGAGGCCGAGGGCAGCCGCTACGTGCTGACCAGTCCTCGCTCCCTAGAGGCTTGTGCCCGGTGTGCCGTCAAGCCGGTGGAGCTGCTTCCACGGGCCTTGGCCGACCTGGTGCGAGAAGCCCCGGGCCACTCCATGCGCGTGGCCACAGGCCTCTACGAGGCGTATGAGGCGGAGCGGCGCGCCAAGCTGCAGCAGTGCCGTGCGGAGCGCGAGCGCATCGTGCGTGAGGAGAAGCGGCGTCTCTTCACGCCGCTGGGCGCGGCCCCGAGCGCGGCCCCGAGCGCGGGCAGCAGCAGCAGCTGCAGCAGCGCCAGCCTTCCGGCCTCTCCCGCGCCCCGCGCGGCCCGAAAAGCCTCTCCCAGCCTCTCCCCGGCCAGGACCCAACCTCCGCCCGCGGGCTCGCGGACAGGTAGGAAAAGCCACTCGCTGGATTCGCTATCTCGCCGACGCGAGGGCGCCCTCAGCTCCGAATCCGGCGCGTCGTCGTCATCTTTCAGCGGAGAGAGCCTGCGGGAACTGCGCTGGCCGCCGCGACCCTCGGCCAGGCATAGCTACCCGGCGGGGTCGGCGTCCTCCGCTCCCAACCCTCTGGGCCGTCCCTCCGCCCTGGCCTTGGTTCCAATCACCGGCCGCAGCTTCAGCCTGGGCGACTTGAGCCACTCGCCGCAGACGGCCCAGCACGTGGAGCGCATCGTGCGGCAAGTGCGTGCCGAGCGGGGCCTACGCGGGGTGCCCGAGCGTGACCGGAAGATCGCTGCGCTCATGCTGGCGCGGTACCAGGAGGAGCGCCTGTTGCTGGAGCAGCGCGTCGCAGCCCACGGTCAGTGGGAGCAGCAGCGCGTGCGCGCAGAGCAGCGGCGCGAGAACGAGGAGCGCGAGAAACAGCGCTCCTTGGAGTTGGGTCGCCGGGCCTGGGCTGCGCAGGTGGAGGAGCGGCGGGGTCGCCGGGGCCGCGAGGAGCGTGAGGCGGCACGGCGGCGGCAGCGACAGTGCGAGCGCAGCGAGGAGCGGCGGCGGGAGCTAGCCGAGCAACAGGGCCTGCTGCGGCGGGAGCGGGCGGATCGCGCGGCCCGGGAAGACCGGCTTCGTAAGCTGCAGCAGGAGCAGAACCTGAAGAAGCGGGAAGAGGGCCTGCAAGAGGGGCGCGAGCGGGCGGAGCAGGTCCGCAGGGAGCGCGCCCAGCGGGCAGCCCGCACCAAGCAGCGGCAGGAGGACCAGCTGCAGCGGGAGAAACGGGAGCTAAGCCGGGCTGAGCGTGCGCGCCACGAGGCGCTGCTGCAGTGCCGGGCCCAACAGGAGAACAAGGAGCGGGAGGGCCTGCGGAGCTCCCTGGCGGCCAGCTTGGGCCGCGCACAGGAGAACTATGAGCAGTTGGTGGAGCAGCGCACCCGGGAACTGCGGGAGCGGGCACGCCGGGAGGAACTGCAGAGCCGGCGGGCCAAAGAAGCGGCCGAGCGCAAAGAGAGGGAGCACCAGGCCCACCTGGAGGCTCTGGCCCGGGCCGGAGAGCGGCGGCTGCAGCACGCGGCGCAGGCGGCCGAAGAGGCGGTTCAACAGAAAGCGAGGCGCGTGGTCCAGAGCCGGCTGGAGAAGGAGCGGGCCCAGCGCGCCAACAAGGAGAAGGTGGACAGGGACGAAGACTGCCGCCGGCGGGAGCTGCTCCAGGCTATCGGGCGTAAGCTGGAGCGCAGCGAGCAGCTCTCGCGGGAGCGGCGCAGCGCACTGGAGAGCGCCCGCTCCACCGCCCGCGCCTCCTTCCACGTTCGCGAGAAGGTACGGGAGGAGACCAACACGCGCTCCTTCGACCGGATGGTGCGGGAGGCCCAGCTACACGCTAGCCTGGACCGCAAATGATGGCCGCCCTGTGGCAGGCCGACTGTCGCTCACAGCCCTGTTGGGCCTTCCTTGGCCCTGCTGACCAAATTGTGGGAGTTCCCAACCCAGTCACAGCACAAGGCCTCTTCCGGCTTCTGACCAATGAGGCAAAGAGAAGACTGACAGGTGGGACCTCTCCGTCCACTCCGTTTTTAAAAACTTGATTCGTTTGGAGATGAAATAGCACAATCTTTGACCACTTTCGCAGTTGACAGCTCTTGCTCCAGCCCGTGCAAAGCCTCCCTTTGTCTTTCGCGTTGGAGCAAGTAGAAGCTGGGAGAAAGGGGCCTGGTCGTCTGAGGGGAGGGCCTTCAAAGAGCGTGCACGCAGGTGGTTGCTCTCAGCCCTTCTGCTGCAGTCGCCCTGGCACCTTCCAGACACTGATGTCTGAGCCAACTGTGGTTGTGCGGTGGAGGAGGCCTCCTCTCGGCTCACCTCCGTCTTTGAAAACACAGCAAGTTGCACAAAGCTTGGAAACCTCCCAGAAAAGCACAGATCTTTGAAGGTGTCAGGCCACACCTAAGTGATCCAGAAAACTGTCGATTTTTGTATGCTTGACTTTAAATTGGACAAGCAAATTCTTGTCTTAGTTCTGATAGTGTTTCAGTTGAGCCCCCTAGGTTTTCTAGTTAGACAATCATCTGCAAATAATCAAATTGTGTGTTTTCTCTTTCCCCTTATTCTCCCAAGTGGCACAAGAAATCTGTTGGTTTCATGATGCCGTTTAGCTTTAGGGAAGCCCTCACCCCTGGGAGAGGCAGGATTCCTTAGGCAGCAGTGTTCCACCCGGTTAAGCTTTCTGGTAGGGTGGTTTCAGGCAAGGGGGTGTCTGATGCCCACCTCCCATTGTGGGATCCAAGGAGCTGCATTACTCCTAGGCAGACAGCAGACCTGCCTTAAGAACAAGAGTTACCTTATGTGCCTGCCCAGGCCGTTCCTGCCTAAATCCCCAGCCCTGGATGTAGTCCCTAAGGGGTGGGCCCCAGAGAGTTTGGGATGTTGGATTCCCTCTGTGAAGGAATCCTCACAACTGCTCTGAGGGCAATTAGGGTGCCCTTGGCTGCATTACTGTGGTAGCTGAAAACTGGAATTGCCTCTTTGGTGTTGAGAATTGTGCTGGTGTTATTTGTGTAGCTCTACCTCCTTCCCCCTCACAGGAGGAAAAAGAGTTTCCCCTTGAATTCCCTCTCATTCATGGTTCCCTCTCACCCACGACTTGAAGTATTTAATCAGTTCTCGGTGCCTCACCTTTCTCATCCCCCAGATGGGGCTGGCCATCAGTCCTCCTGTCCTAGTACCTCAAGTTCTCCCGGATCCAAAGGGCCACCTCAGTATTATTTGTTGGTCTTCTGTGTGCCTTTCTTGACCTGAAGTTGGGAGGTAGGAGGGCTGCTGTTGGTCTAGTTTGTTTGTTAATGGGAATGGGGATTCCTGGCACTGGAAGGGGCAGTGCACATCATGAACAGATGGTCATTAGCCTCTGGGCAAAAATACTTCCAAGACCAGGTCATTCCCTGATCCAAAAGGTCATGTTCAGTTGTCATGAGAAAACTGTAATCCTTAGAATGCTTCCTTTCTAAGAAGTCGAAACAACCCCTCACCATAGCCACCCATTGACTCTGCCTTCTTTGGGAAGGTAGGAAGCGTCACTTTTTGCATTAAATATGATCAAGAAATTAAGTTACCAAAAAAAGAAGGAATCAGGGTAGAGAACATTAGGCCTATTTCATGTATATTCTGGGCAGTATTGTCCCTAAAATGTCTGCCTGTTGCACACACACACACATTCCCTCACCCCTATCACATGCCAGCAGGTGCAGAGCAATAGTGTGTATGATGTTGTTGTTGTAGAGTAGTACTTAGGTATTGAAGATGTCGAACCAGGAAAAGAGCTGTGCCAAGGTTTATCTCTTCAGTGGCTGGAATTTCATCCTCCCACTTTCTTGTCAATAACTGAATTGTCAGTAAGTTGTAATGATTGGCATTGTCTGTGAGTCAGACATTTAACCAAAGGGTTAATGTGATTCTAATTATTAGCTTGTGGTTCCAGATTTGCTAACCCATCCATGAATTGTCGAGTCATTTCCGACTCATAGCCACTTACAGGACCAAGTAGAACTGGCTTCACAGGGTTTCCAAGGCTGTAAATCTTTATGGAAGCAGACTGCCTCATCTTTCTCCCATGGAGCAGTTGGTGGGTTTAAACTGCAGCTTTTTTATTAGCAGCCAAATGCTTTAACCACTGTGCCACCCCATCTCCTTCAGATTTGCTAAAGGACTTTTGAAATCTTGATGGAAAAATCTACCGTAAAATGATTTCCAAAAGATGTGCATTTATTTGACGAGGAGACAGTCCACTTTTTTTGATAAGGCACTGAGTGGTACATAGCTCTTAACAGACCCTTTCCCCAGTTTCTTTTCTGACTTGCTAAGTCACCTTAAGTAGATCCACCTCTGTGAGTTTCCCACCTGTGGGATGAGGATCGTGATTGCTTCCTTGCAGTGGTCCCACACAAACACTGAGGATGAATCAAAATCTTAGTGGTGCTCCCAAGTCTATGACTCTGGAACTGCAGGTGTAATCACTATAAACAGAAAGGGTCATGTGACTGTACTATGCCTGGAGAGTGGAAGTAGCGTTCTGACCTAATCCGAAAACGAAACCACTGCCATCAAGTTGATGCTGACTCATAGCGACCCTGCAGAACAAAGTAGAACTGTTCCATAGAATTTCCAAGGCTATAAATCTTTATGGAAGCAGACTGCCATTTCTCCCTCCTGTGGAATGGCTCATGGGTTCAAACCACCAGCCTTTCAGTTTGCAGCTGAGCGCTTTAACCACTGTATCACTAGGGATCCTTTGTCATGACCTAGTGGAGGTCAAAGTGTAAGGTGTTACAGAGGCTCAAGTCTGCCCCTAGAGATAAACACTATGTAAAGGCAAAAACTTTTGGATTAACAAAGTGTCCAGTATAGCTAAGTAGAGGTAAAGCAAATACATGCCGAACTTAATGGTGAAGACCTGACCCTCCAAATTCCACAATGTCCAGCTCTGTATTCTGGATAAGCGACCATGTTGCTTTTTGAGGAAGAACAATTGCCAGAACGCTTTGTGGGCTTTAATTTCTATTCTTTTTTGTGAAGCAGTGCCAGAGAGGAGAAATTGTTTCTTGTTCTGAAACAACACAAGATAAGATGGAGGGGTGGGGCTGGGTGGGAAACAGCTTGCTTCTCTCGATGTGAAAATTCGAACATGTGCCCAGAATTTGCCTCAGAGCACTGTGTTAGAAGTTTTCTTGCCATCCTGGAGATTGCAGCCTAGAAGTGACCACAGACCGTCACGCCAACCCTCTTGAGAAACCCTTTGCTCAGAAAAGAAAGAATGTGAAGTAGGATGAGGAGAGGCGTGGGAAGGGTTGGAAGAAGCTTTTGTTTGGTGTGTTACCAGGGAAACAAGCAGGACAAAACCACTTCAGATGGAATCATCAGTGAAGCTAGCCCAGGGCCCTGCTCAGGCAGTAACCAATGCCTTCACCTTAGGAAGATGGGGGTTCCTTTGGAAGCACTAAGAGTGAGTCTTCAATGGGAGCAGTAACCAGGAACTTCCAAAAATGAAGAGTCTGGAGAATTAACATATATTAAGGTGTGATTTATGCTCATTTGTCTACCATTCATCATTTTCTCTTCTTAAAAAAGACAGTCGGAACAGAGGTGAATCTACCTAAGTGGCTATATTAAATTTACCATTGAATGTCCAGTAGCCCATGAGTTAAGGCCTCACGTATACTTCTTGTTGTTAGGTGCCATCGAGTCAGACCCGACTCATAGCGACCCCTCCATGGGTTGCCAAGGCAGTATCAGTACGGAAGTAGATTGCCCCCTCTTCCTTCCAAGGAGTGGCTGGTGGGTTTGAACCGCCAGCCTTCTGGTTAGCAGTCAAGTGCCTTAGGCACTACACTACCAGAGCTCCTTCACATACACTAAGCACATAAATACTGAATGGAGAGAGGTATTAAGGTATGGATGCATGATGAACAAACAAATGATGGGTGACCAGAGAAAATCTGTACCAAATAGAGTCAGTGGGCCAGTCTCCATCCATTCAACACAAGTTTATTGAGCACCAGTTATATACCAGGGATGGTTCTCTGTGTTGGGGAGGTAGAGTCTGATCACTGGGCCTGGGGCTCACTTATGATACAATGTCATGAGCAGACTCTTTGATTTCCCCATTGAGCTTAACTACTTCCTACCCCAGTATCCACCCACAGGCTAACCTAATGGTCCCTCAAAGCACTGACTTCAAGCTTTTTCATTTGCCTGGAGACAATCCATCCACCAACCCAGTCATCATCTAGCCATTTTTGCTTTTGTCCCTTCGGAGGAGACTTGATTAATCAGTTCAAATTTGTGAGGCCATGCACTTAATCAATTTTAAGTTACAGTAAAAAAAGAGATGTTAAATCATTGTCAAGGGCAATGCCAGTTGTACCTTTCAAAGATGCAGCATAAGGATCGTGGATCTATACAGCTGATCCTCAAGCCCTGTGGAACCCCATGTCCCCACAAGGGAATAAGCGCCATCATTTCATTGTTGTTGCAGAAGCAAGAAAGTCAGTGTATCAGAAAGATTTCCAGTATAAAAGTCCCAAAGAAAAGCAACGGTCAATACTGAATTAATGAGAATTTGGGTGAATCAGAATATCCTGCTTCCTAGCCCTTCCAGGTAGTTGATGTGACCCATATAGTGATATGACCACATCCCTACCCTGCATGACCTAGGGAAACATTTGGCAGAGGACCATAAGACTGGCACTTCTTGGCCCAGCCTAGAAAGGGGCTTTCAGGGACCCAGCAGATACCTCTCAGCTCTAGAAATGGTTGTGAGGTCCCTTATTTGGCTTCAGATGTCTGACGTGTCAGCCCCTGCAGTATTATACCTGTATTATACCACCCCACCTCCAGCTGAAAACAAAAGCACAGCCCTTCACTACTATCCTTGGTACTGCTTTGGCTTCAGACAGTTCAGGGCCAGAACAGGTGCTAGGGTAGGGTGGTTGCCTTCTGAGGAGCACTAGTAACATCACTGATTGTAGTGTGGCTACTTCCCAGTTCATCAGTGACAGTCATATCCCAACATGAGCACAAAGACCTAGTCCAAAGTGATTTTGAAATGAACTATCATTTTAAAGTGTTCATGCCTTTCTTCCTCTCCACTAATGCAACATTGATGACATGTTTTTGTGTCACACACTTGTACAATTCATGGACTGTTGGATGAACCATATCTACTCCTGTGTTTCCACACAAGCACATTTCTGATCCCAGCATTAGCGTTCTTGCAGCAGACAGAACCTGTAGCTATCTTATTCTTCCAGGAAATGGTAGCTCTCACATAACTGAGATGCCCCTCAGTGGAGATCTATTGCTTTCACCTGCCTCCAGCTGCAAGGCTGCTCCAGGCACTGGCTTGTAAGCATGGCATTCTTACTTCCCAAATCCACCACTGGGCCACCTGGCTGACAAAGGATTTTGATGCCATCATTACCCTCCTTCCCCCTACTCAGTGTTAGAGATTGAATTGGGATGCCAAAATGTTGACATTCAGAGAAATCTCAGTGGGGCAGAATAACTGACATTCAGGTAGCTCTGAAAATCCAGTCCATGCGGTTACCATACATGCAAGGCAAAGAGTTTGGCAAAGGAGCAGTGTCTTGTCTTCTTCAAACTATTACATACTCTTCTATGTGCCCCCTCCTGTTCATCTGTAAACTGGGGACAATAGATCCTACTTGGTAGTTAACAGCTAACTCATTGTTAAATGAGTTTGTCTAGAAAGCATTTAGCATAGTTCTTGGCAAATAGCGTTTAATTCATGGCTACTGTTATTCTGAATTTGGACAGATGGTAAAGCAAAGAATGGATGGGAAGGTTGAACTTAAGCCAGGTACTGAGGAAGCCCCAGCTGGACTGGTTAAGGTCAGGCTTTGATAGCAGCCCTTTGTGGGTTATCTGTATACCTTATTGTGTGTTACTCTCCAGAAGGAAAGAGCTCTGGAATAACTGTTCATCACGTAATGTGTAGTGGTCTTGGGGCTGGGGGTGGATTTATCTTGTTTACCAAATTTTTTTTGCAATAAAACTGACACCCAATGATAATTCTGAAACTTTTATTTTAAGACTTTATAATTGATGACTAAAATAATAGAATGCTTTAAAAGTTAAGTCTTTGTTGTAGAAAGAGGGTGTGCTTCTGTCCTCATGAGACCCAAATTCCATAATAGCATCTTTGGCAGAACCAATTATAAGTTGCAGGAGAGCCACTGTTCTCAGAGGCCCTGTTACCTCAGGATGTGGCCATATCTGGCAAGGATGCCAGGACAGGCTATGACCACATGGGAAAGAGGCTGAGGGTCTGGGACAAGCCTTCCCTGGGGGAGTGTGCTAATGGGTTCAAAGTAGGAGCAGATGTGGGAGCAAGAATGGCTTTTAATCCATTCTACTCTCTCCCCTGACTCGTTATTAGACATCAGGAAATAGAATTTGGATGCCAAAATGTTGACATTTAGGGAAATCTCAATAGGGTAGCCCTGGTACTGCCCTGGTGCATTCTCAGCAAATGCCCTGATCTCTTTTCTTGGCCCCCTGGCCCTGCAGGCAGCTGCATGGAGGCTAGCTGCAGCATGGGGTTTGCAGAAGCCCATTTTCCCCTCTGGATGTAGCTCGATGCACAGAGGCTGTCACTGTGCACAGCGAAGTGAGGACCAAGTTGCCAGGAGCTCTGCTGCTTCGTCACTTTTCTTCTGCTTTGAGGGAGGCCCCAGCAGACTTCAGATGTTTCCTGAGTCCATAGAAAAGTAGTGGAGGAGGCAAAGTATGCCTCCCAGAAGCATCTGCTTATTGAAAAAGAGCGTGCAGGGTGAGCAAAAGGCAAAGCAGAAGGGAACAATTTGCTGAAACTGGGACAGCAGGGTAATCAAAGGCGTATTGAGCACTTACACAGTGCCTGTGACTGGCTTAAGCACTTAATCCTCACAGATTTCCCTATAAGATAGGCCCTATTATCATATTTTACAGATGTTAAAATTGAGGTGCTGAGTTTATGTGACCTGCCCAAGGTCACACAGCTAGTATTGGGCAGAGCTGGGCTTAGGCTCAATTAGTCTGGCTGTACAGCAAATGCTTTTAACTAGCATGTTCTGTTGCTTCTTAGCAATCAGTGGGAAAGATATTTTTAACAAAAGGGCCCTCCTGGAGCCTCTCCTTGCCAGCCATTTGAATCACTGCCCACTCTGCCCATGTGTAAGGTCGCTGGGAAGAAAACTAAGAACTCATGTAGACTGAGTCACCCTGGCGCTGGTGGTGGCTGTGAGGCTCACTGCATAGAGAAAAGATGAGAGCTCATTGTGCTGATCCTAACGCTCACCACATCTAGGATGGTACATGCTCTACAGCAGGGGTTTACAAAGGATGGCCCTGGCCAGTAGTGTCAGCATCAGAAATTCTGGGAGCGGGACTCTGCAGTCTGTGTTTAACAAGCCCTCTAGGGGATTCTGATGTGGATTTAAGTTTGAGAACCACGGATCCAGAACTTTTCCAATTTAATACCCACTAGTCACATAACTAAAAAAAAAACCCAAACTCATTGCCATTGAGTCGATTCCAACTCATAGCAACCCCCATTGGGTTTCCAAGATTGTAAATCTTTTTCTTTTTTAACCTTTCTTTTCTGCATTTTTTTAAAATTGTGATTTGGGTGAAGATTTACAGAGCAAATTCAGTTTCCATACAGCAGTTTACATATACTTTGTCTCATGACATTGACCACAGTTTACCACAATGCAACAGCTCCCCTCCCACTTCCTCCCCAT
>NW_006921675.1:7932364-7960735 GCF_000298275.1 Orycteropus afer afer | reverse complement strand
TATTTTCACGCAAATTCTTCTGCTAGTTGGGGTTTAGTCCACTTCTGTATCTTTCCCTTCAAGGCTCAGGGGTCCAGGATTATCTTCTGTGTCAGTGTTAATTGTTTATCCTTTTCTTTGTTGAAGAGGGTCTGTGCAGTCTTTCTGCCTAGTCTGCCATCTTGCCAGAACTCCCTTTTCTCAGTTGTAAATCTTTTAAGGAAGTAGATCTCCCCATCTTTCTTCTGCGAAGCAGCTGGTGGGTTTGAACCACTGACCTTCTGGTTACCAGCCAAATGCCTTATCCACTACGCCACCAGAGGTACTAGCCACATGTTGTTGTTGTTATGTGCCATTGAGTCAGACCTGACTCCCAGCGACCCCCTCCTTGGGT
The DNA here is from genome assembly GCF_000298275.1 of Orycteropus afer afer. Taxonomy (NCBI): domain Eukaryota; kingdom Metazoa; phylum Chordata; class Mammalia; order Tubulidentata; family Orycteropodidae; genus Orycteropus; species Orycteropus afer. The sequence continues at coordinate 7,960,362 of NW_006921675.1, read as the reverse complement.
TTCCGAGACAGTATCACTACGGAAGTAGATTGCCCAACCTTCCTTCCAAGGAGTGGCTAGCCACATAGGCCCATTTAAATGAAAGGCAAAAAGAATTGGACATTCAGCTTCTCACACACAAGCTCAGTAGCCACCTGTGGCTAGTGGCCACCATACTGGATAACACAAATACTGAACAGTTCCATCATTACAGAAAATTACATCAGGTAGCACTGCTCCAGATATTCCAAAGTAGCCCACAGACCAGCAGCATTGACATCACCTGAAAGTTAGTGAGAAATGAAGAATCTCGTGGCCACTCCAGCTCTTCTGAATCAGGACATGCCTTTTTTACAAGACCCCCAGCTGATTCACATTGCACATTAAATGCTGAGAAGTGCCCTCTAGAAGACAAGTGCAATTCACATTTATTTACATGTGGGATTATCTCCCATTGATAACATTTCTCTCCCTACTCTGCCTCTTTGTTCCTGGGCAACTCTCTCCTTCTTGGCAAATATGAGCCATTTGAGGGCTAGGCTTCAGCTTGCTAGGTGACCAGATCTTGCTATCTTAGGGCTAAAGGGGAACTTCACCATCATCTATCCATTTGACTAATAGGGAGAAGGCTCCTCCCCTGGCCAAGCATGATCTTGAAGATTCCCCTTCCAATGAGTACATGCTAATTCTGATCTTTTTTGGGTAGTCCAGGTGTCCAGGACTTGGTTTCCCAATTATCCCCAGGTATGTGGTTTCCTGCAGAGCTTCACACCAGTTCTTTCTGGCTTGTTGTTGTTGTTGTTGTTATGTGCCATCGAGTCAGCCCCAACTCATAGCGACCCCTCCTTGGGTTTCCGAGGCAGTATCACTACGGAAGTAGGATTGCCCAGCCTTCCTTCCGAGGAGTGGCTGGTGGGTTTGAACCGCCAACCTTCTGGTTAGCAGTCAAATGCTTTAGCCACTATGCTACCAGAGCTCCATGGCCAAAGAAGTGAAATGTGAACAGATCTGAATTGTAAAATGTGGCAGGAAGGTAACAAATGGGAAAATGACCAGTTGATGCCCTGCTAGTAACTTAATCTACCTCTTAGAAAATAAGGGCAGCATGCACAGTGCATAGCAACCAAATCTCCTGATCATCACAGATGGAAAAGAATGGTGCCTGGCTCAAAGATGGCAGCTGACAGCTGACTGCACCACTTCGAATGAGTGCTGCTCTGCACAGTGCGGCAATACTCCAGTCTCCTGCATGGGGCTTCTGAAAGGGCTCTTTCAAGAAAGACCTCTTCCAAGTCTCCCATTCCAAGACTTCAACCTGTATTTTTCCCTGTTCTATCATTCACTTCACCCAATTTTTAAGAATTCGGGTCTGTTTTGATTTTATTTCATCAGCCATTACTGAACCAGTTCAAACCAGCTTGAAGCCCCAGTTTCCTGGAAGACTTCCTTCTGTTGAAGATGGGAAAAAACAACAAACAAACAAAAAAACCTCATCTTTTTGAGTGCTTTATCTATTACAGCAGTTTAATACAAATACACCCTTTGCCCTCTCTACTCCTGGGCTGCTGTTTTATTTGCTGAATGTTGCTTGTATTCAGTGTTCCCCATTATAAAGGCTACTCATTCTTCATACACAGGTAGGAGCTTGTATTACGGGAAGCCAGAGGTTTATGTGAGAAAGTCTGGGGGTTACCCGCTTCCTTCCTGCAAAAAGGACTCTTAGGATGGACTTAATCTCACCTGATATATATGTGTCATTTAGCAGACCAGCCCTTCCTGCCTCTTCCTTGAGATTCATAACAGAAGGGTGTTAGACAGGAGGGGAGCAGTTTAATAGTATCACATTGGCCCGGCCAAAAGTTTTGACCCTAGTTTTTATAGTTACCCTCTGTTTCCACAGGTGGGTCAAGAATTCACCCTGCAGCCACTAAAAGTGGAGACAAATGGAAGAGAAGGAAGGAGAGAAGAAAGTGTGGACATATCTCTGGAAAGGGAAAGGGCTGGTTTATGAAGGTTATGAAAATAAGTAAAAGCATCTTCATGTTCAGGAAAGGAGAAAATGCAGTGAGTGCATAGAAATAAAGGGAGGGAATAAAAAAGGGGCATAGACAAAATACTATGAAAAACCATAGATGGAAAAATTCAGGCAGCATGTATGTCTTGTGAATCTGAGGGCTAAATAAGTACAAGTAGTCCCCAACTTACGATGAGGTTCTGACGTAAATCTAATACCTTTTTTCTTTTTGTAGTTTTCATTATTATTGGCTTTTCTTATCAGTATCCTTATAAATCATAACATTGAACATCTGTGAGTGGGCATCTGAGAACATCAGCAAATTACACACTGCAACATGGTATGAAGCACATACTACAAGTGATAAGATGTACAAAGAAAGGAAAATCAGTGGTTGTAATGTGATTATAACTCAAATACATCATAAGTCAGGAACTGCACGTACGAAAGCCAGAACCTGGGTGTTCTGGTTACCTAGTACGGCTCTGACAGGAATACACCACAAATGGGATGGCCTTAACAAACAGGAGTTTATTCTTACAATCTGGAGGCTTTAAGCCCAAATTCAAAGTGCCAGGCTCTAGGGGCTGGGTGAAAGCCCCTCAATCTTGGGTTGCAGCTCTGCCTCCTGCTCCCAGCCCACTGAAGCTGGAGGCTTTTCTTCACTCAGCTGCTGGCTACTGAGGCTGAGAAGCCCCAAGGTTGACAAGTAAAAAGACACAGTCCCAATGTTACCAACCCACACAGCAGGCCATTATTTCAAGTCCATTGTAAGTCCCAAGGTGGACAGAGCACAGCAGGCTGCTGAACAATGACATGACCCCATGCAAGGTCCAAGCATGCCATAAGCTAGAGATCATTCCCCCAAGGCTTCTGCTTATATACAGGAAGCAGACCACATTCCCTAAGGCAGCTACTCAGCTGCTCCCAGTAGATTGCACCATGGAGTTGATTATCAGTCTCATCATGGGGAATACTACATCCAGCTGCCCAGCCAGTCAACCAGGCCCAGCCAAGTTGACACACAAACTGAACTACCACACTGGGTAAGGCAGGAACCTATTAGAGAAGGAAAATTAAAATATTTCCCACTAATAGAGAGCAAGAGGAAAGGGGTGCCTACACCCTCTTAAAGGCGGAAAACTCATGAAGCCCAGAAAAACCAGGCAGTCCCATTGATTTCTGGCTCTCACAGGTTTCACTCTGAATGCCTCAACAGAGGAAGAAGAGGCCCATCATGGACATTTTAAGGCTGCTGCAGCAAGATCCAGGGGAAGGGGAAAGAGGTCAGATGCCTTAGAACCGAGAGATGCTCTTTGGTTCCTGACTCAGAATGGGTTCACTGTCTATAGACGTCAGATCCTACAATGATATGGATGGGCAGGCAGACTAACACAATAAAGGGCTTTCAAAAGACACCAAAACCGCTAGCATAAGGAATGGATGAATGGTAGAAATAAAGACAGTTTTTTGTGCTTGTGATTAAATCAATTAACAAATCCTTAAAACCCGTTACCAAAAAACCAGTTGTCGTCGAGTTGACACCTATTCATGGTGCTACCATGTGTATCAGTAGAACTGTGCTCTGTAGTGTTTCTAATGGCTGATATTTCAGAAGGAGATCACCAGGTCTTTCTTCCAAGGCATCTGGGTGGACTCTAACCTTTCAGTTAGCAGCCTAGTGCATTACCTGTTTACACCAGCCAGGGACTCCTGAAATCCTGTCAACACAAAAAAACCCACTGCTACTGAGTCGACTCCGACTCATAGCAACTCTAAGAGACAGAACAGAACTGAGCTACAGGGTTTTTCTAAGGCTGTAAATCTTTACAGAAGCAGACTGTCCCATCTTTCTCCCACAGAGCAGCTGGTAGATTCAAACCACTGATTTGTTGATTAGCAGCCAAATACTTTAACCACCAGAGCTCCTTCTGAAACCCAGTATTAGGTCTTTCATGAGATGCCTCTTCTCTAGGTGAGCACAGAATGGTTGCAGTTCCCACCTTAAGCAACAGAAAACATACACAAATCTCAAAAGGCAGGATGCTTTGTGACTTTGAGGGCAAAATTGATAGCATATATACACCGTCTGGAAGGTGAAGGTTTGAAATGTACTCAGAGCACTATCATTTAGAACGAGTAAGAAGGTAATAAAAACAAAACAAACGCAACCACTGCCGTGGGGGGGGCCCCTGACTCATAGCGACCCCTCCTTGGGTTTCTGAGGCAGTATCACTAAGGAAGGAGATTGCCCAACCTGCCTTTCCAGGCGTGGCTGGTGGGCTTGTACCGCCAGCCTTCTGGTTAGCAGTCAAGTGCCTTAGGCACGATGTTTATTGGGCAAGAGAAAATCCATTACTGATTTTTTAACAATATTCTTATCATCTAATCCTGCTGAAAGGTACCAGATTGCCCTAAAGTTTTTAGTAGTAGTTGAACAATAGGAAGTTGTCCATATTAAGCTGTTTTTGACCTACAAAGCAGCAGGCAACAGCCTGGCAGTTGCCCTAAATGGGTTGTCTGAACCCCTGCAGGCATTGATGGGGGCTGCCCAGATGGCTGGGGCGCCCAGGTCTCATGAGAAAAGAGATGTCCTATAAGGAGCTGATACAGACAGGCCAAGGGCATGCCGTTGTCATGCCTGGGACAAGGGCAGCTGTTCTGTCAGTGTGAAGCACACTTTTTTTTTTTAATTGTGATTTGAGTGAAAGTTCACAGAGCAAATTCATTTTCAGTTCATACACATTTTGCCTCATGACATTGACTGCAATTCCCCACAATGGAAGAGCTCTCTTCCCAGTTCCTCCCCTTAGTTACCTCTCCCTGTGTCCTTCCTTCCCATGCACTCCCCCCTCCCCCCAGCTGTCTCCCTGTGCAAACCCTGCCATGAAGCACACATTTGCATCAGTGCATCTAAATGTCTGAGAGCCCACTTGGTCTCCCTTCACAGACTGGGCTGCATGGCAGTTCATTTCCCTAGACTCTGCAAACTTTCTGTGGAGGCTGCGCCCTTCTGTCTGACGTGTGCTCCCAGTCCTGCGGGAACCAGGGAGAGCAGCGCTCTGCTACCTGCTCAGAATACCAAAGAGCAGACAGCACTGCAGGCTCCCGCCCTCCACCACAGCCAGCTTCCACGCACAGCTCCGCCCTCCAAGAGCCCTTTCTCTCCCTTCATTGTTGCTTTTCTGCAAACCCACTTGTTTCCAGGTGGCAGAAATACCCCCGCAGCCCAACAATATGCTTCTAAAACCTTCTCCATGACAACGCAGGGTAGTGAGCAGACTGCTAGCTCTGAGCTAGCCAGAGAGAGGCCCCAGGGCCAGACAGTATAGAGCCAGCACAGGGCAACCTGGATACAGAAATTCTCCTTAATATTGAGGCAGTTGGGGTGAACACACCACAGGTTCTGGGGAAGCAGTCTGAGTAGAACAGAGAAGAAGCGAGCACAAGGCTACTGATGGCCAACAATGCTAAATCGTAAACCTTTATGATAACGCAGAAGCCACGTTGTCCAGGACTACCTTGGACTTCCTTTCTTATTGAAAGATCATTTGTTGCTGACCAAGAGAAGAGAAATTATGAGAATTCAGCAAAGAAGGACTTGGGCTTTTAAATGGACTACTGCTGTGTTGTGGTTGGATGGATTAGTTATAAATCTGAAGTGGTTATCCAGATGGTGGGACACACAGATGTCCCTGCCCCCCTCCCATCTTACCCCCAGCCCCAGCTGATCTCACAGTGGCCCGAGCCTAAGAACCAGGATCCCTACTCTCCCTCCCTCTGGAATATAGAATGCCCACATTACTCCTTAGGTCAGAATGTCCGGGCATGGCAGGGTGGTTGCCCATGACCCAGCTGCCACGGGGAAGCTTCCTAGGAGAAGGCTTATAGTTAGGGGAGGAGGTCATCAGGAAGAATTATAAATGAGTGAGAAAGACAAAGGCGCAAGGTGGGGGCATATCTGTGAGATGGAAAAAGGGGAAGACGGGAGCCAGACTGCATGGCACCAATTCTCTTTCTCAATTGTGCCCTTCAATTTAGTTCTTTAGAGCCCCGGTGACTCAACAGTTAAGTGCTTGGCTGCTAATCAGAAGGTTGGTAGTTCAAACCCACCCAGCAGCTCCATAGGAGAAAGATCTGGTGAGGTGTTTTTGAAAAGATTGTTGTTGCTGTTGTTGTTATATGACATCGAGTGGGACCTGACTCATAGCACTGCTCCTTGGGTTTCTGAGACAGTATCGTTACGGAAGTAGATTGCCCAACCTTCCCTGTGGGGCAGTTTGACACTCTCACATGGGGTCACCATGAGTCAATAATCAGCTTGAAGACACTTAACAACAGCTACAGCATGACTAAAGAAGAGGCAGGTCCTCCAGACTTCCAGGTAGGCTTTAAGTGGGGAGCCAGTGGTTTCCAGTGCCTCGCTCATATTGCACCCCTCCCTGCACTAGTCTTCAGCTACAGCAGAGCCCTTGTCAATGATTTGGTGGCTTTCCCTTTCAAAATAGGAGGTACCAAAGGTTCTAAGCTCAGAAAGACATATTCACCTCAGAGACATACAAAGAAGACCATTTGCCACTAGTCCAGGCATCTAGCAAACCCAAACTCAGGGAATCTCAAGCCACCTATTTCCATTATCCTGGGATTTTCAAAGAGGATGAGGCCTCCTTCCTTCTCCGTGCCCTTCTACTCTTCTGATGGGTTCAGTGCTGAGTTCCAGCTCTCTCTGCAGGGTGGGGTGAGTGGACAACTCCTTGGGGTTGCTTCCTATAGTCTCTGTCCACACACAGAGAATGGGTTGACAAGGAAGGAGGGGCCGCTAGCATGTCAACTTTGGCTCTGGAGTAGCTCATGGCTATAGCCATTCTATGTCATAGCTCATGAATTCTGTCTCCTAAATTGCAGGGCCCCATATATAACTTGTGGGGCCCAGTACAAACAATGTAAAGTCACGGCCCTTTGTTCAAAAACTATTAAGAATTTCAAGATGGTGGTAGAAGGTCATCTAAGTGCAGGGCCCTATGTGACTACACAGGTTGCATCCCAACGAAACCGGCCCTGCCAAATTGTTATATCTGGTAGAAGAGGCTGCAGCCCAACCAGGAGATGAAATATTCCAAGTTTTTAACTTTTGGAGTGATTAGGATTTTTACAGTTGCAAAACCAGACTTACAGTGGACAAAGGAAAGAAATTCAGACACCCTCAGTTTATCTTTTTCTTTATCTGATTCCATTAGATCTTTCCCTGCACAGGAGTACAAGTGTGAGGGATTGTTGTGGTGGTACCATCAGGTCTGGGTAGTGGATGCATCCTTCCCAAAGTGGGAGAACCTGGTTTCTGCTCAACTCTCTGAGAATCAGCTCTCTTGCAAACTTGTGGCCTGGTTAAAACTGTAGAGTCAAGCACACCTAGCCTTGTGTTACCTTGGGTGAGTTATGTAATTGAGTTTAAGTTAAAGTGAGGACAGTAATAGTATCTACCCACACGTTGTTGTGAGGATTTCATGAGTAAAACAGGCAGAGACAAGCATAGTGCTTGGCATGTAATATATGTTCAACAAAGAGCTTCTATTATTAACATCCTCATCATTATCTTTTAAAGTGGGTGGCTCTAAAAGCTGAGCACTGTTGAAATAGAGGTAACCATGAGCTAAACTACTTCCCTTAGTTTCACTTTAAGAAAGAAAGTGCTAGAAGAGGTACAGAGAGGTTGGCTTGGCATGTCCACGTTCACTGCAGATCACAGATCTAGTTTGAACTGCTGATCTGGCTAGCAACCAAATGTCGTATACCCATTACGCCAGCAAAGCTCCTTATTAGATGGGATTGATGACTCTCAGATAAGTTCCCACAGATGTGCTAACCTCAAGTGTCTTCCCTAAAGCTGAGTCAACAGTTCCCTTCCCAAATCACAGACAAAATTCATTCAAAGCATCCAAGTGTCTTAATTTTAGATTTTCCCCAATGATGGTTTTTCTTAAGACCTTGATGCATGCTTCTGCATATCTATACTAAACTAAAACCAAACTCACTGACATCAAGTCGATTCTGACTCACAGTGACCCCCTTTGGGTTTCCGAGGCAGTAAATCTTTATGGAAATTGATTGCCCAGTCTTCCTTCCGCAGAGTAGCTGGTGGGTTTGAAAATCCAACCTTCTGCTTAGCAGTCAAATGCCTTGGGCACTAAGCCACCAGAGCTCCTTATATCTATACTAGAATGTAGTATGATGACCATTTAGAACCAACACATATTCAGGATCTGTTCTTGTTCTGAAGTTTAAGACCACAAAAAAATCATGACTTCCACATGTTTTATAACCTAAGTAAGTTTAAGATGAACATGAACTTTGGCAGTGAACTTGCCTTTGGGTCACTTAGCTAATGTGAACCCATGAGGAGTCAGCAGAGGGGACCACTGGTCCCCTAGGGTGCACCTGTTTGTTGGGCTTATTTGAGGTGGCCTCCCATCCCTTCCTGCCCCACCCTGTGCTCCACTAGGGAGAGACTAAGTATGACCCAGAGCCGTGTTCTAGGAAGCTCAGCCTCTTAGAACAGGGGGTGGTTAGTGTGTCCACAAACGTGTGTTCTCCTAACACCAGGGGCAGTTAAACCACCACCATCTCCTGGTCACAGTAAAGGCCTGAGACAAATGTGGGGTCTGAGTCTCTCACTCTGAGGTGGCTCTTTCCTTGTTCTCAAAAGCACCAGTCACTTTCTTTTTTAGGCAACAGGATACAGCCCCTGCTCTGGGGCAAACTCACCCACTAATGCTCTGCTGATGTCCTTCCTGAGGGCTCCTGAGCTGAGGGTGCTGACTCCACTGAGTCACTTGGGAGAGCTGGGATGATGGGATCTTAACTGTGTGTTTAGAGGGAGGATTCACCTCAGGGATGTTTAGGAGTGTGGTGTGCATTTTGTCTGAAGCAGAGGCTGCTGGGTGGTGACGCAAGCAGCTTGAGCTCTTCTGAACCCTCAGTCTGTACAGAGAACCACTGTCTGCAGAAAGAACCCCAAAGAAGGGTCCGGCAAAAGAGAAGAAAATACTAATAAAAAGCAGCAGCATCTAGCTCCTGCCGAGGCTAGGAGCCAAGACTCTTGGGCAGTGTCTTTAAGAAAAGCTTGGCCCTGAGCCAGAACCCTATCATTCAGGTTGGTTGCCAAGATCTTGGTCCACTGGATGGGGCATAGTTCCCTCTACACAGTGACCAGAGAAATTCACTAGGACTGTCCTGTTCCAGATTTGTAAACAATCCTCCACAGAAGTACACAAATTGAAAACAAATTATAAAAGTGTGTACAGCTTTTGCAATTAAATGTGATGTATAGATTTTCCCCCTCTATTAATGCAGTTGTTATTAGATGCTGTTGAGTTGGCTCTGGTTCGTAGTGACCCAGTGTACAACAGAATGAAATGCTGCCTGGTCCTGTGCCATCCTGACAATTGCTGCTATGTTTGAGGGCACTGTTGCAGCCACTGTATCAACCCATCTCATTGAGGATCTTCCTCTTTTTTGCCGACCCTCTACTTTACCAGGCATGATGTCCTTCTCCAGGGACTGGCCCTTCCTAATAACAAGTCCAAAGTACATGAGACAAAGTCTCTCTATCTTCAAATCTAAGGACAATTCGGGTTGTACCTCTTCCAAGACAGATTTGTTCATTCTTCTGGCAGTCCAGGGTATATTCAGTATTCTTCACCAGCACCTGAATTCAAATGCATCAATTCTTCAGCTTCTTTATTTATTGTCCAGCTTTCACTTGCATATGAGGCAATTGAACATACCATGGCTTGGGTCAGGTGCATCTTAGTCCTCAAAGTGACGTTTTTGCTTCTGAACACTTTAAAGAGGTCTTTTGCAGCAGGTTTGCCTAATTCAACATGTTTTAGTCCTTGACTTCTGCTTCCATGGGTGTTGATTGTGGATCCAAGTAAAATGAAATCCTTGACAACTTCAATCTTTTCTCCATTTATCATGATGTTGCTCATTGGTCCAGTTGTGAGGATTTTTGTTTTCTTTATGTTGAGGTGTAATCCATACTGCAGACTGGAGTCTTTGATCTTCATCAGTAAGTGCTTCAAGTCTTCTTTACTTTCCACAAGAAAGATTGTGTGTTCTGCATACCGCAGGTTGTTAATGACTCTTCCTCCAATCCTGTTGCCACATTCTTATTCATATTGTCCACCTTCTCAGATTATTTGTTCAGCATACAGATTGACTAAGTATGGTGAAAGGATACAACCCTGATGCACAACTTTTCTGATTTTAAATCACACAGTATTTGCCACTTGTCGGTCAGTTTGTCGTACTGTGGTGGCTTACATGTTGCTGTGAGGTTGGAGGCTATGTCACCAGTATTTTGAATACCAGCAGGGCCACCCATGGTGCACAGGTTTCAGCAGAGCTTCCAGACTAAGACAGACTGGGAAGAAGAACAGGGGCATCCACTTCTGAAAGAACTGGCCACTGAAAACCTTAGGAATAGCAGTGAGACACTGTCTGACACATTACTAGAGACCCTTATAAATAGCAATGTACTAAGTACCTTATTGTATTATTTCATTCAAACCTTGTAATTCTATGAAAAAGGGGGTGTTACTGTTTCATTTTATGGAAGAGGAAAGTGAAGGGCAAAGAGATTAGGTGAGTTGCCTAAGGTCATACAGCTATAAGTGATGAAGCCAGGGTACTAGTTTAAGTTTAGGGTTGCTGGTCTTTCCATAAAGCTACACTCCCTCTCTGTGAAGCTGGAAGGTGGGAGAGCCTGTGGGAGACTCCAGGAGTCACTGTGGGAGTGAGTGAAGACTAGGAGGTAGGGACGGGATTGGCTTCAGTCACAGGTGATCCAACTAGCAACATCTGATAAAGCCAATCACTTTAGGGTCTAAGAGAATAAAAGTTTAGATTCTTCTTTGAGACCAAATCTTCCCTGGTTGGTTCTAGTAGAATTCTAATTGTCGTTAGTTAATTAGTGAGTTAATTGTCATCATGTCTACTCTGACTCATGTTGACCCTGTGTGTGCAGAGTGGAACTGTTCCCTAAAGTCAAAGATGTGACCTTACAGAAATAGATTGCCAGGCCTGTCTTCCCAGGTGCATCTGGGTGGGTTCAAACTGCCAACCTTTTGGCTAGTAGTCAAGCACTGAACCATTTGGGCCACTCAGGGACTCTTAGAATGCTAGTAGAATCCTAGAATTGTGAGGAATCTTTGAAAACACTCAGAGTATCTTGGATCCTGGATGACACTTGGATGATCTTGGGACACCCCACTATGCAGGAATGAAGGGCGTCTGCCATTGCCAATTCAAACGCCTTCAGTGTGGGGAGCTCTCTACCTCTCCAGCCAGTGTTTATGCGGACAAGGTCCAGCTGAGGAGAAGACTGATTCCACGCAGGTGCAGAGGTTGAGGAGGCTATCTGCTCACATGTTTTGTCCACTGAGGGGGCCATGGATTGGATTGTTTGAGGAGACTGGAGTTCCATCCACCCAAGGCCAAGGTCATGTGAATCCCTGCACAGAACGTTCACCTTCACTGTGCTTGTCCTAGGGCCGCGTGACACTGAGCCCCTGCACTGGTTTCTGACAGCATGTCTGACCTCCGTGAATGCTAGATGTGTTCATTACTCCTTTCACCCTTTCCCAGCCACAATCTTGAAGAAAAATCACTCTGAAATTTGCAGCAGATTTGGCCTATGAATAATTCAGCATGGCTCTGCACTCAGGGGAAGTATTTGATTTCTGATGCTTCTTAACCTAGAGGAAACAGGTAGCATGCCACAGGGATGCATCTGCTTAGACTTAAATGAATGGATGGGAGGAAGGAGGGAGGGAATAAAAGACTGGATTAAAGAAAGAGAGAGAGGGAGAGAAGGAGAGAAGGAGAAAGTTAGAGAATAAATGTCCTCTGGCAGTCTTGGAAGCGTGGCAGCGTTTAACTCATGCCTGGAACAGGCCCTGGGGAAAGAGCTGGGGCAGGCTGTTGGAGCTGCTCAGTTGACAGGCCACCCTGTCCTCCAGAACAGCTGTCAGAGGGTAAGAGCTGAATCTGTAGCTTGGCCAGCCACATCGTGACCCACAGGAACCCAGAACCAGTGTGCACAGCTCCTCTCAGAGTACCCAAGGCTGCAGGTCCATCCCCCCATTAGACTTAGCATTTCCTAGAATAAGTAGAAGGAAAGAGATGGGGATTTGAATGGAAAGGCTGAGTTCCAACCCAAGGTCCACCTTTTGGGGCATTGGGACCTTGGGTGAGCCACTAGTGCATGGTGTGGGCAGGGCGAGAACAGGATAACGATATCTGTATCCGCCAATTCTGCCCCATCATAGGGCAGACAAATGCAAACTGTTTAGTATTGAAGCTTTTTTGCCCTGATGGGCCAGGCTGCCCCTTGTAAACCAGTTGCTATTGAGTTGATTTGGACTTACGATGACCTCATGTGTGTCAGAGTAGAACTGGACTCCACAGGATTTTCAATGACTGAATTCAAACTGCCAACCATTCCGTTAGCAGTAGGTGTTTAACTATTCACACCACTCAGGGTCTGCTCCTACAATCTAAGTGAAGCCACTTTTTATCCCCAGCACAGATTCCTCCACAGGACTGTTCACTGCCTTCTATCTCACTCACAAAGCAGACAACAGCCTTGAGTCTAGTAACTAATCATGTCGCTTCCTGATGCATTCTCGGGCAGGTGGAGTGTCCCTGGGAATTTTCTCATTATTAATTATCCTGTGAAGCTCCAATGCCTTGTCTCTGCTGCAGGTGAGGAAATGAGCTCTGAGCATCTCCAAGGCCACATGATTCTCATGGGGAAGAGTGAGGCTGTTTTCCTGTGGGCCTTCACAAAGCCACACTCCTGTACCAGTGTGGGTGCAGGGAGTGGGGAGCAGGTAAGGCAGAGGCTCTTATGACCAGAGTTGGGAGGAGATAAGGTCCTTAGGAGTGGGCACTAACAGCCCATGCTGCTGTGGAGTAAGTCAAGAGGTGGGGGTGAGGGGTGGAGAAGCTGCCAGCAGGGAACCTGCAAGGAGTGGGGAGCTGCAGGCGGAACATCTCTCACCAGGTAGATCAAAACCAGAGCATGGTGGGGAAGGAAACTTCATTTGTCCTGACCCTACAAGCTGGAAATCAGAGGATGAACAGAGTAAGACCTTTAGGTTCTGATCTCAGATCTTTATGCTTATACAAAAAGGTCAAGGATATGAAAGCATTGAAAAACTCTTCAGCACAGCATAATAATCAGCAAATAGGGTGTGAAATGGTGAAATGAGACTCTGTAAACCCTTAGCAAAACCAACCAAACCCACTGCCATCGAGTCGGATCTGACTCATAGTGACTCTTTCTTGGGTTTCCAAGGCGGTATTCCTACGGAAGTAGATTGCCCAACCTTTCTTCTGAGGAGTGACTGGTGGGTTTGAACAGTCAGCCTTCTGGTTAGCAGTCAACTGCCTTACACACCAAGCCACCAGAGCTCTTAGTACCTTTTGATATACTACAGTGAAAACTGTGAGAGCCAGAACTCAAAGGGACTGCCTTGTTTTTCTTGGTCTTGCAAGTTTTCCACCTTTGACTGGGCACTTACTATTTTTCTCTCTGTCCTTTTTGAGTTTTCCTTCTCTGACAGGTTTCCACCTTATATAGGTACCAGCTTTTGCAGGTTTTACTGTATACGTGATGGTTGGTTTTATGTCTCAACTGGGCTAGACCGGTTATTTAGTCAAACACTAATCTAGGTGTAACCCTGATGATGTAGATGTGGTTAACATGAACAGTTGACTTTAAACAAGGAAGACCACCCTCAAGAATGTGGGCAGGCTCCATGCAATTGGTTGAAGGCCTTAAGAGCAAAACCTGAGGTTTCCTGGAGAAAAAGTTCTGCCTCAAAACTACAGGGAACTCGTGTTGAGTTCCCAGCCTACCCTTCAGACTTCAGACTTGCTATCTCCCACAAAGGTGTGAGCCAATTCCTTAAAATAAATCATGTATATATATGAGTTATTTCACAGGTTCACAGATGAAGAGGAATTTTGTCCTAGGATGGAATATGCCTAATGTCTCACTCATATTTGAGTTAGATGAATCAGAAGATGAGATTTTGGATTTAGAGTTGATTTAAGACTTTTGAGATGATAACATGGGGTGAATGTGCAATAAATTGTTCCTTAAAATAAATTATATATACACACACATATATGCACATATATTTCATTGGTTCTGTTTCTCTGGAGAACCCTAAATGTTACACTATAAACTTTGCTCTTTCTTATATTTATTGCCAGTCTCCCCTCATCAGAGCGTAAGTTCCATGAGGGCAGGGTATTTTTTTGTCTGTTTTGGTCACTGACTTAACCAAGAACAGTGTCTTTTTTTTTAATGCATTTTACTGAAATATAATTTATGTACAGTGAAATATACAAAACTAAAATGACATGGGTCAATGCATTTTTGTTTGTTTCTTTCTTTTTTGCAGTGTTCCCTCCCCTCCCCTCTCACCCCTGGTAACCAACAAAGAAAGTTTCCTTCCATAGATAAACCTTTCCTTGACTTTGTACAGTAATGAACTAATACTATATTTGTCCATCTGTGGTTGACTTATTTCACTCAGCATAATGTCATCCAAGTTCATCCATGTTATGCGGTGTTTAGCAGATTCTACATTAGTCTTTAGTGTTGCATAGTATTCTATTCTGTGTATGTACCATAGTTTGGTTATCCATTCTTCTGTTGATGTGCAGGTAGGTTGTTCTCATCTTTTTGCTATTGAAAATAGTGCTGAGATGAACATGGGTGTGCATATATCTGTTCTTGTCCTGGCTCTCACTTCTTTAGGATATATACCTAGTAATAGGATTGCTGGGTCAAATGGTATTTCTAATTCCAGCTTTTTAAGGAATCACCATACTGCTTTCCACAGTGGTTGTATCATTTGTCAGTCTCACCAGCAGTGTGCTGAGCAAATAATCTGAGAAGCTGGACTATATGAAGAAAAACATGGCATCAGGATTGGAGGAAGAATCATTAACAACCTGAGATACTCAGACGATACAACTTTGCTTGCTGAAGGTGAGGATGACTTGAGGCACTTACTGATGAAGGTTGAAGACTATAGTCTGCAGTATGGATTACATCTCAATAGAAAGAAAACAAAAATCCTCACAACTGGACCAATGAGCAGCATCACAACAAATGGAGAGAACACTGAGGTTGTCAAAGAATTCACGTTGCTTGGTTCTACAATCCATGCCAATGGAAGCAGCAGTCAGGACATTAGATGAGGTGTAGCACTGGGAAGGTCAACTGCAAAGGAACTGTTTCAAGTGCTGAGGAGCAAGGATGTCTCCTTGAGGACTAAGGTGCGCCTGACACAAGCCATATTTCCAGTCGCCTTGTATGCATGTGAGAGCTGGACAATGAATAAGGAAGACGGAAGAAGAGTTGATGCTTTTGAGTTGTGGTACTGGCAAAGAATGCTGAAAGTACCATGGACTGCTAAAAGAACTAACAGATCTGTCCTGGAGGAAGTGCACCTGAAATACTCCTTGGAAGTGAGAATGGCCAGACTTCATCTCACCTACTTTGGTCATGTTGTCAGAAGGGACCATTCTCTGGAGAAGGATGTCATGCTTGGTAAGGTGGAAGGTCGACGAAAGAGGGGAAGGCCTTCAACAAGATGGACTGACACAGTGGCTGCGATGATGGGCTCAAGTATAGCAGGGATCATGAAGCTGGTGCGGGATCGGGCAGCGTTTTGTTCTGCTGTGCATGGGGTCGCTATGAGTTGAAAACAACTCGACAGCACCTAACAACAACAACAACAACCAGCAGTGTATGAGAGTCCTAATCTCCCCATATCCTCACCAGCATTTGTTCTTTTCTGTCTTGTTGAACTTTGCCATTAGTGCTGGGTGAGATGCTATATCATTGTTGTTTTGATTTGCATCTCTCTGATGGCTAATGATCATGAGCATTTCTTCATGTATTTACTGGCTGCCCGAATATCCTCTTTGGTAAAGTGTCCTTTCATATCTTCTGCCCAATTTTTAATTGGATTGTTAATCTTTTTGTTGTTGAGGTGTTGGAGCTTTCTATAAATTTTAGAGAGAAGTCCCTTGTCAGATATGTGATTATCGACAAGTATGAATTTATTGCTGTCATTTTGTTATGTGCTTTTTTGTGGTGTCGATTTCTTTGTTCCATATAATTTTCTGTGCTGAGCTTGTTTTGTTTATGAATCATGTTATCACTTCCTTCGTTGCTACTATTTTAGTACTTGCTAAATATTTGTACTGGTCCTCTTTTTTATTTTGACGTGAAGGTTTATCATTTTTCTTTGAGGTTACCCTGTGATTTATAGTTTTCTTCCCAAGTTTAGAACAATCTGTCCTATCTTGTAGTTGTCTTGACTTCCCTACCATCTAGAAGTTCTGTAATGACACAGCTTTTTCCCTCTTTTTGGTTTGTAGTTGTCCTCATTTGTCAGTTGATGTCTCTGGTTCCCTGTTTATAATCTTGCAGGCTTATTTACTTTGGATACTTCCAGAGCTGTGTTGGTTTCTGGGTTAAATCATCATGTGTGTTAATGGTCAGTTGTTGTTGGCTGTTGTTGCTTCTCTGTCCAAAGGACTCCCTTTAGCACCTCTTGTAAGGTTTGTCTGATTTTAACAAATTCCCTTAATTTCTGCTTATCTGGAAATGTCCTAATTTCACCATCATATTTGAAGGACAATTTTGCTGGGTACATAATTCTTGGTTGGAAATTTTTCTCTTTCAGGGTTTTATATATACCATCCTGTTGTCTTCTTGCCTGCATGGTTTCTTCTGAGAAATCCGAGTAGTCTCATTGGTTGCCCCTTGTAGGTAACTTTTCGTTTTTCCCATGTGGCTTTCAGGATTCTTCCTTTCTCTTTGGTTTTGGTGAGTTTGATGATGATATATCTTGGTGATTTTCTTCTGGGGTCTTTCCTTTTTGGGGTTTGTTGGACTTCTTGAATGGATATATTCTCATCTTTCATCATACCAGGAAGTTCACTTCCAACAAATCTTTGACAATTTTTTCTGTGGTTTTATTTGTCTTCCTGTTCTGGAATTGTGGTCATACATAGTTTATTCCTTTTGATGGTATCCCACATGAATCTTAGGCTTTCTTCATTTTGTTTTGATATTTTTTCTGATTAATCCCTTTCCAAAGAAGTATTGAGGTATTTCCCTTCAATCTCACTAATACTGTCTTCCATTGATTCAATTCTACTCCTTTGCCCACTCAATGAGTTATCTATTTCTGAAAATTTAGTATTAATCTTCTGGATTTCTGTGTGTAGATTTTGTATCATTTCTAATTTTTCATTTATTTTGTCATTTTGTTCTTATATTGTCTTTTGAAATTGTTCTACAGTTTTCTCTGTGTTGTCCTCAATTTTATCAGTGTTTTCCTTGATGTGTCTCTCAATTCGTTGAAGGTACCTAAATATAATTCTTTTGAATTCCTTATCAGGGAGTTCCAGTGCTGCATCTTCCTCAGGGATGCATTTTGGGTCTGCTTTCTTGTCCCTTGTTCCTCCTGCTTTATGCTGCTTCTTTGTGTAGCAGCTCTGTGGCAGTTCTTTGTGTGACGCTCTGTTGTCTCTGAGGCATTGTGACGTTTTGTGTTTATATTTAATTGGTGATTATATGTTGGAGTGACTTGCCCACGATTTTCATTTTCTTTGTTTTGTTTGGATGTATTCTACGTAGCAGGGTACTGTGCTGTGCTCCTCTATTCGCTAGTTGGCAGCACTTATATACTCACCACCTGTCTCCCTTCCCATTGTCTGCCTCCCTCCCATATGTCCCTACCATCCTTGGCAAGTGGAGCCTATTCTTAGGCCCCTGGAATCTGAATGAGAATGCTGTCACTTTAAAATCCAAAATGGCTGCCATTTGTAAATATTCAAAATGGCTGCACCCTTGGTCACTTTAAATATCCAAAATGGCCACCACATGTAAACAATCAAAATGGCTGTCCCTCCAGACAGCTGAAAGTCCACAGCTAAGGTTGTCTCTCTCCTTGCTGTTTCCCTTTCTAGTCATAGGCCACCAGCGCAGTCGTCCCTGCAGCCCTTGGCAACCAGGGCTGATCTCAGGTCCCAACACCACTTTCAAATATTCAGGCTGTCAGTCCTGTCAGAGTAGCTGACAATCCACTGCTCCAACTGTCTCTGTACTCACTATTTTTGTTCAGGTTTTCCCACTAGTTGGTGCCTAATCCACTTCCGAATACTTCCTTTCAAAGTTCAGAGCTCCAAAATTATCTTGTGTATCTCTGTCAACTGGTTTCTCTTTTCTTTATTCAAGAGAGTCTGTGGAGCTTGTCTGCCTATTCCACCATCTTACCAAAGTCCACTAGAACAGTGTCTTAAAGTATGGTACAGGCGTTCATCAAATTTTTATCAAATGAAGGAATGAATCTGCCTTGTCAAAGGTGCAAAAGGAGTCATGGAGCGGGGTCTGTTCACTTCTAAAGGGGAAGGAGCTTTTATGGATTGAATTGTGTCCCCAAAATTTGTGTTGTAAACCCTAACTTCTATGCCTGTGGTTATAATCTCATTTGAGAATGGGTTGTCTTTGTTATGTTAATGAGACAGGATTAGTCTAGGGTATGTGTTAAATCAACCTCTTTTGAGATGTTAAAGAGATTAAATGCAAGCTAGCAAGCAGAGATGGGGGAACATACACTGCTGGTGGGACTGCCAAATGATATAACCACTATGTGCCAAACCACAGGAACATTGCCCAGGAGCGCAAGCTCAGGAGAGACAAGGGCCTTCCTTCCGAGCTGACAGACAGAGAAAACCTTCTGCTAGAGCCAGCACCCTGAATTCAGACTTCCGGCTTCCTAAACTGTGATAAAATAAATTTCTGTTTGTTAAATCCATCCACCCGTAGTATTTGTTATAGCAGCACTAGATAACTAAGATGGAATTTGGTGCTGGGAGTGGGGTGCTGCTCTAACAAGTATTTAAAATGTGGAAGTGGTTTTGAAATTGGGTAATGTGTAGAGTTTTAGTAAAAGCCTAGATTGTCTTTAAGAAACTGTTGGTAGAACTATGGACGTCAAAGGCAGTTCTGATGAGGGCTCAGAAAGAAGGGAGGAGAGCAACAGAGAAAGTGTCTATTGTCTTAGAGAATACATAGGCAGGAGCAACAAAATGTTGCTAGAAATGTGGATGTTAAGTGTGCTTCTGGTGAGGCTTTAAAAGAAAATGATGAACATGTGATTAGACAATGGAGGAAGGGCAAGGCTTTTTATACAGTGGCAAAGACCTTGTCTGAATTATGTTCAAATGTTCGGAGGAAGGTAGAACTTGCAGGTGATGAACTTGAATCTGGCTGAGAAGATTTCTAAGCAAGATCCTAAAGAGGTTGCATAGTTTCTCCTTGCTAGTTATAGTCAAGTAGCTATGGTAGCATAGTGGTTAAGACACTTGCCTGCTAACCAGATGGCTGGCGGTTCAAACCCACCAGCCACTCCTCGGAAGGAAGGTTGGGCAATCCTACTTCCATAGTGATACTGCCTCGGAAACCTAAGGAGGGGTCGCTATGAGTCGGGTTTGACTCGACGGCACATAACAACAACAACAACAACTTATAGTCAAATGTGAGAGGAAAGTGATGGACTTAAAAATGAACTATGCACTAATGGCAAAGTTCAACAAGACAGAAAATAATGAATGCTGGCGAGGATGTGGAGAGATTGGAACTCTCATACACTGCTGGTGGGACTGCCAAATGATATAACCACTATGGAAAACAGTATGGTGATTCCTTAAAAAGCTAGAATTAGAAATACCATTTGACCCAGCAATCCCATTACTAGGTATATATCCTAAAGAAGTGGGAACCAGGACAAGAACAGATATATGCATACCCATGTTCATTGCAGCACTATTTACAATAGCAAAAAGATAAAAACAACCTAGGTGCTATCAACAGAAGAATGGATAAGCAAACTATGGTACACATGCACAATGGAATACTATGTAACCCTAAACAATAATGTAGAATCTGCAAAACATCACATAACATGGATGGACTTGGAGGATATTGTTGTTGTTGTTGTTGTTATGTGCCATCGAGTCGGCCCCGACTCATAGCGACCCCTCCTTGGGTTTCCGAGGCAGTATCACTACGGAAGTAGGATTGCCCAACCTTCCTTCCGAGGAGTGGCTGGTGGGTTTGAACCGCCAGCCTTCTGGTTAGCAGTCAAGTGATTTAGCCACTATGCTACCAGAGCTCTATGCTGAGTAAAATAAGTCAATCACAGAAGGACAAATAAAGTAATAGTTCATTATTGTAAAAAGACAAGGAAAGGTTTATATATGGAAGGAAACTTTCTTTGTTGATTACCAGGAGTGGAAGAAAAAAAAAAATGCATTAACCCATGTCACTTTAGTTTTGTATATTTCACTGTACATAAATTATATTTCAATAAAATGTATTTAAACAACAACAAAAAAATGAACTGTGCAAAATGAAAACAAAGCTTAAAGATTTGGAAAATTCTGGTATACAAATTCAGGACACATGTCCTAGAATTTTCACCAAGGACATGGCTACACAATCTTTTGTTAAAGACATTAAGCTGATAACTGATCAATTACCATCCCAGAAAATCCATCAATTTAGACTGAAGGGGACAGGGAAAGAACACTGTCTGCCTCTTGGAATTCTACAAGCAGGAAACAGGCCACAGGAGCTACATCTGTTGCTCTCCAAGGAAAGAAAAGGACCATCCCTGGATCCAAGATCAGCAGAAGTGTTGGAAAGAGCACAGGACGCAGGGCCCTCTCAATTTCAAAGGGTGGGGCCACAGCCCGTAGGGTGTCAAAGGGTACAGCCAGAGCCTCTGGGGTTTCAGAGTCAGATCTTGACCAACTCAGTTCTGGAGTTGGGGCTGCCATTTAGTTTGGCCAAGAAGATGGGGAATGGCTGCCATGCCTAAAAGGCAGAAAAATGGGATCTGCTGGGGCCAAGATGGACTAGCAGAAGGAGCTACTCAAAGCCAAGGGACAGAGTTGCCACCCAGTGTGCCTGGAGGTGGAGCTGAAGCCCAGGTCTAAGGGGCCTCCACCCAGAATCCAGAGCGTGGCCAGCATCTATAGTCTGGAAGGCTTTGCCTAGATGGTTTCAGAGAGCAGAGGTTGATTTTCCAGCCTTGAGAGCTAATGTAAATTGTTCTGCTGGGTTTTGGACTTGCTTGCTGCCCGTAATCCCTTCTTTACCTCTCATTTCTTCCATTTGTCATGGAAATGTCTGCCTTGTGCCTGTCCCATCGTATTTTGGAAGCAGATAACCTGTTCTAGATTTCACAGGTTCACAGATGAAGAAGAATTTTGCTGCAAAATGAAATATGCCTAATGTCTTACCCATATTTGATTTAGAAGGTTCAGAAAATGAGATTTTGGACTTAGAGTTGATTTAAGACTTTTGGGATGATATCATGGGGTAAGTGTGCAAGGACATGATTTAGGGGGGCCAAAAGGTGGAATGTTATTGATTGAACTGTCCCCCAAAATTGTGTTGTAAATCCAAACTTCTATGTCTGTGGTTACAACGCCATTTGAGAATGGGTTGTCTTTGTTATGTTAATGAGGCAGGATTAGTGTAGGGTTTATCTTGAGTTAATCTCTTTTGAGATATAAAAGAGATTAAATAAACCAGCAGAGAAGCAGAGATGGGAAAAGAGAGAAGCCAAACGATCCACAAAGATCATCCGCGATCAGAAGCTCAAAGGGACAAGGACCTTCCCCTAGAGTTGTCCCCTTATTTCAGACTTCTAACCTCCTAAACTGTGAGAAAATAAATTTCTGTTTATTAAAGCCACCCATTTCTGTTATAGCAGCATTAGGTAACTAAGCTAGCAGTGCATCCAGGAGGGGTGAGCACAAGGACCAAGCAGGCCTGGCAGTGGCCTCAGGCAGCCAGAGGGAAAATGTGACCCAGGGGTGCAAGGTTAGGCCGCTTGGTTGGTTCCCTTCTCATCCGGAGAGTTGTCCAGACTGGGGAGGACTGCACCCTGTTTCAAGAAGGAGCCAGAGTTCCCTGGTGGAAGAAGGAAGACATTCCAGCACACGGCATGTGCAAAGACACAGAGGCGCGAAAGAATCTGGGAACTATAGATCTAGAAGGAGTGTGAATGGAGGAGAATGACAGCTAAGTGTAAGGTTGCAGTAAGGAGAAGAGGACGCACAAAAGTGGGGTTAAAGAGAAGTTTTTATTCTGTGCTCCCGGGTGAGGTTCATGGGTCCCTGAGAGGGGCCAGAGAAGTCGCGCTGCCCAGGTGAAAGAAAGGGTTTTTTATAGTGATTTTCTTCCTGGTTCTTAGACGACCGGAGGGAGAGCAGCGTATGTGTTACAGGAACCAATAAGGTTAAAGTACCCCATTAGCATGGGGGTAGGAAGTAAAGTTGAAGTACTTCATTAACATAGTGGGCAGGAAATGGTTGGGGGCTTTGGTGAGTAAGAGTCAGGTGCTGGGGTCTTTCGTAAGCAAGGGCTACGTGCTGGGGTCTGGTATGGGCTCTGGTCAGGTGCCTCCTTGCTTGACCAGTTCTTATAATCCCCTCTGGCTCAGTTATTCACCTGCCTGGCCAGCCATGCTTCTGCCTAACACTAAGCAGAGAGGCCAGAAGAAGTAGGATCACAAGGACAATGAATGTCCAGCTATGGTACTTGAATTTAATTCTGTCAGGAATGGGGAACCCCTGAAGGACTTGGGCAGGGAAACAACCTGATTAGATTTACTTGTTAGAGAGATCACTCGGGCAGCAACTGAAGGAGAGACTGGAGGCAGGAAGAGTAGTTGGGAAGATAAGTCATGTGAACCTCTTGTTGTTAGCTGTTGTCGAGTTGCCCCTGATTCATGGTGACCCCACGCACAATAGAGCAAAAGGCTGCCCTGTCCTGCAACATCCCACAACCAGCTGCACATCACACTGTTATTTTCCGTGGGGTCTTCAGTGGCTGATTTTCGGAAGCAGATCTCCAGGCCTTTCTTCCTAGTCCATCTTAGTCTAGAAGCCCTACTGAAACCTGTTCAGCATCACAGCAACACGAAAGCCACCACTGACAGACGGTGGTGTCTGCGCATTGGCTGGCAATCTCCTGCATAGAAGGCAAGAGGTCTATCACTAACCCACCACTGTTCCTGTATTGATCATGGCAGTATAGTTTCTTTTTATGCACTTCGTGAGAAACACTGAGTGAGAGATCACACATCTTTGTTAACCCCTACCTGCCACACAGAGAAGAGCTAGCACCAGCCCTCTCCTGTAACCTCAAACAGGAAAACCCAAACTCAACACGACAAAGTGCCTCCGCCGACCCCTCCAACTAAGAGCATTGTTAGCTGTTGTCCCGGACCCAGATAGCTGGGCTTTTGTCTTTCTTTAGTTTGTAGTAAGAGAAGAAGTCATACACAGGCAAGTATCATCATTCAAAACATTCCAGCTGAAATCTTTTCTTAAGACCCGCCCATCAGGCTGTTGCCATGACAACTGCAACGGACTCAGCCTTCAGGAAGCAGACGCTGGAGTTGAGAGGATGTGGTGCTGCTGTTGCCACTGTTTCTCTGCATTGCTCATCCCATGCTGCAGCAACAGTCTGTCTCAGCAGGTGCAGCTCTCCCTCTCTCTCTCTCTCTCTCTCTCTCACACACACACACACACACACACACACACATTCCTCTGCATCTGTCTTTCTTCCCACTCCCACTCTGTACAGTGAATTGCCTGGACAATCACAGAACCTCATCCTCCCCGCCCCCAACAGTGATTCAATCAAGCGATAGGCACCTGACCTGCAGGGTCAATTCATCCCTTGAATGAGTACAGGAAACCAGGAGAAAGGAGCTTGGGTGGCCAAGCTGGGGCTGCTAGTGACCAGGGGCTCTCTCGGGTGTTTATAGTGGGGGAGATAGAGGTCAACACACAAAAAGAATCAAAGGCCAACAGAGAGGGAGCCAGCCGGTGGCTGATGGCAGCGAGTCCCCAGTTCTAGGCACTGAGACCCAAGTCTCTGTGGCTGATACTTTGATCCAGAGTCTGCCCCAGCTTTGTAAGCCACTGTGTTCTGTCACTGCAACCAGGAGCGAACTGACTGGCCCTCCCTCTTTGCAAGGAATTCTCCTCAGTTAGCTCCCATCCACCTCTTTGGCCCATCTAAGATATGACTTCCCTTCTCTTTGCTCTCATTTCCATAGCCTTTGAGCGGAGAGGAGGGCAATGGCTGTAGAATTCTTACCTTCTGGGTGGAAGATCCAGGTTTAATTTCCAGCCAGTGCACCTCTATTGGTGATGCATTGCATGTTGCTATGATGTTGAACAAGTTTCAGTGGAACTTCCAGACTCAGATGGACTGAGAAGGAAGTCCTGGTGATCTGCTTCCAAAACTCAGGGAAAACTCTGTGGGTCACTATGGTCAGACTCACATCCCATCATGGGGTTGGCACAGGACAAGGCAGCATTGCACAGTGTACGTGGGGTCACCACGAGTCAGGGGCTGATTCCACAGCAGGTGACAATAGCAACATCAACAGAACAGAAAGAATGCATCTTGTCCCCAACCTCTCTTCACTCTAGAAACTGTTAGGAGAGACAGTAGAAGGTTTGAATGGCCTCCAGAACTCAGGACTATATCTCAGGAATGACAGAAGTGACTCCTAGTAAGGTCAGGTGGAGAGACAGAGAGGACTAACCTGCAAAGCCGCTCGAGGAGGGGAGAAGAAGCACAGCACCTGGCAGATGGGCTCCTCCTGCACCCTCACCAACTGCCAGGCCCTTAGCCAGGGAGAGATGCGCTCAGCTGCCAAAAAGGGTGGAGGGCAGCCCCAGCGCACGGCTCTCCTGCCCTTCCCCAGGATTTTCCCATAATATTGCGGGTTATTTCCTCAGCCCAGACTTACAGGCCTTACCCTGGATCCCAAAGGGCACAGGCTCTTCTCTCTCTCTCTCTCTGTGTACACCCCAAAAGTGCTAGGCTGGAGTGGGAAAGGCTTTCAAACAGAAGTGACTTTTAAATGACCAGTGAGATGTGGTGAGCGTGAGTAGGACCATCAGCCATTCACTTACAAGTATTCAGGGGCCCCTCTTAAGCAGACACTGTGCTCTCATCGTCCACAGGATGCGATGTCTGTACAGTCCGGGACTATGAACATCCAACTTACAGACAGCTCATACTTGCCCTTTAATGTTATGTAAATAACATTAAACTTTGAAATGATTGAGCCAGCCCCTACAAACAACACATTCTTCATCACAATCACCTTCATCTCCTGCATGTGCAGCTTTTAAATCATTGCAAAGGCCTGGGGGCTTTTCCTGCACTAAAGTAAGGTGAATAAGAACTGTATGCACCTGTTCTATCTTACCTACACATTTGACTTAAAGACACACTTAGGAATGGATCCTGTTTGTAACTCAGGGACTGCCTGGATAAAGTGTTAAACATCACCAAGTTCTCCCTGTACTGCAGCTCTCTGAATCCTCTCAACAACTGTTTGAGGTACAAAGGCAGGTATTTCAGTCACATTTTACAAATGAGTGATTCAAGGCTCAGAAAAGTTAAGTAATTTTACCAAATCACAAAGCGTTTAAATGCTAGAACCCAGACTCATATTCAAGGCTTCCAATTGCCTTTGATCATTGCTCTGTTCTTTATCCCAGAGGCCTGGAGCTTTGCATTCAGAGTCACTAGCATGTACTATGGGAGCTCTGGTAGCATAGTGCCTAAGGCACTTGACTGCTAACCAGAAGGCTGGCGGTTCAAACCCACCAGCCACTCCTCGGAAGGAAGGTTGGGCAATCCTACTTCCATAGTGATACTGCCTCGGAAACCCAAGGAGGGGTCACCATGAGTCGGGGCCGACTCGACGGCAAATAACAACAACAACAGCATGTACTATAAGCTCTGATGGCATAGTGCCTAAGGCATTTGACTGTTAACAAGAAGGTTGGTGGTTCAAACCCAACAGCCATTCAGCAAGGGGCAGACTAGACAATCTACTTCCATAAAGATTTACCACCTCAGAAACCCAAAGGGGGTTGCTATGAGTCGGAATGGGCTCAATGGTAGTGAGTTTGGGTGTCCCCCCCCCCCCCGCCCCCAGCATATTCTGTACTGAGCAAGCAAACCAACTCTCCTGCTCCCATCCCCACTCTGAGCATGTGGTGGGCAGAATTGTTGTTATTGTTATGTGCCGTCAAGTCGGACCCGACTCATAGCAACCCCTCTTTGGGTTTCTGAGGTGGTATCACTATGGCAGTAGATTGCCCAACCTTCCTTCCGAGGAGTAGCTGGTGGATTTGAACTGCCAGCCTTCTGGTTAGCAATCAAGTGCCTTAGACACTACGCTACCACAGTTCTTCAGTGGGCAGAATTAGCAATTCTAAATTATGGGCTTTAAGGACAATCCTGGAAAATTTCTCCTGCCTAAAAACTATCTCTGGTAGAGATTCATGGTTTAGGATAAGTAGCACAGGCTCCAGAAGTGGCCTTTCAAAACCGGGGTACTCATTCGGCTAATATTCTGAGTCCCGTGTGGCACAACCCCCAGAGACTGTGGCAGGACAGGCAGATTGGCCGTGTTTTCTTTGGGAAGGCTCTCTCCCTCCTCCACATTGTTGTTTACAGTGTGTGGCACAGACCTGCTGGCCAAAGGTTCCTCAGCATCCACAGTCCCCTTTCCTTCAGACTACATTTCCCAGATGCCCCTGCAGGCAGATATGACCACATGACCGTGTTCCGGCCAATGAAATGAGAATAGAAGTGTTCGTGCTACTTTCAGACACAATGAAATCCCTGTGGCTAGCTGGTGTCTGTAATCCCTGGACATCCAGGTTGAAAATGAGAGCGTGGCTGTCATCTAGGTTCCTGAACAACGTGTAGAGGAGTCTATACAGTCAAACCGTTAAACTGTCCAGTACTGTGACTTCAGTGAGAAGAAAGTTTCTGTCTTTGTGTCGTTGTTGCTTTGAGGATTTATTTCAGTACATCAGCTAGTGTCACCCTGTCAAACAGTGGTCCACTTCAACTTCCAGATTTCCTCATTTGTTGGAACAATTTGGATCACGCTCACCTCATTCAGATCTAACCTTTTTCTCTCCAGAGGGGTCTTTTCTGAAAAGCTGTATTCTGATTTACACTGCTGGTTCTTTATCCTGCACTTGCTACTACTCCTATCACACACCTGTATATGTTGATTTCTTTATTGCCTGTCCCTGCTCCTAGCTGGGAGCTCCTGAGGGTGGGGCTGTTTCTCGCTCCTTCACGCTGAATGTGCAGCCCCGGAACAGAACTGACACAGAGTGTGTATCATTCAACTTCAGACACTGTTGCACACAAAACACAGCATGATGCACCACTAGGAAATAACACGTGCTGCCAGTAAATTGACGCTATGCTTTCACTTAGAACTTTCATTGTATACTTACTGAAAGAGCTCTTTCAGATTTCGTTAGTCATAGCTTTTAATTATTATTATAAAGTACTCGTGCGTAATAAAATGGGAGACAGGGATGAAATAAGTTGGCTAAGGTATCTCTTCCCATTCCATACCTGACTCCTCTCTTTTGACTCAAGAGTCGATGATGACCATGTTTTTTCCACATGTTATCATGCTCTGTGACATCAAGAGTGCAGAGGACACAGCATTTCTCAAAAGAATCCTTAAAATAACTAAAAGTCATAGATGCTGGGCTCTGAAGCCAGCTTTACAACCTTATGGCTCTAGCTTACTTTTGACTCCTACATCACGAATGCTGTCAAACATGTCTGACTCACCAACTCCCCACAACCATTTGATTCTTAGATTCTTTTTTTTTTTTTAGGATTTGGGTGAAGATTTACAGAGTAAACTCACTTTTCATACAGCAGTTCACATATAATTTGTCTCATGTCATTGACCAAAATTTACAATGCAGCAGCTCCCCTCCCACTTCCTCCCCATAGTTACCTCCTCCCAGTGTCCAT
>NW_006921675.1:7881407-7922266 GCF_000298275.1 Orycteropus afer afer | reverse complement strand
TCTGCATCCTTTCCTTCAAGGCTCAGGGGTCCAAGATTATCTTCTGTGTCTGTGTTAATTGGTTTCCCTTTTCTTTGTTGAGGAGGGTCTGTGCAATCCTTCTGCCTAGTCCGCCATCTTGCCCCCTGATTCTTAGATTCTTAAAGGTTAAGAGCATGCAATTGTTCTGGGAATTTTCCTCCAAGATGTTGACAACCATTCTGCAAGTTTTTTTTTTTTTAATTATGGTGAACATAAGGAGCTCTGGTAGTGTAGTGGGTAAGGCATTTGGCTGCTAACCAGGTCAGAGGTTCAAACCGACCAGCTACTCCACAGGAGAAAGATGAAACAATCTATTTCTGTAAAGACTTAGAGCTTTGGAGACACAATGGGGGTCGCTATGAGTCAGAATTGACTTGATGTCAGTGGGTTTTTTTATGGTAAAAATATATGTGACAAAACATTTGCCATTCCAACATCCTTCATGTGTACACTTCGGTGACATTTTTGTCCATTATGTTGTGCAAATGTCATTACTATGCACTTCCAAGTGTTTTCAACACTCTTAATAGAAGCTCAGTGTCTTTTTTTAATTTTCATTTCCTCCCTTCCTCCCTCCCTCACATTACTCAGCCATAAAGAGAAATAAGTCCTGATACATGCTACAACATTGCTGAAGCTTGAAAGGATTATGCTGTGTGAAATAAGTCAGTTACAAAAGGACAAATATTTATAATCCCACATATATGAAATATCTATCATAGATAAGCATAGAGAGATCAAAGTTTATCATGGTTACCAGGTAGGAGGGAAGGGGAAAGGAAGACTCATTGCTTAGGGGACACTGAGCTTCTGTTAGTGGTGACTAAACAACATGATGAGCATAAGTCATGTCACTGAACTGTACATGTAAAGACTGCCCAGTGTCAAACGTCTTGTTAGGTATTTACCACACACACACACATACAAAAGGTCTGCCTGCTTTGCAGGGGCCTCGGGATGAGAAGCTCTGACTTTCTGGACCTGCTACACTGGGAAGAAGGGATTCTCAGGAGACTTTCAGTCACCAAACAGCTGAGTCAACTCTTCTGGAACTTGTGGTAGGAAAGATCTGAGCAAGGATCTTTAGGGCCCAGAACATCAAGGAGCTCAATATGTTTGTAATGAATGAACAGTGGAAACTCACTAGGAAAAAAAAAGAAAAACCCATAGCTTTTGAGATAATGCCAGAGAGAACAGTGGCTTTGAACCCAAATACCTGAAGTGCCTTTTACAAGCTGTGTGACCTTGGGCAAGTCCTTTAACCTCTGCAGGTTTCATTTTTCCATAAAAGGACAGGGATGTGAGGATGTCAAAGAGAACATCAACGTGAAGGTGCCTGGTATATAACAGACGCTTAAAAAGGATGGTAAAGGTGGCATTTTTGTTTCGTTTCTTAAAGGGGAGAACAATTGGGAGATTCAACACCAAGAGTGCAGAACCTGGGCAGTGTCACAAAGCCCATCCCATTCTCTAAGCGCCTCAGCTCCCTTCCTAGCGGAATTTGCAGGTGCAGGCCAGAGTATGGTGCCATCTGCTGGGCAGAAGAAAGAAGTGAACACTAAGGTGTCCTTTAACACCAAGCAATCATGGAAAGAAATCTGGCCAAATAGAAAGACAAGGGCCTAATTTCCTCTCAGTTATGACTCTTTTGTCCTTTAGACAGGCTAGGGTCCTCCCCACTGGCCAGTAATTTGTCAAAAGGATATGGTTTCAATCAGTTTTTCTTTTTTAAAGTAAGTGGTAGGTATAAGCACATGGGAGGTGCTTGACTCCCATTCTATTGTTCCATTCCATTCTATTGTTCACATAATAGAATCACAAGTATTTGCTGGATGAAGATGGAAAGTGATGTTGATTAATAGTCTCATATGCCAGGGTGAACATGAGCGTGGACATTCTTCCTTTAGCAGGGAAGCCTTCCAATTAGTCACCATGACCTTTTCCTTAGGGTGACAAAGCAGTTACCACCTTTCTTGTTCTCATCTCAAAATCCAAATCTTCTATTTTCATCCCTCTGACAATGGCATGGCACTGAGTCACCCAGAGCCAGAAAGAATGTCCTCCCCGGGAACTGTATCTTCTTGATCAGTGGTGGCAGCAGTGGCCACGTCTGGCTTCTCTACTTCCTGCCGGGCTGGAATCACAGAACTTCAGGCTCATAGAATGTGTCCACAGAAGGCTGTGTTGGATAGCCCAGGTCTGGAGCTCTTTGAAGGAGAAGAATTTGTAGGAAATCACATCCCTGCAAGGTTCCTGTGCTGCTGGTTTTGAGGATAGGATAAAAGAGGTCGGGTTGTGAAGATAAAAGAGTATCCCTCTCCCAGGATTGGGAGCAGCACGTAAGATTTGAGACATATTTCCTACCCAATAAAAATCCACAAATATATAAAGCATTTTAAATAGTGACTCATCAAAAGCCACAAAGCCAGTAGCCTTTCTCTGCCAGAGCCTACCTCAGCCCTCTGAAGCAGCCCGCAGAGTGTGTGGCAAGTGCCCCCCTGGGCGTCCTGTCAATAGAGTCACTGCTCTGCAAGGGGAAAGGTGTTCCTTGTGATCAGTGACAATCCAAGACCTGTCAGTTGCAGTTTTTGCCAGGATAACAGGGGCAGGTGGGACTCTGCATAGCAAGACTCTCAACCCAGAGGCAGGTGTTAGATCCTCCAGAAGCAAAGAGGCCTGAGTCCCAAACATACTGTCAGCTGGCTCTGCAACTGCCCGACATCTGGAGCTCCCAGTGTTGAGCCTTCCATCCTTGAGCTGCCCTGAGTCACCCTAATTTCCCTGCCTGACTATCAAGTCTCATCCAGAGGCAAAGCCAGAGTGGCACATAGAATGCTAGACTGTATTTAACCACAAAGGGATATGGCTTATCTGGATCCTAAGCACTAGGGTTCTCAGGTGTCGACTGCTTCCTAATCTTCCCCTGAGTATCTTTAACCAGCAGGGCGGAGTAGTGAGACTCATTTTTGAGTCAGAGGGGTTGGTGGCCATGAATAGAAGCCCAAGTTCAGGGAAGATAAGAGGAGTGAGATATAGAGAGTCAAGAGAACTTAACCCAAAAATGCATACTGCACCATCCACACCTGCTTGGATATTTGAACCACCAGTCTCTCCCAGTTGCTTTGGATGTCTGGGAGTGAAGCTCTCTTTCAAGAGACAAGATCCACCACTGTATTCTCTCTCAAAGTCTTGCTCAGAACACCTCTTCAACCCTGCTTGCCCAGATAAGTCAGTGGCATTTTCCCCCGGGACTCAAAGTCACAGGGTTTCTGACATTGGGGAGCCCCTAGGAGACCATGCAGAAGCCTGGGAATCTGAGCTGCTTCATCCTGGCACATGCAAGAAACATACAAGGTTCCACAGGAAACATACGAGGTTGTACAGGGGCTGCTGGCCTTGACCTGAGGGCTCCAGAGCAGCTGCTATGTCTGGTGGGTTTAATAACTACCTTCCAATTAGGCAGGCCCAGTGCTCGGGGGCTGCTCTTTGCTTGAGGGTGGCTCTATATTAAGGCCAGGATCCAAGGTAGGCAGTTGCAGGGCTCAGGGGCTGCTTTTCACTTGGGGGCAGCTCTATTTTAAGGCCAGGGCCCCAGGTAGGCGGGTGCAGAGGGTTTACGAACAACTAAGGGAGACGAACTTTTCTGTCAGTTTGTCATCCTGTGGTGGCTTACGTGTTGCTGTGAGGCTGGAGGCTATGCCACTGGTGTTGCAAAATGCCAGCAGGGTTACATATGGTGGACAGGTTTCAGAGGAGCTTCTGGGTTTAGGTAGACTCAGAAGGAAGAGGCCATCCACTTCTCAAACAATTGGCCAATGAAAACTTTACGAATAGCTGTGAAACACTGTCTGATATATAACTGGAAAACTTTATGAATAGCCCTGAGACATTGTCTGATACAGTGCCAGAAGATGAGCCCATCAGGTTGGAAGGCACTCAAAATTTGACTGGGGAGAGCTGACTCCTCAGAGTAGAGACAACCTTAACAATAGGGATGGAGTAAAGCTTTCAGGACCTCCATTGACTGATGTGGCATGACTCAAAATGAGTAGAAACAAACATCCATTAATAATTAGAACACAGAATGTACAAAGTATGAATCTAGGAAAATTGGAAGTTGTAAAAAATGAAATAGAACACATAAAGATCTGTATCCTAGGCATGAGTGAGCTGAAGTGGATTGTTTTTGGCCATTCTGAATCAGACAATCATATGATGATCTACTATGCCAGGAATCACAAATTGAAGAGGAATGGTGTGGCATTCATCATCACAAAGGCTGTTTCAAGA
Organism: Orycteropus afer afer; assembly: GCF_000298275.1. NCBI lineage: Eukaryota > Metazoa > Chordata > Mammalia > Tubulidentata > Orycteropodidae > Orycteropus > Orycteropus afer. The sequence continues at coordinate 7,917,955 of NW_006921675.1, read as the reverse complement.
TCTGTCCTGAAGTGCAACATTGTCAGTGATAGGATAATATCCATAAGCCTGCAAGAGAGACCAGTTAATATTACTATTATTCAACTCTATGCACCAACCACCAAAGCCAAAGATGAAGAAATTGAGGATTTCTACCAACTTCTGCAGGAGTTCTGGTAGCATAGTGCCTAAGGCACTTGACTGCTAACCAGAAGGCTGGAGGTTCAAACTCACCAGCCACTCCTCGGAAGGAAGGTTGGGCAATCCTACTTCCGTAGTGATACTGCCTCGGAAACCCAAGGAGGGGTCGCTATGAGTCGGAGCCGACTCGACGGCAAATAACAACAACAACAACAACCAACTTCTGCAGTATTAAATTGATTGAGCATGCAATCAAGATGTGTTGATTATCACTGGTGACTGGACTGCAAAAGTTGGAAACAAAGAAGAGTTATTAGTAGTTGGAAAATATGGCCTTGGTGATAGAAATAATGCTAGAGATCGCATGATAGAATTTTGCAAGACCAACGACTTATTCATTGCAAATACCTTTTCTCAACAACATAAGTGATGACTATACATGGACTTCACCAGATGGAATAAAGAGGAATCAGATTGACTACATCTGTGGCAAGAGGCGATGGAGAAGTTCAGTATCTTTGGCCAAAACAAGGCTAGGAGCTGTTTGTGGAACAGACCATCAAATGCTCACATGCAAGTTCAACTTGAAGTTGAAGACAATTAAAACAAGTCTACGAGAGCTGAAATATGACCTTGATAATATCCCTCCTGAATTTAGAGACCATTTAAAGAATAGATTTAATGCATTGAACACCAGTGACTGAAAACCAGAGGAATTGTGGGATGACATTAAAAACATCATCCATGAAGAAAGCAAGAGGTCATTAAAAAGACAAGAAAGGAAGAAAAGACCAAAACGGATGTCAGAAGAGACGCTGAAACCTGCCCTTGAGCAGAGAATAGCTAAAGCAAATGGAAGAAATGACAAAAGAGCTGAACAGATTTCAAAGAGCAGCTCAAGAAGATAAAGCCAATTACTATGATGAAATGTGCAGACCTGGAATTAGAAAACCAAAATGGAAGAACACGTTTGGTATTTCTCAAGCTGAAAGAACTGAGGAAAAAAATTAAGCCTTGAGTTGCAATATTGAAAGATTCTATGGGCAAAATATTGAATGATGCAGGAAGCATCAAAAGAAGATGGAAGGAATACACAGAGTCACTATACCAAAAAGAATTGGTCGATGTTCATCCATTTCAGGAGGTGGCATATGATCAAGAATGAATGGTATTGAAGGAAGAAGTCAAAGCTGCACTGGAGGAATTGGTGAAGAACAAGGCTCCAAAACTGATGGAATACCCATTGAGATGTTTCAACAAATGGATGCCACACTGGAGGCACTCACTTGGTTATGCCAAGAAATTTGAAAGACAGCTACCTAGCCAACTGACTGAAAGAGGTTCATATTTGTATCCATTCCAAAGAAAGGTGATCCCATAGAATGGAAATTATCGAACAATATCATTAATATCACATGCAAGTAAAATCTTACTGAACAAAAACAGTTGCAGCAGTTTATTGACAGAGAACTTCCAGAAATGCAAGCTGGATTCAGAAGAGGACGTTGAACGAAGGATATCATTGCTGATGTCAGATGGATCTTGGCTCAAAGTAAAGAATGCCGGAAAGATGTTTACTTATGTTTTACTGACTATGCAAAAGCATTCAATTATGTGAATCATAGCAAATTATGGATAACATTGAGAAGAATTGGAATTCTAGAACACTTGATTGTACTCATGAGGAACATGTACATAGATCAGGAGGCTGTCGTTTGAACAGAACAAGGGGATACTGCATGGTTCAAAATCAAGGAGGGAGGGTGTCAAGGTTGTATCCTTTCACCACACGTATTCAGTCTGTATGCTGAGCAAATTATCCGAGAAGCTGGATTATAGGAAAAAGAACAGGGCATCAGGATTGGAGGAAGACTCATTAACAACTTGCAATACACAGATAACAAAACTTCGCTTGCTGAAAGTGAGGATGACTTGGAACATATACTGATGAAGATTAAAGACTACAGTCTGCAGTATGGCATAAGCTCAATATAAAGAAAACAAAAATCCTCACAACTGGACCAATAAACAGCTTCACGATAAATGGAGAAAAGAGTGAGGTTGTCAAAAACTTCATATTACTTGGTTCTACAATCAACACCAATGGAAGCAGCAGTCAAGACACCAGAAGACATATTGCATTGGATAAATCTGCTGCAAAAGACCTCTTTCAAGTGATGAAGAGCAAGATGTCTCCTTGAAGACTAAGGTGTGGCTAACCCAAGCCATGGTATTTTCAATCGCCTCTTATGCATGTGAGAGCTGGACAATGAATAAGGAAGACCAAAGAAAAGTTGATGCTTTTGAATTATGATGTTGGAGAAGAATGCTAAGAGTACTATGGTCTACTAAAAGGACTAACAAATCTATCCTGGAAGAAGTACAGCCAAAATGCTCCTTGCAGTGAGAATGGCCAGACTTTGTCTCACCTACTTTGGTCATGTTGTCAGAAGGAACCGTTCCCTGGAGGATATCATGCATGGTGAAGTGGAGGGTCAATGAAGAAGGGGAATGCCCTCAATGAGATAGAATGACACAGTGGCTGCAATGATGGGCTCAGGTATAGCAAGGATTGTGAGGCTGGCACAGGACCGGACAGTGTTTCGTTCTGCTGTGCATAGGGTCGCTATGAGTCGGAAATGACTTGACGGCACCTAACAACAACATTCCTGTTAGACCTGAAACCACCTGGACTGGCTCTGGGAGACTTGAGCAAGTTTCTGTTCCACTGTTGTCACTCACGGCAGGCTCTAAATGTGCTAGTGATGCAGGGTCACCTCAGATGGCACCTTCCCCTACAGGCTGCCTGGATCATCCTGTGGTGGGACAGGGGAGGGGGCAAGAATGACATCCCTCCAGAGACAAAAGAAAGGAGCTCTGGTGGTGTAGTTGCTAAGGTATTTGGCTGCTAACAAAAAAAGTTAGTTTGAACCCACCAGCAACTCTGTGGAAGAAAGATGAGGTGGTCTGCTTCTGTGAAGACTGGCAGCCTTAGAAACCCAATGAGGGTCACTGTGAGAATTGACTGGATGGCAGTGAGTGAGTGAGAGATGAAAGAGAGGCTATGGATCCTTCCCAGAGGTTGGGAGCTGGCGAGTAGGGCAAAACCTGCATGGTTTATACATCAACATCTCATCTGTAAGGCCTGGGAAAAGGCCTCACAACCAGTGTGACCACAGAACTGTCACCCAAACTGGGACACTAAAGATAGCAAAAGGGGGAGCCATTAGTAATGATGCTGGGACAACCTAATGCAGGATGGTATGGGGGCAAACCTAACGACAGATAGGAAGTAAACCGAACAGGAAGAGAATCCAGGCATTATGTTTCTCACTAATTTCTGGCTTTCCCTTATCTAATTGTTGTTGTTGTTGTTATGTGCCATCGAGCTTATCTAATTACAACACCAAAAAAGCATATCCTCTCATCAGAGCAGGTGAAACGACCAGCTTCCGGTGGGGAGACTGAAACTTGTTGTTGTTATTTGCCGTCGAGTCGGCCCCGACTCATAGCGACCCCTCCTTGGGTTTCCGAGGCAGTATCACTACGGAAGTAGGATTGCCCAACCTTCTGAAACTAGGAGGTCACAAAAGGAGTTTCCCTGGGGCAACTCCCACTGACAGTGTGTGCCACTGTTTCAAACTCAAATAAGAAGAAAATCCAGCTAAGAGTTCTTGTTACATGACCTCAGGCTGGGAACACAGATTTTTCAGTTAATTATTAAAAAGGCACTGACAGGAGGTGCAGCGGTGGGGGTACTTCCTCATATGTACAGAAAACAGAAGAGGGTACATATGGAAAAAGAAAGTACAAGCAGGAGATGCTACAATTCCACATTTGGCCTGCAGGGGGCAACATCTCTCCCGCAAAGAGTACACCATGTATTTAAGAGTTATTGCAGGACATTGACCCATGTCACTTTAGTTTTCTGTATTTCACTGTACAAAAATTATATTTCAATAAAATGTATTAAAAAAGTTATTGCAGGAAACACATTTAATTGGCCAAGAAATAAAGGTTTTGTTTCTTAAAAAATCAGATCAGTATATTCCAGTAAGCAATTATCACCCCTACATATTTTCACATAGAGATGCTGCTCTTTTTCTATTTACAATGGCAAATACGTATAAGTTTAATAAATACTTATGGATTGATCAGTTGGTTAATGATAGTCCAGGCTAGCCTGGGGCATAGGAAGTACAGGGTGAGAATAGGAGGAAAGGAGGAATTAGAGATGAGTAAAAGGGCGTGGAAGAGCACTTCCTTTTCTGGTTAACAGCTTGTCTGGGGGGAGAAGGGGGTGCATTTGAAACTTTCCAAAACATCTTTCCCCAAAAGCAAGCTGTTACTTCCTTAAAAACAAAACAATAAATAAAATCATCTTGGCTTTATAAGTCTTCCCTCTCATTTCAAGGTCCATTGTACATACATATTTGATAGCTAGTCCCAGGGTTATGCAGGTGTGTACATGTTTAAAGCTTTGGCATTTCCACTCAGCCCTTTCAGATGCATTGTTTCTGTCCTCATCCTCACTCCATCCCAGCCACCCTTGTCCCCACCTTAGACTCTACAGAGACTGGCTGTCCCATCAAAGTCCACCAGTTACTGACAGCCCTGAGCATGGAGCAGGGCAGGCTGGCCTGGCCTTGACTAGCCCAGCAGCAGAAGTACACATGTGCTCTGAGGCCATGCCGCTCCTTTCCCCACAGAACAGTCCGTAAACTGCCAGAGGCTGGCATCTTCTGCTGAGTTTCCCTGCAGCCATCTGTCCAGCACCTCCCTCAGTGTTGCAAGCATCAGAGAACAGCACCTTTAATACCAATAGAGTCCCTGAGCACCCTAGTCGCAGGTACAAGCCTCTCCTGGAGAGACGGACAGATACAGACAGCTTCAGAGGGTAGGGCTGGAGGAAGAAGAGCAGAGTGGACGTTTCTGTCCATGGGTGAGGAACACACCCCGCAGCCTTCAGGCCCTGGGGGGATGGCACTCCTCCACAAAAGCTGCAGGTGGGAATTCAGCCTCCCCCACAATGGCTCTGAGATGACCTATGCTATTGGCCTTGTCGCCCACCACCCCAGGTCCCCATCTGACAGGGTTCATGGTCACTTTATTTCACTGGTGAAGCCTTTGCAGGGCAGGAAGAAGCAAGACAATCAAAGCAGGGGCAGCTGAGAGGGAGACATCCGTGACCACACAGACCAGCAGGGCCCTGTAGCCTGACACAACAGCCTCCCAGTTTGACCAGAAGTCATGGCCACCTTCTTCCACTCCCTGAGCTGGCTAGGCACACGCTGCCAGCCCCAGGGCCCTAGGTATATACATGGAAGGGACCCCGTGGAATCACATCACCCTCTTTGAGTGCCTGAGCTCACCTGAAGGTCTAGGGCATCAGTGGGACCCCAAACCTCAGGAAAGGTGGTACCATGCCGAGTATAGGGTGCAGTGAGCCCAGAAGCAGCTTCCTTCATCCCTACTCCATGATGTGGAGTGAGGGGCCTTGGTTGAGGGATGTCCAATGAGTTTCAGAAGCAAAGAAACCCCAGGGTGGCCAAGGAGTAAGATGGGGTAGGGGTAAGGCCTTTATACATGAGGATCGGGGGCAGGCCAGCAGAGTCACACTGAGAGGTGTACAGAAGTATGATGGACACAAGAGAGGGCCGCCGTCTTCACCCAGAGGATCACACCCTGCCTGTCCACACAGCAGGGTAGGCAGCGGGACTCTAAGTTCTCCCTCCCCACCCCACCTCCATCCAAAAATATGCCCACATACAAGCAGGCCCCCTCTTTACTTCTCCATGGTGACCAGGTACCCCAGTCCAGCCTGTATGGGCCTGGTGTAGATCCAAGGGTAGGGGATGGGATGGAGGCAAGGGTGAGGCTGGCCCCCAGGGGGAGCTCTGGCCCAGAGCTGACGCAGCACCTAAGACAGCTGAGGGGAGCCAAGCGGGTCAGGCCTCCCTCTGCGCCCTTTCCCCTCTCCCGGCCCACAGGGGGAAAGACTTGGGAAGCAAGGGAGGAGCCCCATCACTTTCCGCTCCGGGAAAGCGCAGTGGGCGCTCCGGGCTGGGTCGCCATGATGTGGTAGATGGATTCCCGGAAGCGCTGGTCTCGACTGAGCCGCTTAGCCACCTCTTTGAGCTCCTCCATGTTGTTGGCTTCCAGCTGGGAGGTCATGAAGGACTGGGATGGCTTCACTGGGGAGACAGTGGTGCCGACCAGTGTGAACAAGCCCTCCCTCCACCAAGGCCCGGTCAGTCCCAGCGCCAGTGACCTCACCCCCACTGCCACCTCACAGGCAATCCTATGCACACCCGCCTCAGCCTCTGAGCCTCTCCCAGGCCCCTTCCGTCCATGGACTCCCACATCCTGTGAGGAACCCAAGGTGCTGAGAATTCTGATGGAGCCTGGTTCGAGACCGCACTGGGTCAGCCCTTATGCTCCCCAACCTGCCCTCCTCCTGCTGCGTCACCAAAGGCCTATGACACAGACGTTGCACTCACCGTCGTTCCAGGAGGCGCTGGAGCGGCGCCTGTGGAAGCGGCAGCTCTTGATGCGGCGAGTGGCTGCCTTGTGGATGTACACCGAGTTCTTCATGATGACTGGCATCTTGGCCTCCAGTTCCGCGTTGCGGATGCACTCCTCAAAGAACCCTGCGCGGCAGCCCCAGGAGGATGCACCGCCACTGCTTCTGCCCCTCCTTCCCTCCATCCCAAGGACCCAGGTGGGGTTGAGGGGGAAATCTTGACCCCTATCCCTGAGGAGAACAGACCCTTGCCCCTCAAACTACAATTTGCAGCCATCTTGTGGGAGGGTCACTGAGAATAATAGCTCTGAGGTCTGAAAAAGGGAAGAAACTAGGCTTTGCCCTCAGCTCCCACCCCACCACCAACAAAGGAAGCAGTGCCAAGGAGGCACCTGCAGCCAGATGTCTAGGGAATATGTGTCCAACATCTAATGCCCATCAAGCCCTGTGCTGGACACCAGGGCCTCTTCTGGGTGCAACATGGGACTGAGCTCCAGAGCTGAGGGCCTGGACACCAGGGTCAGGGCTTACTTTTCAGATGGCTCACGTCAGCCCGCATCCTCTCCTCCTTCTCCTTGTTCCGCACCTTGGAATTGAGCCCTTGTTCTAGGCTCCGCAAGGCCCCTTCTGCCTCCCGCAGTCGCCTCTCCAAGTCCATGCGGACCTTTACCTCAGCCTGAGGGGACAGGGAATTTGTACTGGGAAGCTGTTTCCATCGCCCCCAGAAACCTTCTCTGGTCACCCCTGGCTCAAGTGGGCTTTCTTGCCTCTGGACTCGGATGAAATTGACCACGTTCTGCCTCCATATCTTACCCCCTTGCCAGGTGTCCAGAACACAACTCCTGTACCCAGCAGGTATCTATCAATGATGCCCCACCAAAGCCAGCTCACTGCTTCCCCTCATGGAAGCCCCATCACTTGCACCTGGCCGTCTGGGCAGAGATGACTCAGGCAGCTGCGTGGCAAAGTGTTGGGGTGTGACGGCCTGTGTGGAGGCCCATCTCCCTTAGCACACGTGGGCCCTAGTGGCCCGGGCCAGCACCTTGAGATCCCGCTCAGCTTGCTGCTTCTCTGCTGTCAGCTCCTGCAGTGAGTTCTGCAGCGCCTGGGACTGGCTGGAGTAGAATTCACGCTCTTCCTCCAGGGCCCTGGAGCGCTCCTCATTCTCCTTCATCCTGCCAGGACAGAGGAGGCACTCAGAGCTCACCTGTTTTTCCTCTCAGCAAGTCAGCAGCAGGCCCTTTTAGAGACCAGGCTGTGTGAGCCCCAGGACTTCCTGGATCTTGTCATCCAGGTGAAGAGAGGGATGGTATGGTCAGGGATGGGAGCCCTATACTTAGGAGACCAGAATCTTGGCCCTAGGGCTTGCTAGCTCTGTGACTTCAGTTAGGTCTTATAACTGCCCCAAGTTTTCCTCATCTGTAAGGCGCTAAGAGTACCTGCCCAGCCTTCCACAAAGCACTGCTGGAAGAGCCTAGTGACAATCTGTAAGGGTCACACCATTGCAGGAGATTATTATCAAATTAGCATTGGGTTGTTTGGTCATATGCCTGGTTGGGAAAATGAGTCCTAGACAAAAGGAAGTGAGTAGCCTATCTGGTCAGTGGCAACTGAGTCCAGGCCTCAGTTTAAAGAAAGTTATCAGACCCCTAAGCCGATCATGGACTCAGAAGTCTTCAGCTACTTCACCTCTTCTCTGCCAGGAGCTTCTCCTTCAAGAGCTGCTGCATCTTCTCCTCAATCTGCCTTAGGTTACTATGGAGACCCCCACTGGGAGAGGGCTGCTCACTCTGATTGGGCAGTGTCTGCAGCTGGTTCTCATTCTCCTCCAGCATTTCCAGGGTTTTCTTCTTCTCTATGGAGAGTTCCTGAGGTCAGGAGGTAGGAGAAAGAGACTAACTGAGGTTCTCCAACATGGCTGCCCTCACTTGCCTTCCAGTTTCAGGAAGTGATGTCCTCCTCTCTCAATCCTGAGAAACACCTGAAAAGTCTTCACTCTTCTCCCAACTCCATTGTGGGAGTCAGGGAGGAGCCCAAGGTAGCTTCCAGTGGGAGGTGGTACTTACTAAAATTGAATCTTAAGGCCCAAGGAAACCATGATCTACCTGGCTCCTTGTTTGTCCAGGGTTGACTAAGGAGGTACATTGGGCTCATGTGAAAAATGCTCTAGAGTTAAAATATCTGTGAGAATGACCTCCTACGCTGTGAAACAAGGAAAGATAAATAAATAAAGTCACCAAAACAAAACTCCAGCCAGTCAAGCAAGAATGGAAACCCTCACAGTCTTCAAGGCAATTCATGGTTTCAGTAAACATTTATGGGTCACCATAAGGCACCAGGGTCACTCTAGGTGGTGGGTTTGGAGACGTCACCCAGGCACAGCCTTGTGAAGTTTATAGTTTGGGAAACACAACCTAGTGTGTTAAGTTCCGTAACAGAGGTACAAAGTGCTGTGGGAGCCCAAAATTCAGAGCAAACCTCTGCCTAGTGGAGTCAGGGAAGTTTTACTAAGGTGATCTTTGACCTAGGTCTTAGAAGAATGAATGGGAGTTCTCCAATCAGAGAAGAGATGGAAAGGCTATTCTATAGAAGGAACACTATGGACAATGGTAAGACGGAATGAAAGATCTTGGTTTCTTGGGGGTGCAGCAGTTTGGAGTAGGGGTTGGGGTGTCTTTGTGCATGTACAGGGGGCAGCAGAAGGAGAGTAGGGCAGGAGTAGAGGAGAAGTTGGGACCAGAGTTGGCACTTTCTTGCTATGCTGAGTCTGCATTTGTCCTCAGTGCATGCCTCTCTTCCCAGATTCTGTGGTATCAAGTGGAGGTGACCTGGTGATTAATTTCCAATTATGCTCAGTTTTGCTTGGGAGCAGCTAAGTGAAAGAGCCACAAGAAGGAAGTGGTGGGTGCCTCCCCCACCCCAGCCACCACCCTAATCAATCCTCCATCTGGTATAAAAATATGAGCACCAAAGGAGGTGGATTTCCTGAGGCCATGGTCATAGCAAGGGCAAACTTGACTTTGTCCTTCTGAGTCTGGGAACATCTCACTGGGCTTCATGCACAGGTTGGAGTTCCCAAAGGTCCACAGAGAAGAGGCTCATTAGATCAGCCTCCTTTCTTGCCCCATCCCTCTTGCAGATAATTCCCTGGGGAAGACATCATTGGAAAATTCAGTATCACCCGGCCCACCCACCAGCCTCCCAGTCAACCAGCCCAGCAGTGGCCCCTCACCTCCAGCGTCTGCTGCAAGGACTCTGTGAAGTGCCTTAGCTCCTTTTTCTCTTGTTCTACACCCTTGAGGCATCTTGCTGTTAGTTCTAGCTCTCTGCAGGGATAGAGGGTTGGGTATGGCAGTGCCCACCACCCCCACCTCCTCTACATACAGAAATGCTTCCGCTTCACCTCCCAGTATGGCTCAGAGTGCTGCTAAAGGCCAGCCCCTCTTCATCCTGGGCCACAACACCAGCTGTAGGGGCCTGAGGCTGAAAGAAGCAGCTATTGGCAAAGTGGGGTTGGAGTCACTTATTCCAGGTGCATATGCATCTGTCAATCGGGACAAACCCAAGGCCACCCCATAGGCAAAGGGGTGCACTGGAAGAGAAGCAAAGGAGTTCCAGGCTCATCCTGTCTACCCTACACAAGCTCCTGCTGAACCCAAACTCTTTTTATCACTGAGACACAGCTGAGGCCCCTCTCAGAGGTGACAAACTCCTTACTATCTTTTTAACAAGCTTTGGTTACTTCAAGTCTTTCCTACTGTTTCCCCTCCTCCTGAGTGGAATGCCTTTCCTCTCTGCCCAACTTTCCAAAGCCTACCCATATGTCAAGGCCCAGCTCCATCTAACCTCTATTCAGGCTGACATGGATCATACATATTTCTTAATACCTATAACAGAGGAAATCTGCACTGTGCCTTATAGCACATGATTACATATTACTGCATTGATGTTTCCTGAGTGTGAATCTAGTTTTCCCAACCAGACTGTAAGATCCTCAAGGAAAGGGACTTGTCTTCTACTCCAGTGTATAGCACAATTCTGGAAGCTGAGGAGGTGCTTGCTAATTCACTTGGAAACTCCTCTCAGTGTCTGCATCCCCAAAATACAAGTGTACTTGACTTCCTTTTATAAGGTCATTGCAAGAAAAATTTTTCTGAGCTATCAGTGATGATCAAAGGTGATGATGATGATGATGACCAGCACTACCACCCAGGGCAGGAGTCCCCAAATCCCTGGATATCTGGGAAGCTTTTTTAAAAATACAGATTTCTGGGCCATACCTTCAATTTAGTAGATGATTATAATGTGCAACTAGAATTGCACACTATACGTTGGACTAAAGATCCTAAGTATCATCAGCAGCCAGAATATGAAAGGACAGTGCAGGAAAGACAGGGAATGTTGGGGTCCTGGCTGATGGCACCTCTAGGGCAGCTGGGTACTGTCTGGCCCTGGATAAGAAAGCCTTTCCTAGAGGCAGGGGGACCTGTTGCTTGGAGGGATTCCCATCTGCACCTCCCCACACCGCATACTCCACAGCAGGCAGAGATGGCCCATCTGTAGGGCTCTCATATACTGGTCGTGTTATCTGGGGGGATCAGGCCCTGGAGGACATCACGCTTGGTAAAGGAGAGGCTCAGTGAAAAAGGGGAAGACCCTCAACAAGATGGATTGACACCATCGCTGCAACAGTGGGCTGAAGCGTAGGAATGACTGTGAGTGAAGATGGTGCAGGACTGGGCAGTGCTGCATTCTGTTGTCCATAAGGTTGCTGTGAGTGGAAACTGATTCTATGGCAACTAACAACAACAGCTCTTTCTGGACACATCCCAAGACACAGAGCATTGAAAATGTAGACCCAAACCAAGTCATCAGCTAATGAGTATCCCCTGGGCGGAGGTCTCTCGAGGCCTGACCAAGAACATGGGCTCTGCAAACCTTAACCTAGATGTGCCCTCCTCCCCACCCTCCTTCCGGGCCACCTCCACCACCTCTTGATCTGCTCCTGCTCCATTCTCAGCTCTTGTACCACCTCCTCAAACTGCTGCTTCTCGGCCTCCAGCACCTGGTTAAGGCGCTCAAGCTCCTGAAGAGAATCAGAGAGGGAGAGAAGAGTCAAGAGCAGCAAAGGGTCCCCAGCATCAGGAAGCCCACTCGAATCCAAGGCACCCTCTGGATTTAACACAGTCTGCGACATACACTGGACCAGACTTGGAACGTGTCCTGAGGAACCTCAGCCCTACCTGACCACACAGTCTCAGCAAAACCAAAAGCTGTGATGAGCATGACCCATTAAAAAACACCTTTAGCACATTGAAGGCAGGTTTGGAAATGATGCTAACACTCCCTGCAACTGCATGAGTATAATTCTGGATGTCTATTACATCATGAAATCCCAGTCACTAACACCCTAAGGGGAAGCTCTGGTGGCGTAGTGCCTCAGGCATTTGACTGCTAACCAGAAGGCTGGCGGTTCAAACCCACCAGGCACTCCTTGGAAGGAAGGTTGGGCAATCTACTTCCGTAGTGATACTGCCTCAGAAACCCAAGGAGGGGCCGTTATGAGTTGGATCCGACTCTATGACAGTGATTGTGTTTGCGTTGCAACACCCTAAGGGGAAGCTCTGGTGGTATAGTGGTAATGGCATTTGGCTACTAACTAGACTGCTGGTTTGAACCCACCAGCTGCTCTGTGGAAGAAAGATGGGTATCCTGCTTCCATAAAGATTTACAGCCTTGGAAACTCAATGGAGGTTGCTATGAGTCTGAATCAATTCCTCAATGCCATGAGTTTGAGTTTGAACACCCTAAGGCAGGTTAGCTGGCCTTCAAGCCCTACCGGAGAAAGTGGTGAGTGTGTATTTCCATTAAAGAACCCTGGAATGGTGTTAAGGAGCCCTGGTGGCATAATGGTTAAAGTGCTCTGCTGTGAACCAAAAGGCCAGTAGTTCAAATCTACCAGCCACTAAGGCTAAGGATCCATAGCCTTAGAAACCCTATGAGGCAGTTCTACTCTGTCCTGCAGGGTTGCTGTAAGTTGGAATTGATCGACAGCAGTGGGTTAGGTTTAGCTGATTGGAGTAGAGTTGGGTAGAAATGGAGGGGCGGGGATGGAGGGAGCCATGAACAGCCTAAGAGTCAGAGAAAAGGAATCTTTTGCTCAAGCTATCAGGAAAGCAATGAGCCCAGGTGGCTACAGCTTCCCACGTACTCAGACCCAAGTGCGGCAGGAGGGAAAAAGAAAGCCAAGGACAGGCCTTGGGATGTGCTGAGGGGAAAGAGAAAGAGACCAGTCCCTTTAGGAATGCTGGTCACCAGCCACTATGTGTGGCATGCATGTGCCTTCAGGGGTCCTATCTTCCTGGAGTGCGATGGGAGGTGGTGTTGGGGGTGCACTTGCCAGTGAAGTCTGGCTGGCAGCGTTTTTGTGACAATGCTTTGCTCCTCCACATCTCACACTGTGAAAGGATATTATTTCTTTCTCATCTTCTACCCCCAAACTACACTCTTATTTTCACCAGCAGTCCCCCGCTATGCCTCCCAGAACAAGAAGGCGAAACTGAGCCACCTGAAATAAAATGGTAAAGTAATCGTTTGGCTTTCCTCACTCCCACCCATCTCCACAGTTGGCTCAGGCATATGTGGTAATATGCTGTTTGCAGCCTGGGCATGTGTCTGGGCTGCACTTATTGCTGTGTGAGAGGATCAGAGAAGCAGGCCCCCATGAATCAGAGCCTTCCAGGGTCAAATGGACTTTAGAGGCCATCTGTTCTTCACTTGAAACCCCTGCTTGATTTTCCTGGCAAGAGATGATCCAAGCTCTCATGATGGGAAATTCACCCTCTCTTAAGGCAGCCCAGCAGTGCCTGAGTGGGGCAAATGGTCAATGCCCTGAGGTTTGTGGTCTGAGTCCACCCAGAGAGGCACTTTGGAAGAAAGGCCTATCTACTTCTGAAAAATCAGTCATTGGAAACGGAGCACAGTTCTACTCTGATGCACACGGGGTCACCATGGGTCAGTCAACTCAACAAGAGCTGGTTTTAAGATAGCCAACATTATCCCTGAACCAACACACACCAAACTCACTGCCATCGAGTTGATTCCAACTCATAGTGACCCCCATTGGGTTCCTGTTCTGGTTACCTAGTGCCGCTCTGCCAAGAATATACCACAAATGCGATGACCTTAACAACAGTAGTTTATTCTCTTACAGTTTGGAGGCTTTAAGTCCAAGTTCAAAGTGCCAGGCTCTAGGGGCTGGGTGAAAGCCCCTCAACCTTGGGCTTCAGCTCTGCTTCTTGCTCCCGGCCCACAGAAGCTAGAGGCTTTTCTTCACTCAGACAGCTGCTGGCTGCTGAGGCTGCCAAGCCCAAGGTTGACAAGTAAAAAGGCACAGTCCTGATATTACCAAATCACATGGCAGGCCATTAATTTAAGTCCATTGTAAGTCCCAAGGTCAGCAAAGCATGGCAGGCTGCCGCACAATGACACGGCTACATGCAAAGTTCAAAGTGTCATAAGCTAGAGACCATTCCCAAGGCTTCTCCTTATATCCAGGAAGCAAACCATATCCCAAAGGCAGCTACTCAGCTGTTTGTGGTAAATCCTACCATGGAGTTGATTGCCAGCCTCATCATAGGGAATAACTACCATCAGCTGCCCAGCCACTCAACCAGGCCCAGCCAAGTTGACACACAAACATAACTACCATAGTTCCCAAGGCTGTAAATCTTTATGGAAGCAAACTGCCTCATCTTTCTTCCACGGAGCGGCTGGTGGGTTAGAACAACTGACCTTTTTGTTGACAGCCAAATGCCTTAACTCCACCAGAGCTCCTATTTTATTATCGCTGAACAAGCTGATTAGTCTTCCTTTCCAGCTCAAAGCCCTGCCAGGCTCAGCACTGCTAATCTCTGAAAGCTACAAATACAAACACAGTGATGATGTAGACTTTGCTGAAATTTCTGTGGGGCTTGGAGGAGAAGGTTATATCTCATTCGTGGAGCAAAACTTCACTACAAAACCCCTTTGGCCATCTCTGTCCTCTGCCCAAACTTTCCCTCCATTCAGCAGCTGCCTCACTCCCTGGGACCTTCTCTCTCTCAGTCATACCCTCCTTACCTGCCCTGTCCTCAGCCTGATAGCCTAGATAGCCCAGTCAGTAAAATAACGGCCAGTGAACAGCTCTTAGGAAAACAGAAGACCAGCAAAGCCGAGGACTGCAGCCAGCTCCTGGCAAAGCCAAGTTCCTCAAGGGTGCTTAGGGGAGGCGACAGCCCATTTCATCCCACCAGTTCCCATTTAACTTCCACAGAACTTCCATCAGTGGGTCTGACATCTCCCCTTGGGGCCCGAGAATGAGACTAATTCCTTGTCCTTTCAAGTATTTGAACAGCTATTCTGTCACTAAGTCTCCTCTCCTTCAGGCCAAAGAATTCCCATTCATCATGCTTCACAAGACGTGATTTCTAGTCCTCCGTAAAACTAATTATCCTCCTGAGAAAAGGCAGTGGCTTAGGCTCCTGAATGGGGTGGGGGTGCTCACGCTAGACCGTATGCTCTGTGAGAGCACCACATTTTCACTCGTGTTGATCTCCTCAGTGAATAGACCAGCAGGTGCTTGGCACATATTAAGCACACATGAGTGACATGAATGAGTGGAATTCAAAAAAGACCTCATTGGGTTTTTTTTTTTTTTTCCCTGGAATTACATTAAGACTATAAATTAATTGGGAAGACATGAGTGTATATAATTTTGACAGAGGATATTTCTACGTATGTATCTATATATCTCTGCTGTGCATGGGGTCGCTATGAGTCGGAAATGACTCTACGGCACTTAACAACAACAACATCTACATGGAATATAAATATATCTATCAATATGTAGTAAAGTATATAGAGGCCTAAGTTATGAAAATTTCTTAGCTATAATAAACACCTTGAAAGAATGAGTCACTGGGCCTGGGGGCTCAGAATCATGGTCTTGGAGTACATCAAGTCCATTGGCACAACATAATCCACAAAGACAATGTTCTAGTTTGGTGACTAGAGACCGGGGTCTTAAAAGCTTGTGAGTGGCCATCTAAGATGCAACTATTGTTCTCTCCCCATCTGAAGCAAAGAAGAATGAAGAAAGTCAAAGATACAAGGAAACAATTAGTCCAAAGGACTAATGGACAACAAAAACCCCAGTCTTCATGAGCCTGAGATCAGAAGAACCAGATGGTACCCAACTACCACTGCTGACCAGTCTGAAAGGGGTCACAAGAGGAGGTCCCAAATAGAGTTGGAGGAAAATATAGATCAAAACTCAAAATCATAAAAAAGACCAGAGTTAGTGGTCTGATAGAGACTGATGGAACCCCCAAGACTATGGAACCTCAGACATCCTTCAAACCTGGAACTGAACTCACTCTCACGGCTCAACTTTCACCCAAACAATAGCCAGGCCTAGAAGGGGAACAATAGCACCAGCAGGTACATACTCTTTACAACACTCAACCACATGAGATCAAAAGAGCAGCACTTTACTCAGGGATAAAGCTCAGAAGGCAGGAAGGGACAGGAAAGGGCAACTGGAAACTGTAAACACAGCGAGGAAGTGGGAGTAGTGCTGTTACATTGTGGGCATTGCAATGAATGTCACAAAACAAAATGTGTATGATTTGTTGAATGGAAAACCAATTTGCCCTGTAAACTTTTACCCGAATCACAATAAAAATTATAAAACAAATTAATTGGGAAGACTCTTCACTATATTAACTATATTAACATTTTGTACCTGGCTTGTATCAACTGGGAGCAGCCAGAGTGTCAAGAACCCTGCGAGGCCGGCCCTGGGCATTTATGGTTTTTCCCTGCGTGTGCCCACATGCAAGGCTGAGCCCTCCCAGCTCAGCCAGAAAAGGAAAGGTGGGCAGTAGGCTGCCCACCCCCAGGAGTGAGGGAGATGAGACCACAGGGAGTGGGCAGCCCTGGGGGGCCTGTGCCCCAAAAAGGGCATGTTCTTTTGGGTCCTGGCAACTGAGCCCTGCATGGCTCCCCTGCATGCTCTGCTCCACCTATCCCCCCCCCCGCCCCCTCCTGCCACATGGAGGAATCAGGGCTGCACCATCAGCACACAGCCCGCAGCTGTGTGTGCCTCTCCAATTCATGAGGCACTCCTGCATTGTTTCACTGAGCCTGACAGCCAGCCAGGAGGAGAGCAAGAGTAGGCCTTAGTCTTATCAGTGTCACAGATGGAGAAATTAAACCTCAATGAGGTCACATGGTTGGTGACAGAACTGACACTGATTGAGGGCTCCTGATTCTAGACCCTGTGGCCTGTGTCTCAGAGACCACACTAATGAATGATCAGGAGACACTTCTTCTTATCACTGGGCCTTGGATCAAATTACAAGAGAGGCCCAAGACACACCCAGACAATCTCTGTGACCAGGAGTGGAAATGGGAAAGGTGCAGGGGAACAGGAATAGAACGATCTAGAGCACTCAGCGACGGGAACGGAATCTGGGCACAGTGCTCTCCCTCCACATGCCCAGAGCAACCTTCACCATGACACCAGCTGGGCCTGTGTGTCACCCCATTTTGTACCAGGAACCACAGCGGATGGGCCTCCCTCTAGCACGCTGTGGCTTTAAGCGAGGCTCATGTGCAGCAGCTATCCACTGCCCTCATTTCGTGGCTAAAGACCTAGATAGAGTGTCTAAATTTTCCTCCAGCTGACTGCTGCCCCAGATTTCGCCTCTCTGATGGATAAGGCTGTCTCTCTTCCCACCGGTGGCTGTGTCTGTCACTCCATCCCATCCCTGGCTTCCTGAATCACCTGTCTTTATGCTGCTGACAACCCACTGAAAGTCTCACTTCTTGAAATGCACAGAAGTGTATGAAGAAAATGGCAAAACTCTAGCAAGGGACCTACAGGCGGGCCTGGAGACACAGGACACCCATGACACTGCTGAGGGGAAGAGGGCTCGGGGCCGTCAGGATGCCTGGTCTCCTCCTGTTGTTGTTGTTGTTGTTATGTGCCGTCGAGTCGGCCCCGACTCATAGCGACCCCTCCTTGGGTTTCCGAGGCAGTATCACTACGGAAGTAGGATTGCCCAACCTTCCTTCAGAGGAGTGGTTGGTGGGTTTGAACCGCCAGCCTTCTGGTGAGCAGTCAAGTGCCTTAGCCACTATGCTACCAGAGCTCCTCAAACTCCTGCTATCTTCATGTAAATCCCCACCAGATTTGGTTCTGGTGATTGACAGAATGGCTGTGAAGTCCAGCTGGAACAATGAATGGGCAAAAATATCTGAAAAAAAATTTGGAAGAACAAAAATGAGAGTGGATTGTCCTCCTGGATTAAAATTAAAATGTCACATAAGGAAGAAGTGCAGTCGGAATGCTCCTTGGAAGCGAGAATGGCCAGACTTTGTCTCACCTACTTTGGTCATGTCAGAAGAAACAGTCCCTGGAGAAGGATATCATGGTTGGTAAAGGAGAGGGTCAGCGAAAAATGGGAAGACCTTCAACAAGATGGATTGACACAGTGTCTTTAAGTATGGACTCAAGTATAGCAAGCCTTGTGAGGATGGTGCAAGACCAGGCAGTGTTTCATTCTGCTGTGCATAGAGTCATTGTGAGTCAGAATCGACTCAATAACACCTAACAACATCAACAACGTAAAGGTGTAAGAACCTCGCATGTCCATTCACTGACTCAGTCCACACACGTCAATCAAGCACTCACCCTGGATGAGGTGATGTGCCAGGCTCTGTGAAGAATGGGGCACAAAGAGGAAGGACATGATGCTTTTTAACTGTCACCCCTGTTTCAGAGCTTGGTAAGATGTGGTCTGGGCTTTTCCAGGACAAGCTGGGAGGGATGAGAGGTTATCAAGAGTTGCTTTGGTTCTCACTGGTGCCACTCTAACAGAAAATACCACAAATGGGTGGTTTTAACAAACAGAGATTTATTCTCTGTTTAGGAGGCTAGAAGTCTGAGGTTAAAGTGCCAGCTCCATGGGGCTGGGTGAAAGACCCTTGACCTTGGGCTTCAGCTCTCTTCTACCTCTTGTTCCCGGCCAACTGTAGCTGGAGTGTCTTCATTCAGGCGGCTGCTAATTAGAGAAGCTGACAAACCCAAGGGCGACAAGTAAAATGGCACAGTCCCCAAATTATCAAACCACATGGCAGGCTACTGGTTCAAGTCCATTAAGAGTCCCAAGAGCAGCAGACAACATGGCAGGCTGTGAATGGTGACTCAGCTATATGCAGGATTCAAGCAAGCCAAAAGCTGGAGACCTTCCTCAAAGTTGCTTCTTATACACTGGAAGCAGAACACATCCCTAAGGCAGCTACTCAGCTGCTCACAGCAGATTCCACCAGGGAGCTGATTGCCTGTCGCATCACGGGGAATAACTACATCCAGCTGTTCAGCCACTCAACCAGGCCCAGCCAAACTGACCCACAACTTAACTACCCCAAGAGTCAAATTAGAGAATCAGGCACTGAGTTGAGGCTGAGCCAAGGATGCAGCAACCCTGTGACTTGCTTGGGAGAGGACAACAGAAAACAAACAGGCAAAGAGAAGTGCACTGCATCAGGCCCTGTCTCTGCAGGTTCCTCTGGGCAAGGCATCCTGCAGCTTAGGCCCCAGGCAGGTCCGGCACATCATGGGCCCATAATCAATTATAACATGATTGTAACACAGCCACAGATATTTAAGCTTACATTATATGCCAAGCATTTCACATGTAACATCTCACTCCTTACAACATCCCTAATAAAATGGAATATATTATTTTCCCCATTTTTCAGATAAGAATATTGAGATTCAGAGAGGTCAAGTAACTTGCCCAAGATCACACAGCTACAAGTGGTAAAATCAAGTATAAACACAGGCAGGCTGACTTCTAAGTCCATGTCACTAATCACTGCCCTTCCCTTCCCTCCAGGAGGGTGAAGGACTCTCCTTGGAATAAGTGAGGCCTAATGATGTGGGTGGTTCCAAATGAAAAAGACTTCAGTGGCTCCCCCACCATCAAATAAGGCAAGGGTTTCCTTTACCCCACAGGCCAACTCACTGCCACTGAGTTGATTCCAACCCAAAGCAATCCTACAGGACAGAGTAGAACTGCCCCATAAGGTTTCCAAGGCTGAAATCTTTACAGAAACCAAATCATTCTCCCATGGAGCAGTTGGTAGGTTTGAACTGCTGACCTGTTGGTTAGCAGAGAGGCAATTGACCACTGTGCCACCAGGGATCCTAATGCTTGGCTTTCAGAACCTGTATTGTTGACATTTAGAGAATGAAGCAACCTCTGAGATCATGGAATCTAGTTACCTTACAGTGCGAGAAACCTGTCTATAAAGAAGAGGCCATTCACAACCTCCCCGTGTGTACCACCACTGACAAGCTGCTCACTGACACATCTTATACAATTTTTGGATGGCTCTTAGCTCTGGTGGCATAGTGCCTAAAGCATCTGACTGCTAACCAGAAGGCTGGTGGTTCAAACCTACCAGTCACTCCTAGGAAGGAAGGTTGGGCAATCTACTTCCGTAGATATGTTGTTGTTGTTGCTATGTGCTGTCGAGTCAGACCCGACTCATAGCGATCCCTCCTTGGGTTTCCAAGGTGGTATCACTATGAAAGTAGATCGCCCAACCTTCCCTCCGAGGAGTGGCTGGTGGGTTTGAATCTCCCACCTTCTGGTTAGCAGTCAACTGCCTGAGGCACTACATGTAGAGATACTGCCTCAGAAACCCAAAGAGGGGTTGCTATGAGTCGAACTGACTCTGGCAGTGAGTTTGGTTTTTGGTGTTACTCTAGGAGGGAGTCACTACTCTTTCACTTTCCTCCCAGGGGCTGGCACAGAGAAATATACTTCTTGTCATGAAGCTGCAGCAAGTCCCAAGTACTGCCATCGCACTTGGCCCCCTATTCTGCCCTGATTTTCCATCAACTTCTCTTGGTGTCTAGATTCCCTAATGCTAGAGACATGCATGACTCCAGTGCTAGAAACACAAGGCAGTACACTTCAGCTGTTAAGGGCCCTGCTGGGTGAGGGGTGGACAGGGAAGGGCAGCAATTCTGAGTGTACCTACCTCTCTCTGCTCCCTCTGCAGACAGAGTTCTTCCGTCTCCTCCATCAGCTTGTCTGCCAAAGCAAGCACACACACGTTCTCACAAAGAGCTCGCTCCAGCCCCAAGGTCTGAGGCGGTCACGCCCAGCCTCTCCCAAGGAAAAGGTC
Organism: Orycteropus afer afer; assembly: GCF_000298275.1. Lineage (NCBI taxonomy): Eukaryota > Metazoa > Chordata > Mammalia > Tubulidentata > Orycteropodidae > Orycteropus > Orycteropus afer. Next base: position 7,897,068 of record NW_006921675.1, on the reverse strand, counting down.
AGTGCTGCCACAACCATGCTAGCCAGAGTGGGGTCAGCTCCTGGGGATGGCCGCTGCTTCACGGGCCTGAGCTGCCAGCCCCCTTCCTCCTCATCGTCCCTGCTTTGCACACTCACAAGCAATGGCAGGGCCCTGTCCTTGGAAGCTCAAGTGTGTCTCTGTGTCCCCCAGGGATGCTATAAGCTGGGGAGGTATCCCCATCTGCACTAGTATCTGGCTAGTGGTAGAGGCAAGGTCTTGGGAGCACAGGGGGACCAGTACTGGGGCCTCAAGTGTCTGAAAGGACCTAGGGTCCCCAGGTAAAGGACCAAACCCTTGGTCTCACTTTCTCTCCAGAGCACAGTGTGTTTACCAACCTTGACAGGCATCTTGAACCCTGCGGTCAGGTCTAAAGTGGACTAAGAAAGGGGATTGTGGGGACAAGGCCAGAACCTGGAGGCTCAGGCAGGACACATCATCTCCATCTATGGAGCCCTTACCACGAACCAGACACAAGTGCCTACACTCATTTTCTAATTTCATCTAATCCCCCTAATCCCTATACTCCCTCCAAATGGCAGGGACTATATTTATCTCCATTTTATGAAGGAGGAAATGGAGGTTCAGAGAGGCTGAGCTGCCTACAGACACACACAGGCATTAGACAAGTGGCAAAGCTGGGTCCAAAGCCCAGGTTCTCAACCACCGAAAAACAAGCTAAAACCCGCTGCCCCTGAGTCAGCCCGATTCCTGGAGACCCCACGTGTTATAGAGTATAACTGCTCCATAGCTTTTGCTTGGCTGTAATCTTTACAGAAGCAGTTTGCTAGGCCTATCTTCCATCTCTCTGGTGGCATAATGCTTAAGGCATTTGACTGCTAACTAGAAGGCTGGTGGTTCAAACCCACCAGCCACTCCTTGGAAGGAAGATTGGGCAATCTACTTCTGTAGTGATACCACCTCAGAAACCTAAGGAGGGGTCATTATGAGTCAGACCCAACTCGACAGCAGAGTTTTTGTTTTGTTTTGTTTTCTTCCATCTAAGCTTCCAGTCCATCCCTCCAGCCAACCTAAATACTCCTGCTTTTCCTTGGCCAACTGCAGGCCCTGGGCCTCCAGGCTTTTGATCATGGCTTCTCCTAGCTGGGCGTTCTTCCAAGTCCTGGGGAGGGAGGGCAGATGGGAAAGAGGAGAGAAGAGGAAGAAACACAACATCGTTAGAACAGAAGGGGAGAGGAGAAAGAGAATATGCGTGTTTGTCCATGACCATCTTTTCTCCTCCAGAATCCCAGCTGGAGCTCATCCTGGTACCCAGGGCTCTGGGCATGCCACCAGCATCAATTGGTTACTGTAACTGGAGCCCAGGCTGGGCTGCAAAGTGGGCCAGTGGGGACTGGGCCGACAGCACTCTCAGAGCAGGGACGAGATTGCTTCCCTGGCTGCTCTCTACACTTGAGTGCCCACCATCTAGCCCACGGCCCAGCACAGGCACCCTCAGTGCTATGGGTTGAACTGGAAGCACATCCCAGCTTGAACAGGCAGGTGCTGGGCCACCGGGGTGGGTCATGTGCAAATGGACTGGGCCGGGTGGGGGTTTCCACGACCTAGACTCTCATTTACCAAGCACCAGCTCCAGTCCCCACTAATTATGGGCCTGGGAAGGTGAGGTGGGTGTGGGGAGGTGGCCTAGTCTGAGGAGTGATGCTAGATTGGCTCCCAAGAGTTGGAGACAAAACGGTGCCCACGCCTGCCACCTGTGACTCTGGACGAGTAGTGGCTTTCAGTGTTCATGTAGGAGACCCCTCAGAGATCTGCTAATACCTGCCTGTTCCCTCTCACCCACCTGTGCCACTCCCACAGCCCGTCCTCAGGCAGGCCCAGAAAGCTTCCTCTTCATGTTGCCCTCTTCTGCAGAGCTCCACCGGGATTCCAGCAGAGTCAGGGAGTTCAGGGGCTGCCCAGCCCACACCCCTTTCTCCTCCAAGCCCTCTGGCTGCCCCTGCTCCAGTGAGCACTTACACCTTCCCAGATTCCTGCAGCATCTCCAGCCACTGCGTCTGCTCAAACTCCGACTCAGCAGCCAGGACGATGTTCCCCTGCCGGGAAGAGAAACCTGCCTGAGAGGGGGGGCCGATCTGAGGGCGATGGAGGTCATGTCCACAATGCTTCTCTCCCACCCCTACCCCACAGGCTTATGGCAGGCCTCTGGAGGAGCTGTCCCAGGGAGCATGGGGGTGTGGGAAGCCAGGCTGAGGAGAGAGCTTTACTTACATGGAAGTCCTGGTGGGAGATCTTCATGGCATAGGGCATGCTGGGCTCTTCCTTGGCCTCCACCAGGCAGCCCCCAAGAGGGATGACACCCTGAGGAGGAACCAGAAGAGGCAGCCCCAGCCCCAGCCAGCCCAGGTCATGCAGAGCCCCTAGGGGCCTCAGCCAAAGCCAGGTCCTACCAAGGGCCTGAGGCTGGAAGCTAGGCCTTGGGCTACCAGACGGAGCCAGTTGACTCCCAGAGGGGAGGGGAGGCTTTGAGGCACAGGAGGGTGGGAGCCCAACCCAGAGGAAAGCAAGGGGTCTCTCTCCTCCAAAACAAGCTGCTTGCCAGACTCTTCGCTGGTCCAGACCAAAGACCCTTACCCTCACAAGGCCCTTACCCTCACAAGGCCCCATCCCCTACTGCCCACACTGACCCCTCCCCAGCTATGGCCTGGGAAAGACTGCCTCACCTTAGGATGTATGTTGAAGTATTTATTGGTTTCAAAGCTCTTTTTCTCACTCTCAGAGTAGTAAAGCAGAAAGCTCTCTTTGATGATAAAAAACCTATGGTGGGGGTGGGGAAGGAGGGGTAAAAGCTTATCAGATGAGGCTTCTTGGGGGTCCTGGACTCACATGGGGTGGCTCTGGGGATGACAGCTCAGACACATCCTCACCCACTCAAGCTTCACATCTGGGCAAAGGTCTCAGCTGGCCAGATGCCCTCCCCCACAGGCTGCTCAACCCTCTGACCAGCTGAAGTGGAAGGTCTATGGCTGGCTTCTGGACCTGGCTGTCCCCTCCCCCGTGAGCTGGCAGACTCAGCAGGGCATCCTTAGCCTTTCCCCTGGGTACCTTCAGCCCCTCCAGGCATCACCTCCTCACACGAAAGAAGACTCAAGATTCCAAGGCAGGTCTTTTGGCAAATAATTGTGAAGGCTGATAATCAAATGGAATTGGGGCACTAGACTGGTAAGGACAGACCCTACACTGTGACACCTGTTATTTCCTTTTCGTCTCAGATGGCTCCACAGCCTCCTTCTGGGACTCAGGTCTGACTTAGGATTTTTGTGACATGGTACTTTCTGGATGTTGGGGAAGTAACATCCTTGATGCCGACATATGGGGTCCTTGGACCCACCCTGGGCACTCTCTCAGGACTAATGAGGGAGGTTGACTATGACAAGACACTAGTGTCTTCCAGGGCAAGAAGGATTGGGCCTGTGGCTCAGGGACACACAGAGTGCCTGGCTCCTTCCTCCCAGGGCTCCTGCTAATGTTCCCATTTAGTGATGAGATGTTGTTGTTCTACCTGAAAAGTCTTTCCCTAGCTCTTCACCTAGCTGAACCCTTCTCAGCCTTGGTGGCCAGCCTGGCTCCTGCTGATTCCAAGCTCCTCTCACTGGCCTGTGACCTTGGCACTTATTGCCACTACTATGCTCTACGTCCTCATTTTTCCCCAACGTGACGCTAGGCTCCTGGAGGGCGAAGGCCATACCCCTCAGTTTTGTGGGCCTCAGCAGATGTCCCCTAACTGTTCCAGGTGAACTTCAGAGGGTAGATGAAAGCATGGGCTTTGGCATCAGACAGATCTGCCATTTCCTATGGGAGGTCTTGGCAGTGTGAACTTCACCTCTCTAAGCCTCAGTGTCTTTACCTGTATAATGGGGACAACAACACCTACTTTACCTCGTTGCCGTGAGGATCAAGTAAGATTGTGAATCAAAGTGCTCATCACTCTGTCAAGTCCCAGGACCAAGCCCATGGTCTGAATATGCATCACCTGCAGGGTGGGCAGGCGTAGGGCTGCCTCCCAGGGCCTTCCTTCTCCCTCTTCAAGGGCTTCTGAAATACCTCCTTGTCCGTCTGCCCTTCTGCACCCCTCCTCACTCAGAACAAAGTGCTGGGCCGAGGGCAAGGGGTAGGCAGACAGTCATTAGACGCACAGGTGGGGACAATTCCCCCCACCCCAGCTCCAGCGTCAGGCAAGCCACCCTTTCCTTCCCAGTAAAATAAGCACGTGAATCTCTCTTTTGGGGCTGCATTCATTGATTCAACAAGTAATCACTGAGCTTCCACTCTGTGCATTGTTGTAGGTGCTGGGGACACGGCTGTGGACAAGAAACCAAAGTCTCTGTCTCCACAGAGCTTACACTCAAGTGCGTGTGTGGTGGGGAGTTGTTCCTTGCTGTTGAGTTGAGGTGTCCCCATGGGTGCAGAGTAGGGCTTTCAAGGCTGTGACTTTTCAGAAGCCAATCAGCAGACCTGTCTTCTGAGGGCTTCTGAGTGGATTTGAACCACTCTTTCCATGAGGAGTCCAGCGCTCAACGTGTACCACCCAGGGACTCCTGTGTGGTGAGGAGGTGGATAGTAAATAAACGAGAGAGATATACTGTGTTGCAGGTGCCATAAATGCAGGGTGAGGGGCATCGGGTGTGATGGGGAGAGGGGGTACAGGTTTCAATATCAAACAGGGTAGTCAGAGAGGGCCTCATTAAGAAGGGGGAAGGCATTTCAAGCTGAAGAGCTGCAGGTACAAGGGTGGGCAGTGTGTCTGGTGGGGGATGGAGCTGGTTGTCTGAGGAGGATGTCAGCGTGGCCGCAGCAGAGTGAGTGAGCCAGGCAGTGCAGCCAGGCAGATGCTGGGCCCTGTGGGCTACTGTAATCACAATAATGATGAAGCTAAAGATTAGCACTTCCTACCAGCCCCACCTTGCCTTAATCAGCTCCCTCCATTAATGCATTTAACACTCACAATGACTGTAGGAGGCAGGTGCTGCTCTCTGTGTAGAAACAAAGCAGAGAGGTGATGTGCCTCTCTGAAGTCACACTGCCAGGTGATACAGGCTGGCTTTTTCTCTGTGTCTGTAAGACAGACAGCCACTATAGGGTTTTGAGTAGGAGTGACATGATCTGTCTCACACTGTAACAGGCCCATCCTGGTTGCTGTTGAGCTGTCGGGGATGGGAGGAAAAGGCAGGGGGCCTGTTAGGGGCTGTCACCATAAGAGGGGACATGGTCAGGCAGATGAAAGCATGTGAAGTCCTCAGCACTTGGTTGGCACCAAGTGAGAACCAGTTGCCATTGAGTCAATCCCAACTCACAGCAGCCCTCTGTATGCAGAGTAGAACCACTCCGTGGGGTTTTCTTGACTGTAATCTTGTGGCAGCAGGTCACCAGGCCTTTCTCCCGTGGCACCAGAATGTGGGTTCAAACCATTAACCTTTAGATTAGCAGCAAAACAACAAACTATTGGTGCTACCCAGGGACACCTAAGTGTCCCCAGTTGTCACAGCCCTCCTTCTCCTCTTGCTCCTGGGGCAGGTCACAGAGAGAGGCAGCAGGGATTATGAAGGGCCCCCAGGCCATATATGCCAATGCTGGCCTAGTTCCAGCTTGTTCTCAGCTTGGTGTGGAAAAGGAAGTGGAGAGGAGCTGGCTTAGGAAGCCGACTCCCTGCTTGGCAGGGTTGCGTACTGCCCACCAAGGGGCTCACCTGGCAAGCACACTCCTAGGGCCCAAACACCAGCTCTGCTTAGAAACCTGTCTCTTCAGGCATAAACTTCAAGAATAGGGCCAGCACCCAGGAGCTTCACAAAGCTTCACACCCAGTCTCCCTTACCTTTGAGCCCCCTAGACACCTAGAATGGGTGTGTGTGTGTGGTGGGGTTGGATGTTGTGTTGTTACATGCCATCGAGTCGGACCCGACTCATAGCGACCCCTCCTTGAGTTGCCAAGGCAGTATCACTACGGAAGTAGATTGCCCAACCTTCCTTCTGAGGAGTGGCTAATGGGTTTGAACTGCCAGCCTTCTGGTTACCAGTCAAGTGCCTTAGGCACTGGTTGTTGTTGTTAGGTGCCATCGAGTCATTTCCGACTCATAGCAACCCCATGCACAGCAGAACGAAACACTGACCGATCCCACACAAGCTCCATGATCCCTGCTATACTTGAGCCCATCATCGCAGCCACCATGTCAATCCATCTCATTGAAGGCCTCCCCCTCTTTCGTCGACCCTCCACCCTACCAAGCATGACATCCTTCTCCAGGGAATGGTCCCTTCTGACAACATGACCAAAATAGGTGAGACGAAGTCTGGCCATTCTCGCTTCCAAGGAGCATTTCGGGTGCACTTCCTCCAGGAAACATCTGTTAGTTCTTTTAGCAGTCCACGGTACTTTCAGCATTCTTCGCCAGTACCACAACTCAAAAGCATCAACTCTTCTTCGGTCTTCCTTATTCATTGTCCAGCTCTCACATGCATACGAGACGATTGGAAATATCATGGCTTGTGTCAGGCGCACCTTAGTCCTCAAGGAGACATCCTTGCTCCTCAGCACTTGAAATAGTTTCCTCGCAGTTGACCTTCCCAATGCTACACATCATCTAATGTCCTGACTGCTGCTTCCATTGGCATCGATTGTAGAACCAAGCAATGTGAATTCTTTGATAACCTTAATATTCTCTCCATTTATTGTGATGCTGCTCATTGGTCCAGTTGTGAGGATTTTTGTTTTCTTTATAGAGACGTAATCCATACTGCAGACTGTATTCTTCAACCTTCATCAGTAAATGCCTCAAGTCATCCTCACTTTCAGCAAGCAAAGTTGTATCGTCTGCATATCTCAGGTTGTTAATGATTCTTCCTCCAATACTGATGCCACGTTTTTCTTCATATAGTCCAGCTTCTCGGATTATTTGCTCAGCATATAGATTGAATAAGTGTGAGGTAAGGATACAACCCTGATGCACTCCCTTCTTGATTTTAAACCATGTAGTGTCCCCTTGTTCCATTCGAACGACAGCCTCCTGGTCAAGGTACAGGTTCCTCATGAGTCCAATCAAGTGTTCGGGAATTCCCACTCTTCTCAATGTTATCCATAATTTGTCATGATCCACACAATCAAATGCCTTTGCATAGTCAATAAAACACAAGTAAACATCTTTCTGGTATTCTTTGCCTTGAGCCAAGATCCATCTGACAACAGCTATGCTATCCCTTGTTCCACATCCTCTTCTGAATCCAGCTTGCACCTCTGGAAGTTCTCTGCCAATATATTGCTGCAACCGTTTTTGAATTATCTTCAGTAAGATCTTACTTGCGTGCGATATTAATGATATTATTCTATAATTTCCACATTCTGTGGGATCACCTTTCTTTGGAATGGGTACAAATATGGATCTCTTCCAATCAGTCCTGGTTAGGGGCAAGTAAACCCTAGAGCCAGGTAGGGCAGCTTTTCAGAAGTGGCAGAAGGGACTCAGAAACAACACAGTCCCGAGTGTGCCCCTTTTTGTCACTCTGGGTGGTCTGGCGTGCTCAGGGAATGCTCATCCTGCCTGTGCTTCTTGTCTGCATCAGGTTTGAGGAGGAAGGACAGCAAAAATCCAGAGAACTTCACAGGACAAGTCACAACATATTAGAGTTCTGCAAGAGATCTAGTCCCAACCCATTGCCATCAAGTCAATTCCAACTCATGGTGATCCTATAGGACAGACAGACTAGAACTGCCCAATACAGTTTTCAAGGTTGTAATCTTCATGGAAGTAGTCTGCCACATCTTTCTTCCATGAAGCGGTTGTTGGGTTTGAACTGTCAGCCTTTGGGTTAATAGCTGGGTGCTTAACCACTGAACCACCAAGGCTTCCAGAGGTTCAAAAACTTTTTAGCAGAATTCTCCAAACAGTATCTTAAGGGCAAGCTTAATATGTAAAACAGAAATAGTACTGAAGGCGGGCGGTTCAAACTTTCCAGCCACTCCTTGGAAGGAAGGTTGGGCAATCTACTTCTGCAGTGGTACTGCCCTGGAAATGCACGGAGGGGTCGCTATGAGTTGGATTCGACTTGACGGCAGTGAGTTTGGTTTTTCGTTTATTGAGGGGCTGGTTGAGTGGCTGGGTGGCCTTGGAGCACCACCATTGTTTCCTTACTCTCTTGGGATGGACTCAAGGTACCTCTAGAAACCACAGATTTGCAGATGAGGCACTGCAGACTAGTGAGGGGACATGCCATGGCTTAAGTCATACAGCTGGTCACTGGCAGAACTGGGACTGGAACGCAGAGCTCCTGTCTCATAGGCCAAGTTCACTTTCTACCATAACCACTGTGGTAGTTCAGTTTGTATGTCAACTTGGATGGGCCTGGTTGACTGACTGGGCAGCTGGATGTAGTATTCTCCATGATGAGACAGGTAATCAACTCCATGGTGGAATCTACTGGGAGCAGCTGAGTAGCTACTTTAGGGAATGTGGTCTGCTTCCTGTATACAAGCAGAAGCCTTGGGGAGTGGTCTCTAGCTTATGGCATGCTTGGACCCTGCATGTAGCCATGTCGTTTTTCAGCAGCCTGCCATGCTCTGCCAACCTTGGGACTTACAATGGACTTAAATTAATGGTCTGCCATGTGGTTTGGTAACATTGGGACTGTGCCTTTTTACTTGTCAACCTTGGGCTTGGCAGCCTCAGCAGCCAGCAGCTGTTTGAGTGAAGAAAAGCCTCTAGCTTCAGTGGGCCGGAAGCTGGAGGCAGAGCTGATGCCCAAAGCTGAGAGGCTTTCACCCAGCCCCTAGAGCCTGGCACTTTGAACTTGGACTTAAAGTCTCCAAACTGTAAGAGAATAAACTCCTGTTTGTTAAGGCCATCTTATTAGTGGTATATTTTTTGTCAGGGTGGCACTAGGTAACCAGAACAACCACAGCTGCTCTCAAAAGAAATTGCTTCATTCTTTTCAACTCCTGGACATTAGGAGGTTATCCCTGCATAGTACAAATGGTTAAGTGCTTGACTACTAACCAAAAGGTTGGTGGTTTGAACCCACCCAAGGTGCCACAGAAGAAAGACCTGGAAATCTGCTTCCAAAGGTCACAGCCTTGAAAACCCTACTGGAGCACAGGTCTACTCTGTAACATGTGGGTTGCAATGAATTAGATTCAACTTGGCAACTAGGTTTTTTTGGTTGGACATAAGAAGCTGAACTGCCTGCAATTGTTTCTGCTTGAAGTTGGTCCAACTTAGTTGAGACTTACTTCCCAACAGACCATCAAAAGTCTGCTAAGGACAGCTTCTTTGTACAATTAACTTACTTCACTTCAGCAGGCCTGGTCGGGGCAGAATCATCACACAAGCCCAGTAAAGCCTGTTAGTGGGTGTTATTTTATTTCATGGCTGTGTGATCCAGAGATTGCACCTACCTTCTTAACCTAAGGACTCACTGTAGCCTCAGGAGGGGCAGGGAGTGATGGACAGACTGACAATCTGAAGAGATTCAAACCAAGGACATCCCCTGCCTGTGAGCCCCGGTGCACCTGCCAATTCACAGCAACCCCACAGGACAAAGCAGAATTGGAACATCAGCAACTCTGGAGCAAGGAGAAGGCAGAGCCACAGTGGAAAATACACACAATCTTCAGGAAGGTGGTCATGACTTTATTTTCTGGGGACAGTGATGCTGTCCCCCAAATTCTTCCCCTTCACCAATGCTGAGAGGGCCTCCTTGCTTCATCACCCTTTTTGGATTGAATTCTGTCCCTCCAAAAGATATGCTGAAGCCCTAACCCTGCTCCTGAAATGTGACATTGTTTGGAAACAGAGTCTCTAGATGTTATGTTAAATTAGCATGAGGTCCTACAGGAGTTGGGTAGGTCCTAATCTAACCTAAAAACAAAACAAAACAAACCTCACTGCCATGGAGTCAATCCTGACTCAGGGTGACCCCCATTGGGTTTCCAAGGTGGTAAACCTTTACAGAAGCAGATTGCCTCATCTTCCCTCCGTGGAGCAGGTGGTGGGTTTGATGGGTTTGAACTGCCAACCTTCTGGTTAGCAGTCAAATGCCTTAGGCACTGCATCACCAGAGCTCCTTTAATTCCATCTTGTGGTATCCTTATAAAACAGAAGAGACAAAGGGGAAAGAGAGCTCTGTGAGAGCAGCGTTTTGCTGCAGCTGCACAGTAAGGAACAGCAGGCCTCCTGGGAAAGATAAGAAGGGATCTTGGAGAAAGCATGGCCCTGCTGATAACCCGAATTCACACCTAGTCCAGAACAAGGAGCCCCAGCGGCACAATGGTTAAGTGCCATGCAAATCCACCAGCTGCTCTGTGGGAGAAAAGACCTGGAGCTTTGCTCCTATACAGATTCCAGCCCAGGAAACCCTACAGCACAGTGCCACTCTGTCCTACAGTCGGGATGAGTGGGAATCAACTCAATGAAACCTAACAGCCTCCAAAACTGAGATAATACCTTTCTGTTGTTTAAAGCCACCCACTTAGTGGGACTTTGTTTTGGCAGCCCCAGGAGACTAATACACTTCCAAACCCTGCCACACACAGTAACAAGAAAACCCCTACCCATCAGCTCCCTCCTGTCCATGGACCTCATTATTTCAGAACTCTGGAGAACACAGGTAGGTCATTATTTAAAAGGGAACCTGCAGGCACACCCCACAGCTATTGAAAAAACAAACACCCACCCAAACTCACTGCCAATTTGACTCACACAACCCCTCCTTGGGTTTCTGAGGCAGTGTCTCTATGGAAGTAGATTGCCCAATCTTCCTTCTGAGGAGTGGCTGGTGGGTTTGAACCGCCAGCCTTCTGATTAGCAGTCAGATGCCTCAGGCACTACACCACCAAGAGCTCCTTTTCAGACCTCTAGGAAAGCTCAATGTTGCAGTGAGACCACTGGAAAGCAGTGCATACAGCCAACGGCAAAACTCCCTGTTGCTAAGCCTCCTGGGCTAAGAAGGTCTCCCTGACGCTTTTTGGTATAGTGACCAGTGGCACAGGTAATGTATCCACACCTGTGCAGGTACTCGTCCAATCATGTGGCCTGAGATTTCGGAAATGTGGCTACTGTCTCCATGGCTCCCTGGCACCCAGCAGATGCTCTAAATCTTAGCTCCTAAGGCAGAAGGCTGCCCTTTCTGCAGCCCCAACATCTTGCATGAGTTAACTGCTTTAGGGCTGGTCTCTGGCTGGACAAAGCCCCCACTGACCACTTTGCACCTGTGGAGAGAAGGCGAGAAGGAATAGAGATGCCCCTGGTGCAAAAAGGCGTTGGCTGGGCCTTCCTCCTCAAGGTGTTCCAAAGGGGTGTGGAAGAGGGGCTGGAGACTGGAGGAAGCGTTAAACGCTGGGAATGAGTGAGCCTGGCTGCAGAACCAGCCCCATCACGGTGCTGACACAGGCTGTTGCTGAAACCTCTGTTCCTTCTTCCTTGTCTCGGAGCTGCCCAAGTCTTCGCCAACATACCTGTGTCTCCAGCTCGTGGACTAAGGGAAGGCCAAGTCATAAACTTTACATCCTGGACTCTTCTCCCAGTTCCTTTTACCTCTGCTCATTAATGTTTTTGACAAATCCTCTTCCATTTTTATTGCACTTCAGCTCAAGGGCATCTTCCCCCCAACCCCCCAGGGAAGCAGGCTGCTTGGACAGTAGGGGAAGGGCCATCACCTAAGCCAACCCTGAGCTGAAGCACTTTTACAGCACCCTGCTGGCCACAGCCAGTTCCAACCTGCCTGTTCATGATTTATGCAGCACCCAGCCGGAGGCTTCCCAGGCCCCCTCCCCTTGCTGTCCCAGCCAGGGCATCGATCGCCCTAATGGCTAGACTCTGCAGTGGCGGCCGAGCTGCCCCCTCCCCAAGCCTTCCTGTGGCCACTAATTAGCTGAGGTTCAGAGACTCAGGGGACCCTGCTGGGAAGCAAGAGCTTAGCATTATGCCTTCCACACCCGAGACCCTCTGGCTGGCTCTGTCACTGACCCAGGGCCAAATCATTTGTGTGTGTGTGTATGTGTGTGTTGTCAGAACTACAAACAAGGACAGAGGTCTAGAGCGGGCAGGCAGTGCTTTCCTGAGCCCTGGGGTAAGGGGGAGGGCAAGTCTTTGTACAGTGGCAGCTCCAGAATTCCTATAAAGGAAGGGCACAGGAGTGACAATCTCACTGGGGACTAGAGGACTTGACTTGAAGTTGTATTTGCAGAGCAAGCATGCTGTTCTGACTTAAATTAGATCTTTTCTTTAGATAACTGTGGGGGCTAATGATGGAGACAGGGTGAGGGTGTAAGAGTTTTCCAAGCCGCCCTTGGCTCCACCACTGTGCTGGGAGCTTTTACACACACACACACACACACACACACTTCCCAGTCCTGGAATCAACTGTGCATAGAGCCCAGGCTCCTACCGTACCTGTGGTGGGGAGTGGTGCAGGGGCATATCGTGGGGGTCACAGGCCCCTAGCCTTTAGTAGGGATGCAATTAGGTGAAAACACCTGGCAAGAGAAGTCTAGATGACAAGACCCACAGGAGGCGTGTGGTCTGCCTGGAGCAGCTGGGAAGAACAGAGCAAGGAGGTGGGGGCATTCCTGCTGATGGGCCTGGAATCTGCAAGCAGCCTCCCTTGACTCTACTTGATGCCCTGGTACAGACAAGGCTGTTCGTGGCCCTTGGGGCTGCAGCTCGGACAGCTCAACCCTGAAGCCCCCACCCCCAATGCTCTCTCTGCAACTCCAAATCTTCATTTAGAGGATCAGGTGTAACCGTAACTTTGGAGGGTCTCAAGGAGAGACATTAAATCTCAAGATTTAATGTATCCCATTAAACCCCAGAGAGAAGCCTGAAAAACCAACAAAAGTATATGAAACCATGCCATGAACATCTCCTCTGCCATGAAACCAGAACTGGATAGTGGTGCCTGCACTGAGCATTTTGGTCAAAGATTCTATAGAAGAATCCTAATCAAAAGGGGGGAAAATGCAGAATTTTAAATTTTCATGGACTCCAGACTTTCTGGAAGTTAATCTTTAAACGTGAAATTATCCCCTGAAGTCTTCTTAAAACCAAACATCAGCTTAACTAGTGAAAAAAAAAAAAACCTCTGCCTTGAGTATTATGCTCTTTCAAGATCAATCTATGGGGGCTCAAAATGACAACAGTGGAAAGATTAGACAGGAAGTTTAGGGGGCAGTGAATTTATGTTAATGGAGAGGAAGAACTCAGAAAAGGAGGTTGAAAATGGTTGTCCAACTTGAAGAATGTGATCATCGTCACTGGACAGTGTATGCAGGAACTGTTGAATTGGTGTATGTCCTGCTGTGTATATCCTCAACAACAAAATAATTTTAAAAAACACACTACGTAAAACCAGCTATGTAAAATGTAAAATATTGTCCACAGCTCCATTTGTCCTGTGATCTTATAGAACTACTAAATTATTCATCAAACAGAACATCAGAGCCAACCACAACTGCATCCACGTGATTGTGATTCTGAGAATATTTGCGACCCCCTTCATTCAGGCGTGGACTGGTGATGTGGGATGAAGAAGGGGCTCATCTGGACCCCCGCACACCCCTTTTCCTAGCAGGTCACACCTCCAGGCAGGGGCCCAAACGGGTCAGAGATTTCTAGGCTATCCAGGAGGCAAGCTTGGAGCTGTGAGCTGCCCCTTCCTCCCATACCTTACAGGCCCATATATAAGCTGAAAGTGACAGCTGAACACTGGGGAGTTGCCTCTGAGTTGGGGACCAAGAGGCTGGTGTGGAAACAAGGGGCTGGGGCTGCTCCAGCACTTGAGGCCATTCCTCCAGCTGATGGGTCCTCTGGGCACGACCCATCTGCCCCAGCCCCTCCCCTCAGGCCTTGCTTCCTCTCCTGGCTTCATTCCTCCTTTCCAGGTTCCTTCCCTCCCCCACAAGCACTGGATGGATTTTTTTTTTTTTTTTTTACTCAAGCCCAGATTTTTATTACTGTTATTATGTCAGGGGTCCAGTTGGAGGGGTTGGATGCAGCACTTCTCCAAGGGCGGGCATAGACTCTTAGGACCCTTTGGCCCTTCCTAGCTCCCCTGGCCTGAGCCCTTCAGAAGGGCTAGCGACCAACTCCCTCAGTGTGTGCAGGGGCTAAGGTATGCAGAGGAAGGTGCCCCACTTCTAAGCCAGGGAAGGCATGTCCTCTAGTGACCCTGTGGCCTTGCGAGTACTGGCTTGTAAAGATGGCGGAACTGGCAGTGGGGGTCCCAAAGGGATATATATCTGTGTCTGGAGATGGAACTTTTCCCTCCCTGGCAGTTTGCCCCACCCTGACCCAACTGCGCTACAGCCAAGGCCTGTGCGTCTGTCCTCTTCCACCAACTCGGTAACCTTCCCAGGAGTAATGTCCATTGCATCCCCCACCCAGTTCCCTCCCCAGCTGTCTGAGCCGTCAAGACAGAGACTCAGCGGGGTCCACATCTTCCTGGAGGAACCAGCCTGGAGTGAAACGGGCCCGAGGCCAAGGTCACAAAGGAAGGCAGAGACGGGGCTGTGACGGAGGGTGGGAAGAAGGTCCTTAGGCCTAGGAGCAGGTAGGGAGGAGGTGCGCACTCACCGCCTGGACCACTTGGCTGACGGACGCCCGAAGGGCCGCTTCCACAGCACCCCATAGAGCTGCACTTTGGTGCTGATGTCCAGAGCGTCCGAGTCGGCCTGTTCCATGGACGGCGAGGGCGACACCGAGTTGGACTTGGATGTGAACATCCTGCCTCCGCGGGGCTGTCCCTGGCCGGGCTCACTCACTCCCCCGGACTTGGCGCTCCTGGAATGGCACGAACTGCAGCCCGCGGCGGGATGCGGGGCTCCGGGCTAGGACGCGGCGCAGAGGTTGAAGGGAGGCCGCTTCCCTACGGCTCCGGGCGCCGTCGAGGCGCAGCTCAGCGAGCGGAGGCCAGGAGCTGCTCCTGCGCGGAGGCGCGGCATGAAGGCGCGCGGGCAACGAGCGCTGCGCGAAGGGGGCGCGGCCGGGGGCCCGGGGCGCGCAGCCTGCGGCTCCGGGCTCGGCTCGGCTTCATCCGGGCAGGAACTCGCTGGGAAGGCGGCTCGGCCTCAGGCCGGCCGCGCGCCCCCGCCCTCCCGCGACAGCCTAATTCTAGTGCCCCCGATTGGCTAGGAGGGGCAGGTGAGTCGGGCTGGAGGACTGCCGGGCGTGCCAATCAGAGCGGGCGCCGGCTGGAGGGCCGGGCTCCAGCGTCTGGGAGAGCCCTGCGGCCGGCGGCCGGCTCAGGCCCGGGCTACAACCACGGCCCTGCCCGGTCCCCTCCCCGGCGCCCAGTGCTCTCCTATGCAGTACCTACATCTCCACTGGTACCACCTCTGCTCTGTAATGTGCTTTTAGTCACTCCTGCAGCGACCTACTTGGCTCGGGATAGGGGAGAGGAAGGAGCCAGGGTTTGGTGTCAGACAACCGGACTTGGAATCCCAGCTCAGTCCGTACATAGCTCTGTGCAACTTGGGTGAGCTTGATCTTTTCATCTGTGAAATGGAGAAGCTTGTACCTCGTCCAAGGGCCCCTGGGTGGTGAAAACGATAGCATAGTGGCTAAGACACTTGCCTGCTAACCAGACGGCTGGCGGTTCAAACCCACCAGCCACTCCTCGGAAGGAAGGTTGGGCAATCCTA
>NW_006921675.1:7879875-7880597 GCF_000298275.1 Orycteropus afer afer | reverse complement strand
GAAAGCTACTTATCCTCTCAGGGTCTCTGATTCCTCACATCTAAGAGAAGGAAGTCTGATTGGGCAGTCTGAGAACCAACTGACTATATTTTATAATTTGTCCATGTAAAAAATTGAAGTGTAACTAAAATACAGTAAAATGCTCAGATAAGTGTGCATTTGATGATCTTTACATAATAAATATATCCACTGTGGAATCATTGATCAAAGTAAAATACAGAATATTTCCAACACCCCAGAAAGCTCCCTCCTGCCACCTTTAGCCAAATCCACTGAACCCCCCACCACCACTCCCAGGAAACAACTTTCTTACTTTTATCACCACTTGTTTTAAACTTTGACTTTTAATGCTGAAATGGGTATTCTCCACACACCCCACCATCCCAGACTGTCCTTTGTTCAACCTGCTTCAGCTCATTTATTACCTGCCTGACTCCTGAAGGTATTTGTGGTTGTGGCCTTGACTAGATGCTCCCCAAGGCCATCCCAGTTCTAACATTTTATGATTTTACTTAGTCCAACCCAACCCAATCCACTGCCATCAGGTCAGTTACAACTCATAGCGACCCCCACTGGGTTTCCAAGGCTGTAAATCTTTACAGAAGCAGACTGCCTCTTCTTTCTTCCATGGAGCAGCTGGTGGGTTTGAACCACTGATCTTCTGGTTAGCAGCCACATGCCTTAACCACTACACCACCAGAAGAGACACCCATATCCTCCAC
>NW_006921675.1:7878111-7879365 GCF_000298275.1 Orycteropus afer afer | reverse complement strand
AGAGTGCATGGGGAGTGCAAAGAGGGCATTTCATATGTGCTCTGGCTTTTCTTGGACACAAGTTCTAATGCTTGGAAAATTTCTCACTTTGAGTTCTGCTTTCCAAAAAAAAAAAAAAAGTGTATGGGGGTGGCGGGTTGTTTCTAGAAGCTAGAAAACTTGTCTCAGAGTTAGGAGACAGGCCAATGGTGTGGAGTTCACAAGTCAGGGCCATTGGGATCAGACTTTGAACTGCAAGTGACCATCATGATGGAAAAGCATGCAAAGGCATCTTTTTTTTTTTTTTTTTTTAGGCATCTGTGTTGGGGGAAGGCATCTGGCTTGCCTTGGGGCCCACTGTGGCTGCAGGGTGGTGGCCTGGCGCAGCGGCTGCGTGATGTTGTGTGGCAGCAGCAGCCCCTCATCAGGTTGCTTCTGCAGACTGGCTCGGGGCATCATTCCTGGAAGCTTTGGCTCAAGCCTGGTTCTCTGGCCCTCCAAATACCCTTTGATGAAATCAACTCCTTTTTTTGCTTAATCAGGTCAGCAGCAGTTTTGGCTGCTTGCAGTGAAGGACTAGTGAGGAGCTCACGAGCCTGGGAGGGAGAAAGGCAGGATACCCGGAATAACTGTTAAGGAAGTCTTTCTCAAGAAGAAGGGCTGGGTGAGCCCAGCTTCAGTTCCAAGTCTCCCCAGAGCACAAGTTTCTTGCCTGCTTCTCTCCCTCTGGAAGACCCTAAGGAAAAGAAAGAAACAATCTTTGCCTATTCCCTCTGCTCACAGGTGGTAGACCTTAGCTAACAGTGGTTAAAGCTGAGTGGAAAGAACACCCTGAGGCAAACAGTATGCCTTTTTTTTTTTTTTAAGAGCTCATTTTACATTCAATGTAAGGCGTACATTTAGTTTCATTCCCCATTCACCATGTCCAACCCTAACCCAGTCTTCTCCCCTCCCTACCCTGTAACCCTCCCCCTGTGCCCCTCATATTTATGTACTCCTGTTTGTCCTACATTTCCTTAGTTTGAATGTTGGTCCTCCGGTGTCCCATGGTCTATTGCTCTAAGGGATGTATTACCATAGAGTATGTGGGTGCGTCATCCTGGGTTGAGTGGTCTGCGTGTACGTCTTGTTAACTGTTGGGCTGAGAGCCAGACCCTGGAGGTGCGTTTTATTCCAGCGCTGAATGTATTCCAGGGCCATAGTATTGGGAGTCTCACCAGATTTCATCTGACCAGTAATTCTGGTCACTATTGAGTTTTTGGATTTTGTTCCACG
>NW_006921675.1:7857438-7877496 GCF_000298275.1 Orycteropus afer afer | reverse complement strand
GTTTGAATTCACCCAGAGGCACCTCTGAAGAAGGCCTGGCGATGGTTGTTGTTGTTAGGTGCTGCCGAGTCATCTCCAACTCATAGCAACCCCATGTACAGCAGAACAAAGCACTGCCCAGTCCTGGCGATGGACTTGCGAAAAATCAGCCATTGAAAACCCTGTGCACCGTTTTACTCTGACACACGTGGGATCAGCATGGGTTGGAATCAATGTAATGGCAACTGGTACTAGGACTAGATCCTTTAGGGGTGCCTTCTGCCCTTTGTCTAACCAGCCCAGATCATGTCGAGCCATCCTTGGGAGAACCTGTCTCTGCTTCCGTTGTGTTCTCAGCCCTTGGTGTTAACAGTGCTGAATGTGAAGACAAATCAAGTTTGTGTCAATCCAGTTCCCCAATCTTATCAGGAAGGGGGATAATCCAAGTGGAAAACACAGGTCCTCGAGTGCCCTACTCTGCTCAGATACTTGGAATAATGCTCTGAATACAATTTACAACTTAATCCATTCCATTTAATTCTTTTTATTTTATTTTGATTTGGGTGAAGATTTACAGAGCAAATTCACTTTCCATACAGCAGTTCACATATACATTGTCACATGTCATTGACCACAGTTTACCACAATGCAACAGCTCCCCTCCCACTTCCTCCCCATAGTTACCTCTTCCCAGTGTCCATCCTTCCATACTCTTCTGTGCCCTGAGCTGTCTCCCTGTGCATAAGCAGCCCTTCCTTCTCCCATGATTGTTCTCTCCAGGGCGTGTGTCTACTTGAGGTTAATGTTTAACTCACATGCCTGTACTTTGTTTGGCTGGAAACCACAGTTGTGGGTTCAATTCCAGTCCTGAAGGGCAGCTAGGGGCCATAGTCTCAGTGGTTACACCAGGCTCTATTGGACCAGCAAACCTGGTCCCCACCTCCTTTTTTTTTTTTTTGTCTCCAAATGATTTTGAGTTTTGTTCCACATTGTTCTCCCTCTCTATGCAGGATCTCCTACATCCCTTCCAAGAGGATGACAGTGGTAGCCGGGCACCATCTAGTTCTTCTGGTCTCATAGTTGTACAGGTTGCAGATCAGATGGTGTACCAGTCGCTAGGACTGATTGTTTCCATTAACTTTGGTTTTCTTCTTTCTTCTTGATGAGGAGAGACCCATCATTGCATCTAGATGGCAGCTTGCTAGCTTTTAAGATCCCAGTTGCTACTCGCCAAAGTAGGAGGTAGAACAATGTTTTGTATAGTATGTTGTGCCAATTGAGCTCGATGTCCCCTGCGACTATGGTCCCAAGGCCGCAGGTTCAACTACTCGGATGCTCTGGGTAGCTGGCTGTGACCAAGCAGTGACCACAACCTTGCCCCTTGCCAGCTCTACTATACACCTGGGAATTCTCATCATTCACATAAACTTATAGGACCATTGTCTGCCAACCCTATATATGATCTTGGATACACTCCCCATTTAGACATACCTAATTGTTTAGCCAGGAGCTCTGGTAGCATAGTGGCTAAAGCACTTGACTGCTAACCAGAAGGCTGGCGGTTCAAACCCACCAGCCACTCCTCGGAAGGAAGATGGGCAATCCTACTTCCGTAGTGATACTACCTCGGAAACCCAAGGAGGGATCGCTATGAGTTGGGGCCGACTCGACGGCACATAACAACAATTGTTTAGCCTGTCCACTTATCTATCCGTCCATATACCCATGTTTGCCTTCACTGACAACTCAGTACTGTATATGCAAAAGGGTTCATATTTGTTGCTTGTACTTCCCATGTACCTCTCTATGTCGTTCTCATCCTCAGTGCTGCCATATTGGTCACTC
Organism: Orycteropus afer afer; assembly: GCF_000298275.1. Classification (NCBI taxonomy): domain Eukaryota; kingdom Metazoa; phylum Chordata; class Mammalia; order Tubulidentata; family Orycteropodidae; genus Orycteropus; species Orycteropus afer. The sequence continues at coordinate 7,875,672 of NW_006921675.1, read as the reverse complement.
ACATTTGGTACATTGCCCTTCTCTTCACCCAAATCAATATTTATGCCTGGGAGTAGGACCCCAGCAGGCTCCTGCCAGGGAGGCACAGCCTGAAGGCTCACTGGCAAGCGGTGTCCCATCCACGATCCCTCAGATCTTACACAGGACTAGACAGGTTCTCTTCTCAGCAGCGGGCTCACCCTCCTGCTCGGCTTCTGTGGCCCCACTGTTCAACAATGCTCACCTCAGTTGCCAATGCAGAAGTATTTCTGGGGGTGGCCTGAGGACCCTGCTGCCCTGCCAGTTGCTTCCCAGCGGTGACACAGGCTTCTGGCATCCAAGGGCCTCACTGAGGGCGGCACACTGTTCAGGACACTGTTCAGGTGTTCAGTGCTCCCTCTTGTGGGCGACATGTGGATTGAGTTGGCTTCTAAGAACTATTATTTTATCTGGAGAGTGTCCTTACAATCTCACACACTCCCTCAGAACACCTGAGGGAGAGCCAGGGTGCTGCTCCCTCATCTACAACAGAATTAGCAACTTCCTGGACCAGGGACCCGAGGCTGGCGCACCAGTGTTAGCCCCATTTGTACTCAATGGGAAGATCTTGGGCAAGATGCTTTGAAACTCTAGTGGTATTGTACTACATAGCGGTCCGTCCAGCCCTCAGCATCACTCTTGTTGTTGGGTGCCATCAAGTCACTTCTTACTCACAGCCACCCTGTGTACATCAGAATGAAGCACTGCCCTGTCCTGCACATCCTCACAATCCTTGCTGTGCTTGAGCCCATCCTTGCAGCCACTGTGTCAACCCATCTCGCTGAAGGTCTTCCCCTTTTCTCACCTTCCACTTTACATAGCAGCATCTCTCTCATCACTAAGAATGCTTTTTCCAGATACAGTACCAGGTTCTTTGCTGTTTTTTCAAAGCATTGCACAGAGTCAAGCCAGGGACAGACAGACTATAATGTTGCATTCTACTCATGAACCTGTCCTCCTTTTCCACCTCCCGCCCCCAGCTCAAAGGAAGACTTAAATTTATCCAGGGACTGGAGGGTTGGAAGTAAACAATGGAATATGCAAGTTCTGATGAGCCAGTGATGGAGGCCTGAGCACACAGATGAAGGTGGCTGGGGCAGCAGACAGGAGGGTGGTGGCTGGAAGACATTTCCTGGACCAGGTCATGTTCCTTTGAATAAACCAGGGAGCAAAAGACATAGGAGTGTTAGGGTGGGGGAAAAGAAAAGCTTGACAGCAGAGTGGGCAGTCCTCCCAGGCCAGGCCAGGTCCTCTGTACACTGTATCACAGATGTCCAGAAATGGAAAGAAGGGAGTCCTTGGTCCCTGACCAGACAGTGGGGTAGACAGGGAGGGGTGAGAGAGGGAAAAATCACCCGGTCCACCTTCAGGGGTCAGAGGAGCCACTGGAGTGACTCCCACCTCCATGAGTCATCCCTGTGGTGACAGGAACTGAGGCCAGCCAGGACTGCACCTGGGAAGGGACCTACGTTGGGGCTGGGGCAGGAGTTAGTCTGGCTTGGCCCAATTATCAGTAGAATTTTAAATCTAGAAGCAGCATAGAGGTTCCCTAGAAAGCCAGCATCTCTTGAAGGTGCGGCTCTTGCCCCTTGCACCTCTTCCTTCAGCCAAAGTGGTACCTTATATGTAGATCCCATATTCCACCAGGTCGTTGCCCTTGTAGGGGCCCCTGCTCAAACAGCTTTCCCCAGCTTCTTCACCTCGCTCATTCTGCTCAGCCTTTGAACTCAGCTCAGGGCTCATCTCCCTCTGAATGTTCTCCTTGAAACCCCCCTCTGGATTCCTTTCCCCCATTTGTTTTCTTAGCACCCAATGCTTGTACCATAGTGCTTGTCCCCCTATTGGGAACTGTCAGTTTTCTTGTTTGCATTCCTCACTGAACTGCAAGCTCTTTAAGGCTGCACCTAAGTCTTATTCCTTTTGTACATTAGCACTTAAGAGTGCCTGAGCCACAGGAAGGGCTCCATTAATGCCAATGGATGAAGCAAGTCAAGTGGAGGAATGGCAGGCCCCAGGTACTTCTATTTGCACTCCATGGAGCATCTACCGTCTGGAGTACACAGGATGTCTATGACTTCCTTTACTTGACAGCCCTGAAGTATCTGAAGATGAGGACCAAGGTCTGCCCCCAAGAACCTTCCAGACATAGGGAAGCAATCCAGTTCCTTCCATGCATCCTCAAATGCCCTGGGTACCCACCCCACCTCCTCTGGGCTCCTGCTGATGGCTCTTGATTTGTCAGGGTCCCTCTATTTGTGTAGCAACCAGAACGCGTCATGTGTTGTCACTCACATTCCCACCCAAAACCATAAAATGGCTAACACTGCAGTGGAAGTCGGTAACTGAGCCAGAAACGGCATCCAGGTTTTCAGATCCCTCAATGGTAGCTTAACACTGATTTAGTAACATGAACCCAGTTCATTTGCCACCTCTACACTCAGTCCATGCCCTTTCTGGCTTCTAACAAACATCACTGTTAACCCCCAAGCAGCCCTCACCCCACGGGGAGACAAAGACAGAGCTGCATATATGACCAGCAGCTGGTTCTGCACAAGGGTCAGAGCACACCTGGGTGGGGGTGGGGCTACTGTAAATTAGAAAAACAAAGTGCACCCTCAGGACGCACCAATTAATTCAACCACAAAGATTTACTGAGAACCTACCTTCCTGGAGTGTATACTCTAGTGGGAGAAAGGACAAAGCAATGGCATGCATTATACAGTATACTGAAGGGTGGTCAGGGCTAGGGAAAGAGGAGGAGACTAGGGTAAGGAGAACTGTGGAGGAGATGGGGCAGGTTACAATTCTAAAAGCGTAGCTCCAGCTTATAAGGGTTCAAAACAAAACAAAAAGGACTGAACTTCCTGGGTGTTTGGCTAAACACGCACACGCACAGGCACACACACACACACACACCAGCAGATGAGGAGACTGTTAGGTAGTAAGCTCACTTCTTCAGCTTTCACAGACCCTGTCAAGGCAAAGGAGGGATGTCAGCACTCCCCCTTCAGGCTTCTGTAAAGAGAGCAAGAATCACACATACAATGCCCTTTTTGCCTATTTTCTTTTTCATGAGGTTTCTAAGAAACAAGTAACACTCTGGACACAGTCACTGTAACTAGCTGATGAAACACATGTGATACATACACAGGTAACCAGCATAAAGTGGATCAGTAATAATGAACAAAAATCTAATGATTAAACATATAAATTACATGTTTAAATGCTGCGCGGCTGTGTGTAGCGCCTATTTGTATATAACTTTAAAAATGTGCCCTAGTACTACAATCTAAAGAGCAAGAATACATTTAGCAAACTCACACACTGCACTTCTATTTAAATCTCTGTCTCCAGGTCTGCTGTTCAGAGCATTTATATGCTCGTGTACCAACCGCTAAATGAATCCAGTGTTACTGCGATCTGTTGCCTGCTTCTCTTTTCTGAGAGTAGAAAGGTATCATTATAAATTATATTTGCTATCAACAATAGCAAAGTAAAAAAACTCACATCAATAAACGTGTCTTTTTGTTATTTCCACCTGTTTCACTTGCTTTCTCAGATCTTTGTTGTTGAGGGTCTGGGTGGTATGTTTGCTTAGGCCACCATCTTGGGTTGATTCCTTCCACCAGAAATTTTAAAGTAGCAAAACGACTCTAACTCTACTTTTATTTTATAACGAGGAACTTGGAATTGTCGTCTCTGAGAAACAGTACTATAAAAAAATTCGATGTGTGTTTTGTGTATGAAACCTGTTTATTCCCAGAAATTAGCCTACCATTAAACGTTATTTCTACTCTGTTTATCCGACTCCTGGGGACTTAGAGAAAATACGAGATCTAGGATTTGGAGTCTGAAGTTTCCAATATGAAAATATAATGTTTCAAATATTAAAAAATAAATGTGTCTTTTGGGGCTCATGATGTATTGAATCCTTCACTTCCCTTCCCTCCTTTCATAAAGGATGTGCATATAGTAGGTCCATCTTTTCACTGCCCTTCATAGCTTTTCATTACTTTCCAGATGTTCAAACATGGGTCAAGCCTAGTTGTCACAAGGTGGGGGGACACACCACTGCGAAGTAAGTAATGAGCCGTTCACATAAGGTATGCACTAATAAAAATTTAATATCATAAAACAAATCAAAAACAGCATTTTATTTTTTAACCATTCACAAACTAGAAAGAGACAAATTATAAGGCAGCCATCCATGGAATGATTATATGTTCACAAAAGATCCAGAACTGTCCAGGCTACTGAACCAGGGGAACTGCAGTTATCCCATAAGACTTGTAAGTTGCTGGAAGGTACACCAGAGAAACAACCAAGGCCAATCTCCTAACTAGTTATCTAGTTCTTTCCCACAAGTCACAAGTTTCTTTCTGGTCCCTGAGGTAAATCTACATACCTCAGGAATAAAGGCTTTCGTTTCCAGCATCTCTCATGGTTGCTCTTTGAGCAATGTGGACCATTCTGTACGAAGCAGAATTTTCTCATTAGGAAGGTTCCCCGCAGAACAGCTACACATGGTTCTCGCTTTGCACTGTGGCAGACGTGGATGACTCCAGGAATTATTATTCCTAGTCTCCCGAGGGGCGCAGGGATCCGAAGAGCAGATTTGTTCTTTGGGGGCTCATGCTGCGGACATACAGGTCCTGTGTTCAGCACGCAGGTACCATGTGTTTTAGGCAAGGCTTTGAACCAGCTCATTCCCGTTCGACCCACTGCTAAGAATTTGCATTTGCACCTAATATACTGAATTAGAATCTGTATTATAACAAGATCAAGTGATTCTTAGAGATTCTATAAGAATCATACGTAAGAATCACTGGGGGGTCCCGTTACAATGTAGATTCTGCAATATATCTGTGGTGCAAATCCAAATCTTAGCAAGGTGGCAAACCGGAATGAACTGGTTCGAAGCCCTGGTTTTAGGGGCTTAATACACTCTGATGCTGGTGTGTCTTCCTAGTTCTAATCAATGAAACAGAAAAAAACAGGAAGTGACACTCAGAACAAGGCTGGTGAAAAAAAACACAATGACATTTTTCTCCTTTCTACAAAGAACCAAGAACTCAAAACAGCCATTTCTCTGGTTTTTTCTAATGATTGGAAACACAGGAACAGGGCTGACTTGGCTGTTTTGAATTGGGAATAAAAAGGCAAAAAGGGGTGGGGAGGGAGAACACAGAGCCTCTCCCCCTTCCACTGCAGAACCTTGCCTGAAAAAAGAAACCTGGCAACCGCATGCACAGGAAAAGCAATCACACCCGCAGCATCACCACTCTGGTGACATGGGAACTGAGTAGCAATTAACTGGAGAATACGTGCAGGGAAATGGGTAAGTAGTTTTTCAACTTAATTTGCCAGGTAAGGGAGTACTTGGAGTCGGAATAAATCTATCCCTAAGAAGGAAAGGGAGTCAAACTGCAATTAGCGTTGGCTCTGAGGAAAAAAGGACCACGCTTTTCATCAACCACATCTCTTTGGTAGCCAATAATTCCATTTGTACTCATGGTAGCACTGCCAATGGTTTCAAACGTGTCAGAGCATTAAGGCGTCCACATCTACCGAGGCAGTTTTAAACGAGGAAAACGGAACTGAAATGTGCCAATAAGTGGGCATCAGTATGGCCTCTCCTGGGACACTGCCCACCATGTTGGCAAGTCCCTTCCGGCAGTGGAGGCAGCTCTGCCCACTGCCTGGTTCCCTGCTGCCTGAAGATGCATTTGAGCCCTATAAGATTAATATGGCTATTTTTGCCTGCTGACCAGGAGAGAACTGAGTAGTTCTTGAGGCAGCCGCTTTAAAATCTGGGAATGCCCACAGCTCCCAAGAGCTGACAGGTCTCAAAAGGGTTGCTTGTTGGTGGTGAGCTCCAGATCAAAAAACTCACTGCCACTGTAGTCAATTCTGACTGACAGCGACCCTATAGGGCAGAGTAGAACTGTCCCATAGGATTTCCAAGGCTGTAGATCTTTATGGAGGCAGACTGTCTCATCTTCCTCTTGCAGAGTAGCTGGTGTGTTTGAAACTGCTGTCATACTGGTTAGCAGCCCAATGTCACCAGAGTGCCACCAGAGCTCCTGAGGTCCAGAGGGGAAGGCAAATTTGGAGTTAGATGGTTCAATCCTTGCCAGAGTTCAAGGCCTTACCCTGTAGGATATTCTAGCCAAACTTGTTGAGTGTAATGGCAAGGCACTACTGCAAGAGGCTTTGCTCAGCAGAGTAAGTTTCTGACCACTGCACAGAAAGATAGGGCAGAAAGTGCTACTATCCAAACTGAACCAGACACTACAATGAGCTATTCGTTAAGTTTCCAATGAGTATCAAGGCAATCATATAATTTTGAAGGACCAGATGAAGCTCCATGACTTTGATAAGGCAGCTGTTATCATCTAATCAGGAAAGTCACTTAGACTTTCCATGCTGTACCTTCTGTTGGTTTTAAAATTGTATGCAATGGATGCCAGCCACTATACAAAACGGTGTACTATTTATGCTGCTTTGGTCTGTAGCCAGCAGAGGGCTCACAAGCTCTATTTCAGACAGCTGCTGGCCCTGCGACAAATCTAGGAAGGAACTAAAGAAATCCTAAACTTGCTGGCTTATGCACCATGTAAAATGTTTATGAATTCCTAAATCCACTGCTCTCAAGAAAATATCCTTGGTTTCCCCTTTATGTAATGTATTTTGAAATGGTACAGAAAATCAAAATAAATTATTAATACAGTGTTATATACACTTAACTGGCAAAACAGGATTGATAGGGATTTTGGCAAATCTGGAAAAATTTCCCTAGTTTGTTAAACACTTTTGCTATCTCAATTGTTAAAATTACCAGGATATTAATGAATGGATCAACTCACACATCAGGAGGTGATAGTTTAAGGGCTTAACAAAGCTGCATTTGACACAAAGGTAACTTCTTTGAAGGGAATAAAGAACAGAGACAATAACATTTTCATCATCACAGTTCAAGAAGTGGTCATCCTGATGAGAACTCAACTCACAGAAATACTAACATCGCCACCAGCAGTAAGCAGCAGATTGTGGGGAGGAGGGGCTGGAGGGAAAGTGAGGAGAAAAGCATGGAAAAGATGAAGAGGCAAGAGACATGATTTCGATAAGTTTTAAGTCAACAGGCAACACTTCTCATTTATGATTCAGCCTTTCTTCATTGCTAAAAATGCTACGTGGAGCAGACCTAACACTCCCCAAGCTGCACCAAGTATTTTACCAGAGTGACTGCTGATCTGCTAAGAGTAATACTTAGAAAAAAAACTAAAATAAAGTATAACATAGATTTTCATAGTTTTACTTTTAAAAAGGTAGTTACAAGGATGTTAGTAACTATCTTAATTTACTTAAAATTGAATATCCCTTAATTTCCAAAGATACTTTGTGAAACTGACTGTTCTTGAAGAAAAGCCAAGGCCTGAACCTACTAGAACCTGGCTCTGCAGGAAGAATGTGGAGGCAGGTATTCTGCAAAGGAGCACTTGAAAAGAAATGCTACAAAATACTTGTCAATACTTGTCATCTCTTTAGCAGTCGGCCCCACCTCTGTTGTTTCACTTGATGGAATGGCAGGCTCTATTTCAGAGGCCCGCACAGAAGGGTGTGGGTCTCTCCACAACTCACCTTCCAGTGGATCTCTCTCGAGCCTAAAGTCAGCTCTCCCAATGTGTCTTGGCATCATTTTCCTGACTCTAGCCCCAAATGAAATGCAGTCACCTTCAGCATCTAAGACAGTGGGTGCTATGACCTTCTATCAAGGCATGTGGCATAGATGCTAAAAGCACCAGTGTGACATGGTAAAAACCATGTTAAAAAATCAATGGGTAAGGTGGCAGAGCCTCTAAAGGAAGAAGACAGAGATTTAGCTTCATTACAGAACACTGCACTGTCCTAATTACTATTTCATCATGAGTATGAAGTTCTCCACTTTTCCTTAAAACTAAATTCCATCTTCCCTGAGAATAGGGTTAAGAGAAACATCAAAACTCAAAATGCCAAGGCCCTTTAAAGACAACACAGGGAATGTCTGTATCCAGTTGCAAAGTGTTGTGTCTACTCTAAAAGCTTTTCGGTTACTCCAGATTTTCATCTCACCTCCCTCTGGACTCCAGGAATACAGTGGATGGGCAAGGCGAGACACAAGACTGAGGAAGTGAGTAGCTGTCACGTGCTGGCTGTTCTCACTGGATGGCAAACGGCCATGGACAAAGGCTGGGACCTGAACACTTAATGCTGGTGTCCTATTGACAGGATGAGTGGGATGAGGCAACCCAGAACTAGGGCTGCCACCTCCAACCGGCTGAGGCCTCTCCCTCCCGTGACATCAGGTTTGTGGCTGTGTCCCATTCCGCCCACCTCAGGGAGGACGTGTACTGTGGCAACATAAAGAAATGTTCCGGCAGAGAAAAGCATGGCCACTCCAGTGGCATTGACCTCTGACAGGGCTTCTTTACTGCTCTGTGAATTGAGAGAGAGAGAGAGAAAAGAAAAATTAAGTCCACTAAAATTCAGGGTCAGGAAGAAATCCTGGTAAGGGACACTCAATATTCATAAGTGGTGCTGTCTGGGACATGGGGGATGTCTCAAGATCAGAGCAATTTTATGTCATTTACAGAAATTTCCTAAATAAGGGTATAAGAGTGATGTGCACATTGCTTTTTCAAACAAATTTCAAGTCCTGATGGAACAGGTTTTGCCTGTATTATTCTTAAAATGGAATTAACAATATATGAATGCAGACACTCATTCATTTACTCTCTTTATATTTAACAATCTTAAATACCGTTAGTGCCTCTGTATTTATAAACAGTGCCTCCATGTACCAGGCACTAAGCTAGGTGCTGGGGATACGTAATCAAGATGCAGCACCGCCCTCACAGGCTTAGAAGATCTCATAATTTAATCTTTACACAATTAATTTCAACTTAATCAATCAAAAGAGTGGAACTATGAACTAAAATGATTAATTGAAACATCAAAAAAAGAACATGCCATAAATATGATGTTATTCCATGTCTCCCGAAGTGTCAGTACTTTACTGTCGAAAGTTTTTATAACTTATATTGATCAATAAAGTGATAAACTGGTAACATTTTCAAAGAAGCTCTGCTCTGCTCACTGAATGAGAGAAGGTAAGACTTCTGTGAACAGAAAGGTTTTTTTTTTTTTAACAACTTATTTGTTAACAATTGAGAGCAGCAAACCCTTGATTAACAGAAGTGTTCAAGAACTACCTCATTTTTCATATATTCTTTTTTTTTAAGAGCTTGTTTTACATTCAACGTTATGTGTACAATTCGTTTCACTCCCCATTTACCATGTCCAACCCTAACTCACCCTCCCCTCCCTACCAGTAACCCTCTCCCTGTACCCTTCATATTCATGCACTCCTGTTTGTCCTGCATTTCCTCAATTTGAATGTTGGTCCTCTGGTGCCCTGTGGTCTATTGCTCTAAGGGATGTATTACCATAGAGTATGTGGGTACGTCATCCTGGGCTGAGTGGTCTGTATGTACATCTTATTAACTATTGGCTGAGAACCAGCCCCTGGGGTGAGTTTTAGTTCAGGCACAGAATGTATTCCAGGGCCATAGTATTGGGGGGGTCTCACCAGACTTCATCTGACCAGTAATTCTGGTCATTATTGAGTTTCTGGATTTTGTTCCATGTTTTTCCTCCCACTCTATCCAGGATCTCCAGATTTGATCCTTTCCTGAGTGGTTGGCATTGGTAGCCGGGCACCAACCAGTTCTTCTGGTCTCAAGGGCCATTGTGTCCTAGGGCTGATTGCTTCCAAATGTCCTTGTTTTTTTTTTGGATTCTTCTTTGCTTCTAATGCAAGGAGACCATTAGCTGCATCTTAGATGGCTACTTGATAGCTTTTAAGACCCCAGTCACTACTCACCAATGTAGGATGTGGAGCAAGGCTTTTATGTATTTTGCTGTGCCAAGTGAGTCTGGTGTCCCCCAGTGCTATGGTCCTGAGACAGTATATCTATTGGATCTCTCTCCCATAGAGTCTGGCTGGGTGTGAGGGATTCCTCTGTGTCTGTCTTCTATTGTTTCTGTAAGGACTGCAGGTATTTTGTATCACTGGTGTCTGTACAAGATTAGCCTCAGCTGAATCTATCCTTGGTCTAGAGTATAATCCTGTTCACTGACCCCCATCTGATCCTCTCAGGTGTTTGTGTTTATGTGTTTATCTGTAGCCTGGTGTTTGGTGTTAATGGTAATGCAGTATTGTGGACACATTCGTTGGTATTAGCATCTGTCATTTATCTCTTATGTGCACAATCCGGTGTCCTCCCATTTCCTAACGTTATCATGGTGGTCATAGATCCTTCCCGTATTATTCCTCCCCTTACCCACATCAGTTTGTGGGCCCCAACTAGCCTGAATTAATCCTTCCCCTTCCCTCCCCATCCTGGTAACCTACAAAGTGAGTTCCCTTTCTCAAGCAAACCCATCTTTGTCTTTCTACAGTAATAGGCTCATAAAGTACTTGTCTTTCTGTGATTTCATATATTCCTTTTAATACGTCTTTTACTATATCAAATACTGACACTCAGAAGAATCAACAACCTTCAGAGCACAGGGAAAAGCATTTCCCATGAACTAGCCCTGAGTCATATAGTTTGGTTCTAAGATTTCCCTCCTGTTGCCTGCCAGGTGACATTTAAGTAAAATGAGGAGGGCTGTCGCTAAGAACTGCAGCCTAGTAGACAGAATTAAGGTATGGGAAGAGCCAGTTGAACAACATGGAAGCATTCCAGGCTTTGAGCTGATTCAAAGTGACACGTGTTGCTTCAGATCTAAAGCTAGGCTCCTTGCAATGGTCAAGTGCTGGGTATTTAACATTTGGTAAAGGAGGGCTGGGGCAGAAGATTCTGAGTCTCAGACGAATATACACATCTTTGTTCATGCCTCTTCATTCAGAGATGCTGCACGGCTTGTCAGTCACACATCTCGTGCCCACCTCAACATTAAACAGGAACGGCTGTATTTTATTACATGTCTGGGAAAGTAAAAGGAGCTCTGGTGGTGGTGTGGTTAAAGCACTGGGCTGCTAACCAAAAGGCGAGTGGTTTGAACCCACAAGCCGCTCCATGGGCGAAAGATGAAGCAGTTTGCTTCCATAAAAATTTACAGCCTTGGAAACCCTACAGGGCAGTTCTTCTCTGTTCTGCAGGGTCACTATGAGTCGGAATCAACTTGATGGCAGTGGGTTTGGTTTGGTTTGGTTTGGTTGTAAAAGTACTATCATGTATTTGTGCAAATATTTTTAGATCCAGTGGGGAAGAAGTTTTGAATTAAATTAATAAGAAAATGCTAAATTTATGAAGAGAACTGGCTTGGAATTTATCTTGTCCAGGTTTTACTCCTAATTTTATCTTTAGTTTGAGAGGGTAATTTAGTTGAAAACTTCATCATAAGAGACCATAAATTCTAGTGAGATACAAAAGAACTAGACACTTGTCTAGATAAGCTAGGAATGAGTCCAACTTACCTTACTTAGTCCTAAATATGTTGCCACAGACATAACTGGTGCTGCCAATGCAAAGACCAGCAAATGTTTCCTGATTCGGTTTCGCTCTAGGCCAGCATGCATCAGGAAGGAAACCAGCCCAAACGCAGCTGGTGCCTGCAAAAAAATAAAAAATTATCCCTGTTTTGACTCTAGAAATATGGATTGCTTCCTCATTAAGAAGTACATGTCATTGACTGAATTCTCATACAGAAAAAACAGGCAGAGTACCAAGACTGAGCTATGCCTTTTAGGAATTAATGTTTTAAGGGATTAATGTTGTGTTTGTGTTTCTTAGATGCTAGGAAAGGGAAAGAGTCAATATAAAGATACGCTTTCTCTGGGCTTAGGAAAAAAAAATTCTGAGCAAAAATTACTGTGAAATACAAAAATCTGCAGAGATTTAAAAGTCTCTATGACAAGTTATATGACCACAAAAAAATAAAACTACTTCAAGTAAGTTTAAGAAAATGGTAGGAAAAAAAGAACAAATAAACAAACAAACAACCCACTATGAACAGATTTTTCAATTCTCCACAATGAACAAATCTTTACAGAAGTAGATTGTCCCACCTTCCTTCCCTGGAGCAGCTGGTGGGTTTGAACACCAACCTTCTTCGTTAGCAGTCAAATGCCTTAGGCGCTATACCGCCAGAGCTCCAAAATGAACATGAAAATAAAAATCTTTCCTCTTACACTATCATATCATAGTCTGTAGAAATATTAACAATCAAAGAGAAATCGTAACTATGAACACATGCAATATCAAATCTTGCACCTAAATTTTGCTCACCTTATGTAGCATTATTGCCACAAACACAATTAACTGGACACTAGTCTGTGAAGTAGAAGCTGCTGCTCCCAAAGCAACACCATCAGCTAAATTTGGAAACAATGAAACATAAAATACTATAAATAACAATTAGTAACAATAGTGCAGTGTTTGAGTTTTAGAGTCAGGCAGACCTGGGTTTGACTCTGGGAAGGTTATTTAATGTTTCAGAACCTCAGCTGCCTCTAAAACGCCTTCAATAAAGTATGTACTTCTTCGGGTCTTCATGAGGATTAAATCAGCTAACATACGGGCTCAGCACCTGGCCTGGACTATTCACTATATGCTAGCGATTATTGTCTTTGTTATTGAAAAAGTACGGTGCTCAAAAATCTACTGATTAGTTAATCAAATTGTAATAATAGAAATACCAAAGAAGAATCGCTATGTTCCAAAAAAACTTTACTCTTGGAAACAGAAATTTAAATTTCATATAATTTTCAAAACTCACAATATTTTCTTTCTTTTTTCCCCCAACGATTTAAAAACATAAAAACCATTGCTAGCTTGCAAGCCCCTGTTTTAGGGACTGACACCAAGTGTGCCGGGGCTTGTGCTGGGGAACTTCTTGTGGTTAAGCAACCTTCCCTCTTCCCTGCAAGGCCAGACTAGGAGCGCTAATGCGGACAGTCCCTGTAATGCGAACGCCAAGCCTCTCACTGTGTGAAGTGAGGAAAGGGGCTTCGCTGCATCCCGCTCTACCTGCAGCATGGACGACCAGGCCCAGCGTGGTAGTGATTTTGGAATTGCTGGGTCTTGCTGTTTCTGGATCTGAAGTGAAAATGAGAAAGGCAGACATTAAGCAACGTGAGATAGAAACTGTCAGAACATTGCCTGGAGGTGAAAAATTATTTGAAAGCTCTTATAGGGGCACATTATTTTACTCACTGTTCTCTTTTTGTTCCAAACACCAAGGTGTTTCCCCTCGTTCTGAAGAGGAAGGTAAGACAGGACTCTTCCTTTGACCCAGTGGTCCTTTAACAGACAAATTCCTGGAGGGTATAACCCCCACTAACTTACCTTCCTCACACTCCTTAACTCCTCCCATTCCAAGGAAAGCGCGCTATGGCCTTCAACCACTTCTTCCCAGACCAATCTAATCGTCCTTGTCTACCTCCTCCTCTTCCCCAGCATTTATCTTCATTGGAACATCAAAATGTCTGCCACATTTGCCTTTCTTCACTTTTGTCACTATCCTAACCTAAACTTTATCAACTCAAATATAAATTAGCAATAGTCTTCCAGTTGGTTTTCTCTTCCTCTTCCTTCTCCCTAGTCTAATTCATCTTTCATATCCTGGTAAGGTTCGTCTTTCTGAAATATCATCCTTCTGACAAGTCAGTTAACTAGTTAAGACATCTGCTGCTTTCCCAATTTAATCCAAACTGCTCTACTAGGTAGGCAGTTAAGCCCTTATCAACTAGTTCCATCTTACTTCTCACTATCTAGTCCAGTTATGCTAGTTTCTTTAATACTTTCTAACCAAAAAAAAACCAAACTCACTGCCGTCAACCCCTCCTTGGGTTTCTGAGGAGGTATCGGTATGGAAGTAGATCACCCAACCTTCCTTCTGAGGAGTGCATGGTGGGTTTGAACTGCCAGCCTTCTGGTTAGCAGTCAAATGCCTTAGGCACTATACTACCAGAGCTCCTACACCTTCTGAAAAACATTCTTATTCTCCTTTTTCCCAAATCTCCTCACCCTTAATTCTTGGGCAGGTACTAAACTACTCAGCTTATCAATCCAAAACCTAGATACTGTTCAAAGTCTAATTCAAGGACCACTTCCTGTACAAATCAAACCAAACCCACTGCCAATGAACAGATTCCAACTCAAAGCAACCCTATAGGACAGAGTAGAACTGCCTCATAGGGTTTCCAAGGCTATAAATCTTTACAGAAGCAGACTGCCTCCTCTTTCTCATGCAGAATAGCCGGTGGGGTCAAATCCCTGATTTTCGGTTGGTAGCCAAACGCTTTAAGCACTGCATCACCAAGGTTCTATATGCTACTTCAAAGTTCTTTCTATATCATCATCTTCAATGTATAAAATTGTTTTCACGTCTTATCTCCATATTGACCATAAAGTATAAATTATTAACATTTCTATTTCTTTCTTTAATTTTTATTGTGGTGAAATATATATACCAAAAATATTTGCCATTTCAACCACTGTATAATTCAGTGATATTAATTACATTCATCATGCTGTGTGTCTATCACCATTATCCATTTTCTTTTCTTTTCTTTCTTTTAATCAACTTTAACAAAAACTCTGTACCCCCTAAGCAATACCTTCCCATTACCCTCTCCCACTTAGCCCTGTTAGCTACTAATAAACTTTGGTCTCTGTATTTGCCTATTCTGGATGTTTCATATATTGGGATCATACTGTATTTGTCCTTTTACATCTGACTTACTTTAGTCAGCATACTGTTTTCAAGGTTCATCTATATGAGGTATCATGTGTCAGAACTTCTTTCTCTTTATGGCTGAGTAATATCCAATTGGTGGCATATAGCATCTGGCTGCTAACTGAAAGGTTGGCAGTTCAAACCCACTAGCTGCTTTGCTGAAGAAAGACCTGGCAGTCTGCTTCTCTAAAGATTTACAGCCTTAATAACATACTACACAAAACACTGTTCCACATCCTACTTTGGCGAATAGCGACTAGAATCTTGAAAGCTTGCAAGTGGCCATCTAGATGCAATGAAGTGTCCCTCCTCGTCCAGAGCAAAGAAGAATGAAAAAAACCAAAGATGCGTGGAAACAATTAGTCCAAGCAATGGGTACACCACGTGATCCTATACAACTATGAGACCAAAAGAACTAGATAGTGCCCAGCTACCACTGTCAACCCCTCCAAGAGGGATCTATGTAGGAAATCCTGGATAGAGAGGGAGAGCAATGTGGAACAAAACTCAAAATCATTAAAAAAAAAAAAAAAAAGGACCAGATTGCTGGTCTGATAGAGCCTGATGAAACCACTGAAACTATGGCCCCTAGCTGCCCTTCAGGTTTGGAACTGAACCCATTCCTGTGGCTTCCAGCCAAACAAAAGACAGGCATATGAGCTGAACATTTACATTAGGTAGATATACTCCTGGGAGAGAACAATCATGGGAGAAAGAAGGGCTGTGTATGCATAGGGAGACAGCTCAGGGGGCAGGAGTACATGGAGGGAAGGACATAGGGAAAAGGTAACTATGGGGAGGAAGTGGGAGGAGAGCTATTGCATTGTGGGAAATTATAGTCAATGTCATGAGATAAAGTGTATGTGAGCTGTTGTATGGAAAGTGAATTTGCTCTGTAAACTTTCACGTAAATCACAACAGAAAAGAAAAAGATTTATATGTCTTATGTACTACAGCACTGAGCACTCAAGAATTGCTTAATAAATCTCTGTTGGTGAAAAAAAGTATTTATCTGTTATCACATGAAGATGTTCCTGCTATTACAGGAAACACAAAAGCAAGTAAATAATATTCACAAGATTTAAAGTTAACAGATGTGGACATGAAAATGCAAGATGAAATGACAGATGGGCATTAACCAAATAAATTCCAGAGGCTTTAGTCTTAAGAAGGTTAGCACACAGGAGGAAGAGGTTACAGTGGAAAAAGTAAGTAACATGTTACCTTCTGCAGTGTAGTAAATTACACAGTGTGGCTTTTCTACCCATAAGTCTTTGTAAACTCCTGGTGGAATTTGCCTTGAGCAACTGAGTAGCTCCTGATTGTTAAAGTTATCCACCTGGGATATTTCTGTTGGGAGCAGCACAAAGTAATTTTCTGGGAAGTTCGAGCTCTCTCAGGTGTATAGAATTCTGATGTTGGGATTGGTTAGTTTGGCCACTCTGCCAGGCTCAAAAGGAGCCCTCCTAGAGGCAAAAGGTATCTCTCACTGCTGGCTGGGAGATGTGAAAGATACGCATTGCTAAGAGAGACACAGAGAGACATGAGCACTGCTGAGAGAGACACCAAAAGACACACACTGCTGAGAAAGAGACTGAAAGAGACTGTCGGCTGAGAGACAGCAGGCTGAGAGAGATTGAGCATGTCCCATATTGCTTCCCTAATAAGCACCATAATCTGTGAATTCTGTGTGGCCACTGTAGCGAATTATCAAATCCAGCAGAGAGGTGGTGGGTGCTGTGGGAGGAATGGTTGGTCAAAGGGCTGAAGGGAGGCGGCATGTCTGGCCTCATAGGAACAGGCCTTGGGTTGCTGATGGTGGTTCTGTCTTCCTCTTGTGGGGTTAGAGGAGGTCAGAAGATGGAGCCTCCCTGCCCCTTTGGCACCTTCTTACTAATAAATTTTATCTTCCTATTAAAATACTGTATGGAAGGGAAACTAAAGACCCAAATTACTCTAAGACAACAAATATTTCAGTGTCATCTCAGATTGTGAAAAACAATCATACTACGTTGTGTGACAAGCTTGTTTTGGCTCTTTACATAGTCTTGGAATCTAGTTAAAAGTATTAACTCAAAATAAAAATTAGAGGCTTTAAAATGACACAATTTTCGTAAGTCTATAGGAAAAGACTGCATTTTAAGCAGCATAAACTTAATAAATGAGTTAACTTTTACTGATATTTAATAATATCTAAAAGCCTAGTGTAGTGCCTAAGGCACTTGACTGCTGACCAGTAGGCTGACGGTTCAAACCTACCAGCCACCCCTCAGAAGGAGGATGGGGTAATCTACTTCTGTAGTGATACCACCTTGGAAACCCAACGAGGGGTCGCTATGAGTTGGATCTGACTTGGCGGCAGTGAGTGTTTTTTTTTTTTTTAACCCTATAGAGAACAGGTAAAACCAGGTCATCAGTTACATGAAAGACAGCAAGAAGTTACCTCAAAGAATGAAATAGGAGGAAGAACAAAGGAACACATGGTGCATTTAATTCTTTGTATAGAATTACAGGGCACTAATGAGTCTATAAATGCATTTTAAATTGAAACTGACAAGAATTACAAGCGAAATGTCAGAGAGGCCACTGTGGGCAATTATGTAAAGCACTGGGAGTCAGATATCACCCAGCAGAGGGTGCTTCTCTTTTGCTATTTGGATTAAAGCACACAAATAGAACCAACTACTCTCAAATAAAATTTCCAAGATAAGACATTGCTATTTAAAGAGAAAGTTGGTAGGGGGCAGGGGGAGCAATAATAAATGCAATGAGATTTAAAACCTTTCCAGAACAAGGATATTTTAAAATTTAATCTCATGTTTGTTTTTAATATTTTATTTGGAAACAATTTGAAACCTTTACAAAAGTTACAAAAACAGTTAATACACAATTTTTTTCCTGAACATTTGAGAGTAAGCTACACACACTGTAACCCTTATCCCTAGATACTTCAGTGTGTATTTCTTAAGAAAAAGAATATTCTCTTATATAGCCCTACAGTTATCAATTCAGTAAATTCAACACTGACAGTTTTTTTCTTAATCTATCTTGTGTGTTCTAATTTTGTGAATTGCTCACAAATGTCCATCAGAGCATTTTCTCTGTCTGGGACAGGAGCCAAGGACTCCTGGTGATGCAACAGTTCAGTGCTTGGCTGTTAACCTAAAGGTTGGTGGTTCAAACCCACCCAGGGTCTGTGGGAGAAAGATGTGGCAATTTGCTCCTATAAGGATTACAGCCTAGAAAACTATGGGAAAGTTCTACTCTGTCACATGGGTTGCTATGTTAAAGAGTCCCAAAACTGACTGACGGTACCTAACACCTCCAGGACAGGACTCAGCCCAAGATCACACACGGCACCTAACACCACCAGGACAGGACTCGGCCCAGGTCACATACGGCACCCAGCACCACCAGGACAGGACTCGG
>NW_006921675.1:7844717-7856908 GCF_000298275.1 Orycteropus afer afer | reverse complement strand
GCCCAGTCACACACGGCACCTAACACCACCAGGACAGGATTCGGCCCAGGTCACATACGGCACCCAGCACTACTGGGACAGGACTCGGCCCAGGATCACATATGGCACCTAACACCACCAGGAAAGGACTGGGCCCAGGGTCACACACGGCACCCAACACCACCAGGACAGGACTCGGCCCAGGGTCACATACGGCACATACGGCACCTAACACTACCAGGACAGGATTCGGCCCAGGATCACATACAGCACCCAGCACTACCAGGACAGGACTCGGCCCAGGGTCACACACGGCACCTAACACCACCAGGACAGGACTTGGCCCAGGGTCACACACGGCACCTAACACCACCAGGACAGCATTTGGCTCAGGTCACATACGGCATCCAACACCACCAGGACAGGACTCGGCCCAGGATCACACACATTGCTCTTCTTTGTATCTCTTTAATCTCCTATAATCTGCAACATTTCCTCTGCCTTTGTCTTTCATGACACTGGTATTTTTGAAGAGTAAATTTGCCTCCCCACATCTTTTTTGTCTTTTTATTTTTAAAGAATGATCCTTCCTCTTGGGTTTGTCTTATGTTTTCTTAGATTATACATTCTCAGCCAGAATACTACAAACAATGGGAGAATGTACCATCAATACTACACTGAGATATGATTTCTCACCTATCAGATAGGTAATGCTCGAATCATTTCTTTAAGAAGGATCAGCACAAGGCTGGTCCCTATGAGGTAGAGGTTAAAGATGTCCCAAATGTCCAGCTTTTCCAAACTGCTGTGCCACTCCATCATCTCTGACATCAGCTCCTCCTCCTCCCCTCAGTACTCTCCCTCCTGTCTTAGGGTTCTGTATTTTACTGTAACATCTCACATAACTCACAAACTAACAAGAAAATGGCTTACACGGTTGTAGACGCTGGCAAGTCCCAAATCCATGGGTCAGGCATCAGTCTGGAGGATTCTCCTCACTCACACGGTTGTAGGGGCTGATGAACCCAAACTGGCAAGTGAGATGACGACTGGCTGCTGTCTCAAGCCCCCCAAACCAGGGATGAGATGATACTCATCCAGGGCAAGAGAGGGAACTCTGCCAGAGCACTCACATGTTTATCCTCAAAGAAACTGAGGGTGGTGACTGGAGTCACACCTTCTGGCAAGGCACACCCCACCCTAATCCTGCATTATCAACACAACAGATAACTCAGCCCAAAATGGGACCATAACCACAGGCTCAGAGGCTAGGATTTATAATATATCACAGACTGACTGGAGGACTATGGCTGGAAGGACCGTATTAAGCAATTCACTGCAATGTAGTAAAAATGCAAAAGCTCGACAGTACATTCTATTGGCAAAGCTATGGTGAAACAGGCATTTTCCCATATTGCTGGAGGGAATGCACAGTGGTAATCTGTAATAAATATTAGGTATTTGGCAATATCACAATTAGCATCAGTATGCTTTCTGCTTTTGGTGAGGTTGAGTAAGCTCCTGTGAGACCAACCTTGTTGAAGGTAGCAACTATAAACTCTGGACATATTTGAAAAATCACTACCAAAAGGTTCTATAAGAGTTAGCAAAAGCAAGCAGGTTCTGGAGTACCGTAGGTTCTACTACTTTGAGCAGTCAGTGTTCTGTGGAGCAGCTAAAACTCTTATAGAAAACTCAGAAAAACCAGTGGACAGAGTTCATGACAAATGCAGCCACTGAAAAGTGAGAGGAGACGCCTAGGAAACAGCCAGAGAAAGGCAGTCCCAAATTTTGCCCAAGTCTCTGGCTGCCCAAGTCTCCGCCTAAATCACGTTCATGCAGGCAGATTCCAAGCAGCTTCAGTAGAGAAAAGAACTCAACTGAGATTTGAGCAGCTGCCTCAAAGACAAAGTTTACAGTTAGAGCCAAACCAAGTTACTTAAGACAGACAAATAAAAAGTAAAAATCTAAAAACTGACACTCTCTGAAGGAATCTAATAGAACTCAGAGGTAACATTCACAAGGTCTAGGCTATAACTCAAATTAACACCATTAGTGAGGCGATCATTTGTGACTTTCAAAACTGCAAAGTAACTGCATTGCCCAGAAAGCCTTGGAGCCACTCACCATCAGTAGGATGTACATGGGAGCTGCCAATCTGGTCCACTAGCAACATGAAAACGAAGCCCAGCACGAGGGAAACACCAATGTAGGCATGCAGCTGCGTGTGGTCGTGACTGTGCTCATGTTCGTGGGCAACTGGTATTTCTGCTGCTTTGTCTGATGCAATCACATTCTGTGTTTCACTCACTTGGTGGTGCTTTCCTAGAGCAAAACAAATCATAAAGAGAAAATGTTTTTCCCCTTAAAACATTTTTACATAGAAACTTCCATTCTTTTGGAGTTCAATCTCTAGCTGACTGCAAAGACATCCACTTCCTATAATGTAATCCAGCCAATCATTAACATCTTCAAGTTAAAGTTCATGATGCAATAATCCCTAAGTGTCTTCTGTTTTTGGCATATGTACCATCTAACTATTCTTCTGCACACCTGGGAAGTGGTAGCAAATTACTCAGTAAGAAAGCAGATACATTCCCAAGAGACATCATCCCCAAATCCTTCCTAGCTGAGAAATTCGTATCAATCTTACCAGAAGCTACAGTAAGTTTTATTCTGGTGAAAATAGGAAATTGAAGAGCAATAACAATGATACTAATTATAATAAAATTCATTTAGTTTTCACCTAGATTGATAGGAAAATTGCAAGGAAAAAAAAAAAAGAACAAATTGAATATAAAATTTTTAGCATTGAAACTATCAGGGAATCCAGTGTATTTAAAGAACTCCGACAACTCAACAACAAAAAGACAAACCACCCAATCAAAAAATGAGCAAAGGAACTGAATAGACATTTTACCAAATAAGATATATAAATGGCCAATAAGCACATGAAAGATGCTCAATGTCATTAATTATTAGGGCAATGTAAATTAAACCACAATAAGATTACCACTTCACCTCACTAGGATATGAACAACAGGAAAATGGAAAACAAATATTGGCAAGGATATGGAGAAATTGGGACCTTCATCCCTTGCTAGTGGGATTACAAAATGGTGTGGGAATTGTGGGAAGTTTGGCAGCTCCCCAGGAAGTTAAATGAAGAACTACCATATGACCCAGCAATTCCACACCTCTGTGGATTACCACTTCACCTCACTAGGATATGAACAACAGGAAAATGGAAAATAAATATTGGCAAGGATATGGAGAAATTGGGACCTTCATCCCTTGCTAGTGGGATTACAAAATGGTGTGGGAATTGTGGGAAGTTTGGCAGCTCCCCAGGAAGTTAAATGAAGAACTACCATGTGACCCAGCAATTCCACACCTCTGTGGAATTCCACCCAAAGAAACTGGAAGTAGGGATTCAAACAGAAACTTATATACCAGTGTTCTTTGCAGCATTATTTACAATAGCCAAAGGGTACAAAGGGAGCTCTGGTAGCATAGTGGCTAAGCCACTTGATTGCTAACCAGAAGGCTGGTGGTTCAAACCCACCAGCCACTCCCCGGAAGGAAGGTTGGGCAATCCTACTTCCGTAGTGATACTGCCTCGGAAACCCAAGGAGGGGTCGCCATGAGTCAGGGCTGACTCAATGGCACATAACAACAACAACAACAACAAAGGGTACAAACAACCCACGTGTCTATCAACAGATGAATGGATAAAGAAATAGTACATCTATCCAATGGGATATTATTTAGAAATATAAAGAGAAAGAAGTTCTTATACATACCATGGCATGGATGAACCTTGAAAACAAACTGACTGAAATAAGCCAGACACAAAAGCAAACACAAATATTGTATGATCCCACTTGCATGAAATAATTAGAATAGGCAAACACATAGAGATCGTGTGGGTATAAGGATCAGGCAGGAGGGGAAAGTACTGGTTAAGGGCACTGAGTTTTTGTTAAGGGTGATGAAAAATCTGGAAACCAATAGCGGCGATAGTTGTACAACACGGTGAGTGTAATGAATGCCAATGAATTGAACACGTGAAAACGGTTGAAACGTCAGATGCTTTACTATGTATTTCACCATAATAAAATAAAATTTTGAAAAATCAGGGAGCAATCAACTAAAAATTGAAAGGGCAGGGCAGTTTAAAAGAGGCATCTTCACCAGCCTAAAGTCAGTCCTAGAACTAAGATTGCTGGGAGGCTCTGAATTACAGTAAATTATACTGGGCCAAGTGATGTTACTAGTTTATGTTCACATATTTGACACTCAGAATTTCATATAAATGGAAGTGTACATACAGTAAGCACTATTTTGTGTAAGTTATCTTTTGCTCAGCATAATGTTTTTGAGATTTATGCCTTGCATGTATCAGTAATTTACTTCTCCTCTTCAGTAGTGTTCCATAGTGTGGCTGTACCAAAGTTTATCTACTCACCTGATGGACATTTGGGTTGTTTCCAGTTTTGTTCTAAATACAGCTGCTATGGGCATTCAGGTACAAGTCTTTATGTAGACATGTTTTCTTTTCCTTTGAGTACATAACTAGGAGTGGAATTGATAGGTTTATGTATATTTAATCTTGTCAAACTGTTTTCCAAAGTGGCTGTACCATTTTATACACCCAACAGTTACATCTGAGACTTGTAGTTGTTCCATATCATTATCAACATTTGATATTATGGGCTTTTAAATTTTAACCATTTCTACATACATGATCATGTCATTTGGCAAATAGATAATTTGACTTCTTGTTCCCAAACATTGTTTTTTATTCTTTTCTTGGCATTATCTAAGTGCCAAGGTAGGGATGATATCTGTAGGGTTTTCAAATATACCCTTTATCAGGCTAAAGAAAGTTCCTTCTTTCCTAATTTGCTGAGGATTTTTCATGAATGGAAAAACAATTTTGCCAAATGCTTTTGTGAACCTATTATATACAGATGATCAAATGATTTTGTACACTATTATTATAGTAAATTACATTGATTTTGGGGATATTAATCAACCTTGCTTTGCATTCCTGGAATAAATGTCATTTAGTTATATATTACTGGGTTCAATTTGCTAATATTTGGTAAGGAACTGCTGTGTATACATTTATAAGGGATATATGCCTATAACTTTCTTTTCTTAAAATGCCTATCTGGATTACAGTGACTTCTTAAAATAGATTGGTAATTATTCCCTCCTCTATTTTTTGAAAATTTATGTATGATTGGTAATATTCATTCCTTAAACATTTGATAGGAATCACCAGTGAAGCCATCTGGCTCTGAATTTTTTTGAAGAAAATATTTTTTTAATAAAAATTCAATTTTTTTAATAGATAAAGTGCTATTCATTTTACCCATTTCTTTTTGAGTGAACTTTTTTATATTAGTGTCTTTCAAGGAAACTTGTCCACTTCATCTAAACTTTTTAGTTTACTGGCCTTAATCTGGATAGTTTATATCGCTATGTCTTTAAGACCACTGATCCTTTCTTCTGCCATAGCTAATCTGCTGTAATTATATTAATGAATTTTCCATTTCAGATAGTATATTTCTCAGCTCTATTTTGGTTTATTTATTTATAGCTTTCATTTATTTCCTCACTATGTTTATGTTTTCCTTTAAATTATAACATATTTATAATAATTATTTTAAATCCCTTGCTTTCTAATTCTCTAATTTCTACCATTGCCAGGTTAGTTTCTGTAGACTGATTTTTCTCCTGGTTATGGGTCACATTCCTGGTTCTTCAGGCATCTAGTAATTTTTGAACGGCCTAAAATTTTCTGAATGTATGTGGATACTATGAATGTTAAACTGATGCATATTTGGATTTTGCCATCTTCAAGTGCTGAAGTTTGTTCTGGAAAGCAGGTACTTGTGGATCAGTTTGCTCTCATTCTAGGATTGTTAAAGCTTTGTTAGAACAGGTTTAGAATAGCTCTGCCTCTAGGACAGGTTTCACTTACAGCTAAAATGTGACCTTTATGAGAGCTCTACTGAATGTCACATATATTAATGAGATCTCTTTTCTGCAGTTATAGGAATCAAATTATCTTCCAGCCCTGGTGAACTCTGAAATTGCTCAATATCTAGCTCCCTGGCAGCTGTTCTTCTACCCAACTTTGTAGAGTTTTACTTTACATTTACATAAAATAGTATTCAGTGAAGATTCAAGGGGGCACCAAAGCAGATCTCTGTAACTCTTTTTCCAAATAGCTTCCTCTCCTCTGGTACTCATGCCTCTCACATTCCATCCACCTTGGCCTCCCCAAGGTACTGCCTCCAGGTGAAATCTGGGATGATCATAGATTCATTTGTTTCTTTTCTCTCACAGATCATATTGTTTGATGTCTGAAAACAGTTGTCTCATGTATTTCGTCCAGTTTTTTTCAAGTTGTTTATGGTAGAAGGACAAATTCTATACCAATTATTCTTTCATAGGCAGCAGTGGAGTCCTAAGCTGAAGATATTAAAGAAAGATTTTGAAATCAGAATTCCCTAAGGTATGCAAGGAAAAACATATTTATCCTAAACTGAGTAGTTGATTAAGGATTTTTTTTTTTTAAGTTGTGACATACAAAACAAAAAAATTGCAAGTTTATAAACTCAAGGTAAATCAGTACTGAATTAATGATATGAACACAAATATGTAGGATGGAATAAAGATAGTAATTATAACCTAAAAGTATCACAAATGCAAATAACTAAAACATTAGACTTCTAATGAAATTGCTGACAATTTCTGAATTATTATTAAATTATTAAAGGCTATCAGTAAGGACAGATATTGCTAGAAAGACTTGGATTCCTTTTAGGAAGGCAAAACTGTTGTGCACTAATATAGATAACGTGACCAATAGGAAATTATTATTATTATTTTTTTTTTATTGCAAAAACAAATTTTAATTTTTAATCTTTAGTTTGATTTAAACATTGCTTTTAGTATGATGCCGACACCAGCTGTGCAGAAAGGGCTCTGGAGAGATGTTCATAGCAGCACACACCTGCAGCTCTTCTTCGGTTCTGGAGGCTCCAGGGCAGCCAATATTGCTTCATCAAATACACTCTTTAGGCCTTTCTGTGTAAGTGCAGAACACTCCACATATTTGACAGGCTTCAGGTCACGGGCCAGCTTTTCAGCAGTCTCTGGGGTGATAGGCTTCTGTTTGTTCTTGGCAAGTTTCTCAATAGTAGAAGGGTTGTCTCTGAGATCAATTTGGGTCCCAACAAGCAAGAAAGGAGTCTTTGGACAGTGGTGAGTTATCTCAGGTACCCACTTTTCTTTCACATTTTCAAATGAGGATGGAGAGACCACTGAAAAACAGACTAGAAATACATCTGTCTGTGGATAACTCAGCGGTCGTAATCTGTCATAATCTCTTGCCCTGCAGTATCAAAAAGTCCAAGAGTATATGGCTCTCCCCTGATCATAACTGTGACTGCATAGTTGTCAAAAACAGTCGGTACATATTCAGATGGAAATCTGTTTGTTGTATAGGATATCAGGAGACATGTTTTACCAATGGCACCATCACCCACAACAACACACTTAATTGTCTGCATTGCTGAAATAGTTTTGTATCCACTTTAAATATTTCAAATTCAATGCTGACCTCAGCTTCTCCGCCAGGGCGTTGGCAGCACTGCTCGGGGTCTCCTCAACTCAGGAAATTATTATTAAAACCAGTCTACGGCTGCCTGTACAGTGGTAAGTGGCAGGTATCAAAGGTACAATAGATCCCAATGTTCTCTCAACCATTTCACCACCCTCCCCCCTTTACAGAATTCCTCTTTCCTTCTTCCATTTCATGTAGTTTGGGTGTGGCTCCTCTATCCCCCAACACACACACACCATCCACAAGGTTGTCCAAATGCCCCAAATTTGGCCAGAAGAGCTCCTGGCCACACTGACTGACTCAAGGATGGGTATGGGACTCAGGCTAGATTGATGAGAACCCTCCCTAGGACTTTTCTGATTGAGTGAATCAACGCCCATGGAAGTAGCAGTCAAGAAATCAAATAACATATTGAGAATATCTGTTGTAAAAGATGTCTTTACAGTGTTTAAAAGCAGAGATGTTACTTTGAGGGCTAAGGTGCACCTGACCCAAGCCATGGTATTTGCAAATGCCTCTTATATATGCAAAAGCTAGACAGTGAATAAGGAAGACTGAAGAAGAATTGATGCCTTTGAATGACAGTGTTGGCAAATACTAAATATAGCATGGAGCTCTGGTAGTGTAGTGCCTAAGGCACTTGATTGCTAACCAGAAGGCTGGTGGTTCAAACCCACCAGCCACTCCTCGGAAGGAAGGTTGGGCAATCTACTTCCATAGTGATACCACCTCAGAAACCCAAGGAGGGGTTGCTATTAGTCGGATCCGACTCGATGGCACATAACACCACCACCACCACCAGAAGAAGGAGCTCTGGTGGTGCAGTTAAAAACATTCAGCTGGTAACAAAAAGGTTGGTGGTTTGAACCCACCAGCTGCTCTGTGGGAGAAAGATAAAGCAGTTTAGTTTGCTTATGTAAAGACTTACAGCCTTGGGAACCCTATGGGGCAGTTTGACTCTGTTCTTTGGGATTGCTATGAGTTGGAATCAACTCAATGACAGTGGATTTGGTTTGGTTTTGGCCAGAACGAACAATTCTGTCTTGGAAGAAGTATAGCCAGAAGTATAGCCTTGCTCCTTAGAAGCAAGGATGGTGAGATTTCATCTCACATACTTCGGACATGTTATCAGGAGGGACTAGTCCCTGGAGAAGTATATCATGCTTGGTCAAGTAGAGGGTTAGTGAAAAACAGAAAGATCTTTCAACAAGATGGCCTGACACAGAGGCTACAACAATGGGCTCAAACACAGCAACAATTGTGAGGATGCGGCAGGACTGGGCAGTGTTTCGTTCTGTTGTTCACAGGGTCACCATGATTCAGAACCAAATCAAGGCACCTAACAATAACAAGATCCTTCCATATTTTATCCCAACAATGCTTTCTTATCAAAGTGATTTTGGAAGGTACTTATCAAAGTACCTTTTTTGGTACTGTCTTCAGAGTCAAGTTTAATGATCATAAGACAATCTGTCTTACTACTCTGTAGTAGCACCAACTTTTGATCCAAAATAGTACTGAGTGAATCAATCACTTATCTTATTAAGTAGCCTGGCACTGGACAAATTTTACATTTCCTAAAACCAAAATTACTTTCAAAGAGAGTTCTGCTGCCACTGGTGATGTTCATTGTGTGCTGCATGCTCTGATAAAAGAATTCCAACATATTTTGAGGAGTCACTTATACAAGTATGTAACTTCCTCAAGTTACCACTTTGAAGGAGATAGCACTTATTTTGATGTAGGATTCTTACAAGTAAGTAAAATATCAACAACAACACTAAATATTGCTTGAAATAAATGGGCTGTTGACTGGGGCTTAGAAATACTGATAAAAGAGCCAGATGCTTATCATTAAGTGAAATTTAACTCTATGTAAAAACATGAAATCCTTATTGGAATAGATGCAATAACATTATTGGTTTTATCTGCTAGAATTAGCACCCCTTCCCCAAAAAAAACTTTCATCATGAGTCATAATCACATGACAAGTAGCAAAGTTAATGTACAAATTAGTAATGGGATTCAGACATTCAATATTCATACACTTATCCTTCCTTCTGCTTTACAACGTGAAACGCAGCCAAGCAAAAACAGATCTCAAAAATCAGCTTTTTAATCAAAATATACTGATTCACAAAAGATCTTTTAGGTTGTTATGTGTGTTTTACTTTGGGCACTGATTGGTAAATCATTAGCTGAGACCCGTCCCATGTCACACTCTGCTGCAAAGTACATAATAAACCAATGCTATTATTAGATACTGCACATCAGACATGTTTCTCATGCCACTAACGGCATTAATAGACAGTGTTCAGCAAATCATAATGGGCTCGATTCGCTCCCTAGCTACTCACACAGGAATCCTTCAGTAAGTTCCATCAGGAGGGTATGTAACTTTGCTATCTCACAGACATAGCCAGTAAATAAAATGTAAAAAAGCCAATTTACCCTTTGAAGTGATTAGTTGACTTATTTTTAGAGTAACATGTACTACTACAAAACAGGAAAAAGTACTGGCTGAATTAAATCTTCAGATAATCTGGCTTTTTTTCTTTTTTTTTAATAGGAAATCCTCGATTTTGATATATTTTTTTATTGCTTTATAACATCTTAACTTCTATTCATATGTATAGCTACTATATGCTTTTTTTTTTTCTTTTTCTTTTCCCTTTTGCACTTTGTGTGTGTTTTCTGTAACAAGAGCAGAGTCGCTCTGAGTTAATTACAATGTGTTCTCTTTCTTGTGCAAAAGAGAAAATCTGATCATGGTCAAATGTATGAAGATGACACATTTTAAAGGGAGCTTAATGAATTCTGGATCAAAATATTATTGTGTTTGTAAAAGAAAAATCTGTTGTAAGTTAGGCAACAGATTTCTTTAGCAGATAAATACTGCATTGGTGATTTGAAATTCCTTGCAATGTGCACTATCCAGCAGAATGTCATTAAGAGTGTAGGTTTTGGAGAAAGACTGCCGGTGTTCAAATCCTGGTCTGGAAACTTACTAGGCAAGTTACTCAATCTCTTTGTGGTTCAATTTCCTCATCTACAAAATAGTATCCACCTCAGAGGGTTGTTGTGAGGACTAAATTAGATAATACGTGAATAGCTGTGCACAATATCTGGTATATGCTAACTGCTCACTAAATGTTCAGCAACATAGTTACATATCAAACAGAATTCATTTGAGAGACTTATTTTTAAACATTTTATGTTAAATACATGGTCTGAAAATCTGGTAAGAGATACAATACTGAGAGATAAAACAATGTTGATAGGGGAAAGCAGAGATTAAACATTTAACAAACAAAATAAGAGGTAGAGAGGTAGATCTTATTAGTCCACAGCCATTCAAGTTTCAGAACCCTGAAAAGTAAAATGTAATAAGAGTCTGAAAGGGCTCTACTTTCATTAATTAATGATGGGGCAAAAATTAATTAAATGTAATAATGGACTTAACACCATTTTCATTTAAATGAAGGAGTCCTGGTGGCACTGTGGTTAAAGCATTGGGCTGCTAACCAAAAGGCTGGCAGTTCAAACCCACCAGCTGCTCTGTGGGAGAAAGACAGGACAATCTGCTTCCATAAAGACTTATGGCCTTGGAAACCCTATAGGGGTTGCTATGAGTCAGAATCAATTTGATGGCACTGGGCTTTTTTGTTTAAATGAAGGGCAAATCTGATATGTTGCATTCTTGAAGTAGTGGTAAAAAAAATCAATAGGATAAATCTGTAGTTGAACTATTCCTGTAACAGCTGTTTTGACAACTGTCCAGACAATTATGAATGTGTCCATCTTATTTAATTTAGGTCGTTGGCTCAGTAGTCTGCCTTCCTAAACATACCTATTCTAGCATTTCAAAGCATTGTGGTAGATTTAAATTTTTGTTCCACAGTGAATAAGCACTGTAGCATTCAATAAGCTTTGAAGTTCTTAAAATCCTTGCTTCTAAAGAAAGATAGTTTTCTCACATGAAAGCTGATTGCACCTCATTTCAGTGACTTCAGAGCAATAATTGTAGAAGAGCATGAGAGATTCCTTTTTATACTGATTATTTTTAACAATGATTATTAAAGTGTTACAACACTCAGTGGCATATGGAATACTGAGCTCCGAACAAATATCTGTTACCATAATTATACGACCCACAAAAGAAGTAAACATCATAGGCTGTAGTAACATGTAAGCAAACTCCTTGGAATTTGGAGAAATGTTGGGTTAATATACAATA
Source organism: Orycteropus afer afer (assembly GCF_000298275.1). Lineage (NCBI taxonomy): Eukaryota > Metazoa > Chordata > Mammalia > Tubulidentata > Orycteropodidae > Orycteropus > Orycteropus afer. Next base: position 7,845,050 of record NW_006921675.1, on the reverse strand, counting down.
AAGAAAGAGAATAAGAGAGGGAGAAGGAGAAAGGAGGAGAGGGAAGAAAGAGAAACGATAAAATTATAGAAACTGAAGTAATATGACTAAACTTACCAGTACTAAAAGATGTGGGAAATTTGGAGACATCTTAAGTTCAAAGCCATTATCATCGTTGAGCTACCTCAAAAAATAGAGTGTGATATTAATATTCCGCTTTTTTAAAAAAACAACAGGGACTTCTGGTGCTGGTCAGGAGTAAGCTCTCTACAGCTTCAATTGCTCACTGATTATAATTAAAAACTGTGGACAAAAGTTCATGGATAGGCTCAGGTACAGCAAGGATTGTGGTAC
>NW_006921675.1:7842684-7844087 GCF_000298275.1 Orycteropus afer afer | reverse complement strand
AACCATTTTGGATTTTAAAGTGACAGCATTCTCATTCGGATTTCAGGGACCTAAGAATAGGCTCTGTTTGCCAAGGTCAGCAGGGATATACGAGATGCTGACAACAGGAAAGGAGACAGGTGGTGAGTGTATAAGTGCTGTCGACTAGTGAAGAGAGGAGCACAGTACAGTACCCTGCTTCCATAGATAACACAGAAACAAAACAAAGAAAACGAAAATCATGGGCAAGTCACTCCAACATACAATCACCAATTAAATATAAACACAAAAATTTCACAATGCCTCAGAGACAACAGAGCATCACAGTCCACACAAAGAAGCAAGATAAAGCAGGAGAAACAAGGAAACAGGATACAGGCCTAAAACACATCCCTCTGGAAGATGTAGCACTGGAACTCCCTGATAAGGAATTCAAAAGAATTATGTTTAGGTATCTTCAACGAACTGAGAGACAGATCAAGGAAAACCCTGACAAAATTGAGGAAGACATAGAAAACACTCTACAACAATTTCAAAAGACAATACAAAAATAAAATGACAAAATAAATGAAAAATTAGAAATGATACAAAATCTACAGACAGAAATCCAGAAGATTAATACTAAATTTTCAGAAATAGATAAGTCATTGAAAGGACAAAGGAGCAGAATTGAATCAATGGAAGACAGAACTAGTGAGATTAAAGGGAAATACATCAATACTTCTTTGGAAAGGGATCAATCAGAAAAAATATCAAAACAAAATGAAGAAAGCCTAAGGTTCACGTGGGATAGCATCAAAAGGAATAACCTACATGTAATTGGAATTCCAGAAGGAAGAGACACAAAAAACCACAGAGAAAATTGTCAAAGATGTGTTGGAAGAGAATTTTCCTGGTATATGATGAAAGGTAAGAATATATCCATTTAAGAAGTCCAACGAATCCCAAACAGGATAGACCCCCAAAAGAAAATCACCAAGACATATCATCACCAAACTCACCAAAACTAAAGACAAAGAAAGAATCATGAGAGCAGCATGGGAAAAATGAAAAGTTGCCTACAGGGGGCAACCAATAAGACTAAGCTCGGATTTCTCAGCAGAAACCATGCAGAAGAGAAGATAATGGGATGGTATACATAAAACCCTGAAAGAGAAAAATTTCCAACCAAGAATTGTGTACTCGGCAAAACTATCCCTTAAATATAATGGTGAAATTAGGACATTTCCAGATAAGCAGAAATTAAGGGAATTTGTTAAAACCAGAGCAAGCTTACAAGAGATGCTAAAGGAAGTCCTTTGGATAGATAAGCAGCAATAGCCAACAACAACTGATTATTAACACACATGATGATATAACCCAGAAACCAACTCAGCTATGGAAGTATCCAAAGTAAATAAGCCTACAAGATTGTAAACAGGGAA
>NW_006921675.1:7825400-7841424 GCF_000298275.1 Orycteropus afer afer | reverse complement strand
TGGTTGCCAGGGGTGGGAGGAGAGGGGAGGGAATACTGCAAAAAAAAAAAAAGCATCGACCCATGTCACTTTAGTTTTGTGTATTTCACTGTACATAAATTATATTTCGACAAAATGCATTAATAAATAAAACAAAAATAAATTAAAAAAAAACCCCTCTGGTGTAAACACACACAAAAAAACAAACTACCTAAGGACTCTGAAAACTAAACAACAGCAAACAGAGTGAGTACAGCAAAAATAAGAAAAATCTTTCTTTTGGCCAGACGACCAGGAAAAGAGGCCTCTCAAATGTGTTGGTGGAAAGGGAAACCCCTTTTTTTCTTCCTCTTTCCCCCTTTTTCTTTCCCAGTCCTGCCTTAAAGCAGCCCCAGCTGTAGAATAGCACAGCAGCAACACAGGCAGCTAACCCTCACCCCCGCCCCCAAAAAAACCCTCCCATCTCTATGGAGAAAGGGACACCACTGGTCTGATGATAATTTTTTTGGGGGGGTGGGGGGCAGGGGAGAGTTATTCTGTCCTTTCTCTTTTTCTGTGCCACTTTGTTCCAACACAGCCCAAGCCACATGAAATTGTGCAATGGCAGTAAAACTCCTAGAGAAACCCTATCTTTCTAGCCAGAAGTCCAGGAAAAGGGACCCTGAGAGTAGGTAAGTATGAGAAGATTCTGGACAGGAAAGAGCTGGGAAGGGTGTTCTCTTAATTGTGTGTCTAAGTCAACAAGTTCCAGGCTCACCACTGAAGTCTGAAGGTACAGTATATGCCCAAAGCAGCATTGCAAAGGCTTTGTTTTCAACTAAAATTGGAATTACCACCCAAAAAAGCTGAGACAAAACCTGCAATCTGAACCTAACCAGGTATCCCAAGGAATCTGAAAAACAAACTCCTAGAACTGAAATAATGCAGGATACAAAACTGGTATTAAAAAATCAATTAGGTTTCCATTACTGCCATAAAGTCGATTCCAACCCATAGAGACCCCCATTGGGGTTTCTGAAGCTGTAAATCTTTATGGAAAGGGCCTTGAGCTGCTGATGGTGATTCTGTCTTCCTCTTGTGTAGTTAGAGGAGGTCAAAAGATGCTGCCTCCTTGTCCCTTTAGTACTACCCAAAGCAATCTATACATTCAATGCAATTCCAATCCAGATCCCATCAACATTCTTTAAAAATATGGAAAAAATAGTCACTAATTTTATATGGAAAGGAAAGAAACCTCAGATAAGCAAAGCACTATTGAAGAAGAACAAAGTAGGAGGTCTTATACTCCTGGATCTCAAAACCTAGTATATAGCCACAGTAGTCAAAACAGCTGATACAGGTACAATGACAGGCATATAGACCAGTGGAACAGAACTGAGAACCCAGAAATAGATCCATTGACCTAAGGTCAGCTGATTTTTGAAAAAGGGCTGAAATCCATTATATGAGGAAGAGATGGTCTCTTTAACAAATGGTGCCGGCAAAACTGGATATCCATTTGCAGAAAAATTAAACAAGATCCGTACCTCACTCCATATGCAAAAACGAACTCCAGGTGGATCAAAGACTTAAATGTGAAATTTAAAAATATACAGTTCCTCAAGGAAAAAATTCGGGCAAATTTAGGGGCCCTAATTTATGGCATAAATAGACTGTTACTCATAACCCAAAATTCACAGATAGCAGAACATAAACTAGATTAATGGGAACTTCTAAAAATTAAATTTTTATGTGCTTCCAACGACTTCTCCAAAAGAGTCAAAAGAGAACCTACAGACTGGGAAAAAATATTCGGCAACAGCATATCTGACAAGAGACTTATCCCAAAAATTTACAGAAAACTCCAACACCTCAACAACAAAAAGACAAACAATCCAATTAAAAATGGGCAGGAGACATGAATAGACACTTCACCAAAGAAGCTATTCAGGCAGCCAACAAACACATAAAGAAATGCTCACAATCATTAGCCATTAGAGAGATGCAAATCAAAACAACCATGAGATACAATCTTGCCCCAGTAAAGTTCAACAAGACAGAAAAGAACAAATGCTGGCTAGGATGTGGAGAGATTGGGACTCTCATACACTGCTGGTGGGACTGTGAAATGATACAACCACTGTGGAAAGCAGTATGACGATTCCATAAAAAGTTGGAATTAGAAATACCATTTGATCCAGCAACCCCATTACTAGGTATATATCCTAAAGAAGTGAGAGCCAGGCCAAGAACAGATACATGCACACCCATGTTCGTCATAGCACTATTTACAACAGCAAAAAGATGGAAACAACCTAGGTGCCCATCAACAGAAGAATGGATAACCAAACTATGGGGCATACATACAATGGAATACCATGCAACACTAAAGAATAATGTAGAAACTGAAATACACTGCATAAAGTGGATGAACTTCAAGGACATTATGCTGAGTGAAAAAAATCAATCACAGAAGGACAAATATAGTATTAGTTCATTATTGTAACAAAGTCAAGGAAAGGTTTATATATGGAAGGAAACTTTCTTTGTTGGTTACCAGGGGTAGGAGGAGAGGGGACAGAACATTGCAAAAAATAAAAAATATAAATAAATATGTACACACATACATACAGATTTTCAGTAATCTGGGGAAAACGTTTTAATATTATCTCTGACATTTACAAGAGATGAGAAATCTGGTTATTTTTAATACTCTAACACCTTGTGAAGTGCTGTTTGCAAATATCTATTGGTTTGATCCAGCAATGTCAGATCATGGAACACATGTTAGTACAAGAGAATAAAGATACATTTATGGGATGTTCACTTATTGTGGAGTCTCTGGGTGGTGCAAATGGTAACACACTAAGCTGTTACGCAAAAGCTTGGAGTTTTGAGTTTATCTAGAGGTACTTAGGAAGTAAGCCCTGGTGATCCACGTCTGAGAAATGAGGCATTGAAAACCCTGTGGACTGTTTATGGTTAAGTGTATTCCAACTCATAGTGACCCCACAAGATCTGTCCCATAGGGTTTCCAAGGTTGTAAATCTTTATAGAAACCTACTGCCTCATTTTTCTCCCGTGGAGCAGCTGGTAGGTTTGAAAGATGCCTCCACAAAGAAGATAAACTGATGGCAATTAAGCATATGAAGAGATATTCAAAATCTTCCATAATTAGTCACTACAGAAATGCAGATTAAAGCCACACTGAGATACTACTACCCACCTACTGTTGATGTTGTTTGTTGAGTCAATTCTGACTCATGGTTAACCACAAGGTTTTCAAGGCTGTGATCTTTTGGAAGCAGATCGACAGGCCTTACTTCTGAGGTACCTCTGAGTGGGTTTGAACTGTCAACCTTTCAGTCAGTAGTCCAACGCTTAACCATAGTGCCATGCAGGGACCCTACCCACCTATGAGAATGGTGAAAATAAAATAATGAAACAAAACAGACAACCCTAAGCACTGGCAAGGAAAAGAGTAACAGGAATGCTCATTCATTACTGGTGGCATTGCAAAATGGTACAGCACCTTTGGAAAATAGATCAGTTGTTATAAAGTTAAACATACACTTACCTTATGACCCACCAATCCCATTTGTAGGTATTTATGCAAGAGAAATAAAACCTCATGTTTATACAAAAACCTGTTAAAGAGGTTTAAGAGAACGGAATGCTTATTATAGAGACAGAGCAGTTCTATGAAGCACATTGTAATATGTTTTCAAAAGAATGCCCAAAAGTATTTTAGGTACAAAATTAGGGAAACTAAAAATAAGGAACACCACCCAACACAGAATAGCTAACCTTAATCTTAAAACTATATCTGACATATAGCATGTAAATTATATCTCAATAAAACTAACATCAAAAAAACAATAATAGTATCTGAATAACTTCTTCTACCCCAATGTTTCACTAACCTGTCTAACAAGAATCATTTGCCAATTTGTTTAAAAAAAAAAAAAAAAAGATTCTCAGGTCACTTCCTGGGATACTCTGATTCAGTAAGACTAGGTTAGGGGCCAGGAAACTATACTTTTAAAATGCATTCTTCAGGGGATTTCTATTATCAGATAAATTTATGGGGGAAAAAAAGCTGTCAATCATAATTATTTCTTAGCTACAAAGTGAAACGAAAATTTTTCTTTTACCTGTCTCTTAGTCATATACTGAATGTTATCTAATACACCAAGATAGTCACATACCATATTAACAGTCACATTTCAGAAAAACCCAAGAGCATCCACTGGGATATGAAAGAAAATACTGATCTTCTGTATATATTTACTTTTTGTCTCATACTACAAAATTTCCATTTTTTTTTTAACAAAGTATTCAATAAATCAATGCAATAGTGCATATATATCTTTTTTTCCCCATTAAGATATGTTCTCAAAAAGAGTGAAAACCACTGCTCTAAGGCTCCTGCTTTATTATTTTCTCCCTCAGCCCTTGTCCTGTTTTGCAGTAAGACCCTTGGAATCCTTAAATATAATATATGCCACCATTCTTTGCGCACCAAAACAGCAATATGCCTGTATCCACAGCCAAGCATGAGAGCATCATCATGCTGGATAAAGGGCACCGTTCTGTCCCTGTGCCGAGATCTGAAAAAAATATTTATTATATGGCATCTAGTAAGAAGTGTGGAAGGTGCCTACTTCTTAATACTATTCTTAAAGTCTAGCATTTGAGGATTCAACTCCTCATGTTAACAGTTGTGGTTTCAATCCTCCACAGGTAACTGTGAAATTCCGTATGTGCAGTAATGTTATTGTGCTGAGTCAGAAACCTGATCAAGTATGCTTTCAAGCTGGTGTGAAGGACTATACCATGAAAGACCATAATTAAACTGAAGGTGAACTAAGCTTCCCACCTATCATTTCCTCTCACTCAGCTATGCTGTTTTCCACTCTTTATTAAGGTCAGGAATCAACAGCCACTGCCATCAAGTCAATTCCAATGCATAGCAACCCTGTAGAACAGCAGAATTGCCCCCCATAGGGTTTCTGAGGCTCCAAATCTGTACAGAAGCAAAATGCCTCATTCTTACCCCACGGAGCAGCTGGTGGGTTCGAGCCACCAACTTTTCGGTTAGCAGCAAAATGCTTACAACCACAGTGCTACCAGAGCTCCTTAGGGTTTGGAAAGGCCTCTTAAATTTTTTTAGTTAGGCTTTACCTCAGAAGTCCTCACCATTTATCTGCAAAGTTTATAGTAAAAGGTTATTGAATCCAGATGTGTATATCAATGTATTTTTTTCAATTACACTAAAAACAGATGTGGGATTTGGGAAGTTTTGTGAGTGGGCATTTAAAAGGACTGTCAGGGAGTCTCCGGATGGTGCAGTTGAGCTCTCTTATGAAAGGTTGCCAGTTCGACTCCACCCAGAAGCACCTCAGAAGAAAGGCCTGGGGATGTACTTCTGAAAGACTGCAGCCACTGGGGCAAAAAAAAAAAAAAAATCCACTGCCATCAAGTGGATTCCGACTCATAGCGACCCCCATTGGATTTCCAAGACAGTAAATCTTTACGGAAGTAGACTGCCTAGTCTTCCTCCCGTGAAGCCACTGTTGGGGGGCTATAGAAAAAAAGTATTGTTATACTTTAAAAGACTGGAATTTATGCTATCTTACAAATAACTGCTCAGTGGTATTCATGAATTGGGGCATTTGCAAACTGCTAAGCATGTATTCACTATCAAAGATGTCAAAAAAATTTTTCTTAAGAACCCTTCTCAGGGCAGAATTCTACAGCAAGCATGAACCTCAACTAGAAAAAATACTGCTGTGCTTCTCCTTCCAATCTTCCAAGTCAGGCATACATATCCCACGGGGTCCTTCTCTTTCTCTCACCCTCAAGAATGTCTTCATAAAGTGCATGTACTCCTTCAGGCACGATGACTGCCAGTGCAGTTCCACAGAGAAGGCCGGCACCCAAAACAGTCACCAGCTTTAGTCGCTCCTAGAAAGAAAACATAAGACATTGTGGAAAGCGTTGATTAACGAATGGAGCAAAGTTTCAGAAGCATCTGTAATCAAAACTGTGTACTGCTTGTATGTGAGACCACAACCTACAATGGCCAGTAAATATGAAAAATATTCAGCTTCATAGATAATTAACACCAATTAAAACAAGGAGATACTATTTTTTAATTTACCTGATTGGTAACAAAGTGAAAAAACGTCTACTACCAGGATAGAGGAGCTCTGGTGGCATAGTGCCTAAGGCATTTGACTGCTAACCAAAAGCCTGGCAGTTCAAACCCACCAGCCACTTCTCAGAAGGAAGATGGGGCAATCTACTTCTGTAGTGATACTGCCTTGGAAACCCAAAGTTTTAGTTTATCCAGGATAGGGAGAAATGAGCATCTGTCTAATACTATAAGGAATGTGATATCTCATAATCTATCTGGACCATAAGTTGGCAATTTAGATTAAAAGCCTTAAAAATGTGAATTCTGTGATCCAGTAATTTACTTCTGAAAGTTCATCCTAAGAAAGAAATATGCAAAGAGATTACACTTATTAAGAGCACAAACATGAAAACCAGTATTTCTAAGAAAGGAGAAATCTGACCATATAACAACAATACCACAGCACTCAACCATTGAAATGACATAGGTCTGCAGCAACCATATTAACAAGCAAAAAATGTGTGTGGTTACATAGATAAATATGCTGTGTATATGGTGTTTAGGACAAATAAGACAGACCAATAAGGAACATCATGATGAACTGATAAAACAATGAAGTTGTCAAAGATTTCATTTTACTTAGACCCACAATCAACTCCAATGGAAGCAGCAGTCAAGAAATCAAATGACCCTAAATGGATGAATTTACTTCTGGATTCTCAATTCTTTTCCATTGATCTATGTACCTGTCATTGTTCCAATACCAAGCTGTTTTAACTAAAGTGGCCGTATAGTAGGTTTGGGGATGGGAAGTGTGAGGCTTCCTGCTTTGTTCTTTTTCTTTACTAGTGTTTTACTTATCCAGGATCTCTTTTCTTTCCATATAAAGCTGGTGATTAGTGTTTTCATTTCTTTAGCGAATGATGATGAGATATGAAACAGGATTACATTATAGCTGTTGATTGCTTTGGACAGTATTGACATTCTCACAACGTTAAGCCTTCCTATCTATGAGCATAGTAAAAAAAACCAAACCAAACCCACTGCCATTGAGTCAATTCTGACTCACAGCGACCCCCTTTGGGTTTCTAAGGTGATAAATCTTTATGGAAGTTGTTGTTGTTGTTATTTGCCATAGAGTTGGACCTGACTCATACTGACCCCTCCTTGGGTTTCTGAGGCGGTATCACTATGGAAGTATATTGCCCAACCTTCCTTCCAAGGAGTGGCTGGTGGGTTTGAACCACCAGCCTTCTGGTTAGCAGTCAAGTGCCTTAGGCACTATGCTACCAGAACCCCCCATTTTCCTTCCACAGAGTGGCTGGTGGGTTTGAACTGCTAACCTTCTGGTTAGCAGTCAAATTAGGCACAGCACCATCAGAGCTCCTTATGTGCATAGTATATTCCTCTATTTATGTAAGTCTCTTTTAGTAGTATTTTTCAGTCTTTTTTATAGGTCTTTTGTCTTTGGTTAGATTTATTCCTAAGTACCTCATCTTTTGGGTGGTTATTATAAGTGGTATTGTTTTCCTCATTTCCTTTTCAGAGTTCTCTTTTTAAGTGCAGAGGAATCCTTCAAGCTCAACTTTCAGCCAAACAATAAACAGGCCTATAAGATGAACAATAACACCAGTGAGGTATTTACTCCTTAGAATAATCAACCATATGACTTCAAAAGGGCAGAATTTGTTCAGGAATAAAATTGAGAAGGCAGGAAGGGATAGGAAAGAAGGATGAACAGAAATGGTAAACATAGAGAAGTAGGAAGAGTGCTGTTACACTGTGGGGATTGCAATCAACGTCACAAAACAAAATACATATAAATTGTTGAATGGAAAATCAATTTTCTCTGTAAACTTTTACCCAAATCACAATAAAAAGTTCTTTTTTTTTTAAGAAAAGAAAGAAAGCAAATTATGTATTGCACTGGGCAAATGTGCTGCAGAAGATTTTTTTAAAGTGTTAAAAAGCAAAGATGTCATTTTGAGGACTAAGATGCACCTAACCCAAGCCACAGTATTTTCAACTGCCTCATATGCATGTGGAAATTTGTTGATGCCTCTGAATTATGGTGTTGATAATGATTATTGTATATACTAAGGGCTGCCACAAGAACAAAACTTTCTGTCTTGGAAGAAGTACAGCCAGAACACTCCTCAGAAGGGAGGATAGCAAGACTTCATCTCATGTACTTTGGACATGTCAGAAGGGACTAGTCCCTGGAGAAAGATATCATGCTTGGTAAAGTACAGGGTCAGCAAAAAAAAATGAAGACCCTCAGTGAGATGGCTGCAACAATAGGCTCAAACACAGCAACAACTGTGAGAAGGCACAGGACTGGGTAGTGTTTCATTCTGTCATACACAAGGTTGCTAGGAGTCAGAATTGATTTGATGGCACCTAACATGACATGTGTCTAAGAAGACACGTGTGAGTATATGGGTGTGCATGTATAGATGTATTTGTAAGCATGTGTATATATATGTTTGTGACTGCTGCACATATATTCATATATATAATAAAGCACATAGGGCACACAGTTAGATACTTCCTAGACATAACCAAATACCTCACAAAGTTGGTATTCTGAGTTGAAGGCTTCCATACCAAAAACCCACTGCCATTGAGTCGATTCCAACATAAGGTTTATGACCCATAAAAATGGCATGGGGCATCTAGATGCAATGATGGGGCTCTCCTCATCCACAGCAAAGAAGAATGAAGAAAGCCAAAGAATGGAAACAATCAGTCTGAGGGACTGGTACACCATGCGATCCTCAGCCTATATAACTATGGGACCAGAAAAACTAGATGGTGCCCAGCTACCACTATCAACCCCTCAGAAGGGGATCTATGTAGGAGATCCTTAATAGAGTAGGAGAATAATGGAGAACAAAACTCAAAATCATAAAAAACAAAACCAGGTTTGCTGGTCCGATAGAGCCTGGTGGAACCCCTGAGACTATGGCCCCTAGCTACCTTCAGGTCTGGAATTGAACCCATTCCTATGGCTTCCAGCCAAACAAAAGACAGGCATATAAGCTGAACATTTACTTAGGTAGATACACTCCTTGGAGAAATCATTCATGGGAGAATAGATGTGTAGGCAGAGGGAGACAGCTTGTGGGGGCAGGAGTGCATGGGAGGGAAGGACACAGGGAAGAACTATGGAGAGGAAGTGGGAAGAGAGCAGTTGCACTGTGGGAAATTGAAGTTAATGTCATGAGACAAAAGTGTATGTGAACTGCTGTATGGAAAATGAATTGCTCTATAAACTTTCACCCAAATCACAGTAAAAAAGAAAAATTTAAAAAATTGATACACTAAACATTTCCACTGTAGGAGATCCTGGATAGAGAGGGAGAACAATGTGGAACAAAACTCAAAATCACTTGGGGGCAAAGAAAAGGGGGAGTGGGAACAGGTTTGCTGGTCTGATGGAGCTTGGTGGAACCACTGAGACTATGGCCCCTAGCTGCCCTTCAGGTCTGGAATTGAACCCACACCTATGGCTTCCAGCCAAACAAAAGACAGGCATATGAGTTGAGCATGAATCTGAGGTAGATACACTCCTTGGAGAGACCAATCATGGGAGAAAGAAAGACCGTTTATGCACAGGGAGACAGTTCAGGGGGCAGGAGTGCATAGAAGGATGGACACAGGGAAGAAGTAACTATCAGGAGGAAGTGGGAGGGGAGTTGCTGCAATGGGGTAAACTGTAGTCGATGTCATGAGACAACATGTGTGGGAACTGCTGTATGTAAAGTGAATTTGCTCTGTAAACTCTCACCCAAATCACAATTTTTTTAAAAAAACATTCCCACTGTAGGGTAAAAAAAATGGCATGGGGGATACATTGTCTGAACTCTAATTTCACAAGGTGGAAGAGGATCAAGATCAACAGGCCAAGGTTGATTCCATTTCCTTGCTCTGTTGACCAGAAAGCCCAATGTGGTGTCTCTGTTAGTCTCCTAGTTGTGCTGTCATTTCTCTGCTGCTGTTTCTGTCTCTGGAGGTGTTACAGCTTTCTGTCTGTTTCCTGGGTCAAGGAGGTTCCTAGTATGGCAACCTTGGGTCCAAAGGATGTGTTCCATTCCTGACTTTTCTTTCTTGATGATAATCAGGTCTCCCCTTTCCACATCTGTGAAGGCTCATTTTAAGCCTAGTAGGATGACAAAACTTACCAATCTTCACACTGGGGTTCCATATACCTTATTTGCATGGTCCTGCCCCCACAAGGGTACCATGCATCTTATTTACATTATTAGAAAGCTACCTAATCTCCTTGGTGGGCCATAAGCATCTCACATTTGCATAATCCTACCTAGTCATTTTTAGGAGCTCTGGTAGCTTGGTGCCTAAGGCACTTGACTGCTAACCAGAAGGCTAGCAGTTCAAACCCACCAGCCACTCCTCAGAGGAAGATGAGGCAATCTACTTCCATAGTGATGCTGCCTCGGAAACCCAAGGAGGTGTCGCTATGAGTCGGACCCGACTCGACGGCACATAACAACAACAACAACAATCTATTCATTTGGTGGGAGTTACAAAGACTATGGCTTGAAGGGCCATATTAAGTAATTCACTGTACCACATGATGGTAATTTCATGGGACAATTTGGTCAACTGGCATAACATAGTTCATAAAGATAATGTTCTACATCCTAGTTTGATGAATAGCATTTGGGGTCCTAAAAGCTTCTGAGCAGCTATGTAAGATACAACTATTAGTCTCTGCTTGTATGGAGCAAAACAGAATGAAGGAAACCAAAGTCTCAAAGAAGAAACTAATCCACAAGATTAACAGTCCACACTAACCTGAGAGCAGAAGAACTAGATAGTGTCCAGCTACCACTGCCTACCATTCTGACCAGGGACACAACAGAAGGTCCTGGATTAAAGGAGAGAAAAGTGTAGAACAAAATTCAAGTTCCAAAAAAACACCAGACCTACTAGACTGATACAGACTAGAGAAACCCCTGAAACTACTGCCCTGAAATAAGTTTTAAACCTGGAACTGAAACTAATCCGAGAGTTCACCTTTCACCCAAATAATAGGTTGGTTCATAATATTTTACGAATAATTATCATCCATGAGTACTGTGTGCCTTCAAATAATCATCTAAATGAACTTAAATGGTCAACGTTTACCCTAAAACAAAGACCAAATGGTAAAGGAGGGGAGCAGGGAAGCTAGATTAACAGAAAAAGAACAATCAGAATGGAAATAATAACATTGCTGACACATTGTAAAAAATGTAACCAAAGTCACTCAACAGTATGTACAGAAACTGATAAATGGGAATCTCATTTGTTCTGTAAACTTTCATCAAAAACACAGTATTATTTTAAAAAATGACATAAGTCTATTCATTAATATACAAAATCACAATGTACTGTAATAAAGACAAAGTTGGTGGCAAACAGTATGTATGATAATCTCATGTTTATAAAAAATATATTCATATAAGAAGAACAAATGTACATTATAACATTAACAATGGTTATCTCTGGATAATTTAATTTTTATTTTATAATTTATCTACAAAGAGCATATATTACTCAAACAATTTTTAAAATTTTTTTTAAAAATGTCAATTATTAAAATATCCTATGGCTTTATTTCAATTTACTCTCAATTGTTTTCTTTTTATTCAGATTTATTTGTGAAACTTCTTGTTGTACAACATTTAAAAGATTAAGTTTCAAAGTTTCTTAAAACAGTAGCTTCCTGGGGTCTTGTTTTTGTTAGTGAGTAGGCTCCAACTCACAGCCACCCTGTGTACAAAAGAACAAAACACTGTCTGGTCCTGCGTCATCCTCACAATCGCTGCCACGCACGCTTGAGCCCACTGTTGCAGCCACTGTGTCAATTCATCTCGAGGGTTTTCCCTTTATTCGTTGACCTTCTCTAACTTTAACTAAGTCTAATATCCTCCAGGGACTGCTCCCTCCTGATAACATGACCAAAATAGGTGAGCTAAAGACTGGCCATTCTAACTTCTAAGATGCATTCTGGCCACATTTCTTTTAATATAGATTTGTTTGCTCTTCTGGCAGTCCATGGTATTTTCAGTATTTTTTTTGCCAACACCGCAATTCAAAGGCATTAATTCTTCTTTGGTCTTTCTTATTCACTGTCCAGGTTTGACATGCATATAAGGCGACTAAAAACCATGCCTTGGGTTAGGTGCACCTTGGTCTTCAAAGTGACATCTTTGCTTTAAAGAGGTCTTTTGCAACAGATTTGCCCAATGCAATACGACATGATCTCTTAACTGCTGCTTCCGTGGGTGCTGACTGTAGATCCAAGTAAAACGACGCCTTTAACAACTTCAATCTTTTCTCCATTTATCATGATGATGTTGCTTACTGGTTGAGTTATGATGATTTTTGTTTTCTTTATGCTGAGATGTAATCTTTACGTAGTCTTTGATCTCCATTAGTGTTTCAAGTCATCTTCACTTTCAGCAAGCAAGGTAGTATCAACTGCACATTGCAGGTTGCTAACGAGTCCTCTCTAATTCTGATGTCATGTTCTTCTTCACATGGTCCAGCTTCTCGGTTTATCTGCTCAGTATGCAGATTGAATAAGCATGGTGAAAGGATACAGCCCTGATATACACCCTTCCTGATTTTAAACCATGCAGTAAGCACCCCCTTGTTCTGTTCTAATGACTGCCTCTTGGTCTATGTACAGGCTCCTAATGAGCACAATTAAATGTTCTGGAATCCTCATTCTTTGCAATGTTATCCATAAATTGTTATCATCCACACAGTCGAATGCCTTTCCATAGCCAATAAAATACAGGTAAACATCTTCCTGGTATTCTTTGCTTTCAGCCTAGATCCCTCTAACATCAGCAATTAATATCCTTTGTTCCATATCCTCTTCTGAATCCATCTTGAATTTCTGGAAATCCCCTCTCAATATACCGTTGCAACCATTTTTTAATTATCTTAAGCAAGATTTTACTTGTGTGTGATATTAATGATATTGTTTTAAAACTTCCATATTCTACTGTATCATCTTTCTTTGGTATGAGCACAAATATGGATCTCTTCTAGTAGGCTGGGCAGGTAGTTGTCTTCCAAATTTCTTGGCATAAATGAGTAAGAGCCTCCAACACTGCATCCTTTGTTTAAAGATCTCAATGGGTATTCCATCAATTCCTGGAGCCTTGTTTTTCACCAACTCCTTTAGTGCAGCTTGAACTTCTCCCTTCAATACCACTGGTTCTTGATCATATCCTACCCTCCTGAAACGGCTGAACACCAACCAATTATTTTTGGTTCAGTGATTCTGCAATCCTTCCATCTTCTTTCGATGCTTCCTGCATCGTTCAATATTTTCCCCAGAGAATCCTTCAATATTGCAATTTGAGGCTAGAATTTTTTCTTCAGTTCTTTCAGCTTAAGAAATGCCAAGTGTGTTCTTCTCTTTTGGATTTCCAATTCCAGGTCTTTGTACATTTCATTATAATACTTTGGCTTCTCAAGTTTCCCTTTGAAATCTTCTGTTTAGCTCCTCTATTTCATCATTTCTTCCATTCACTTTAGCTACCCCACATTTAAGAGCAAGTTTCAAAAACTCCAACACCTCAACAGCAAAAAGACAAACAATCCAATTAAAAAATGGGTGGAAGACATGAACAGACATTTCACCAAAGTGGATATTCAAGCAGCCAACAAACACATAAAGAAATGTTCATGATCATTAGCCATTAGAGAGATGCAAATCAAGACAACAATGAGATACCATCCTGCCCTTGCACTAACAGCAAAGTTCAACAAGACAGAAAACAACAAATGCTGGTGAGGACGTGGAGAGATTAGAACTCTCACACACTGCTGGTGGGACTGTCAAATGATACGACCACTGTGGAAAGCAGTACGGCAATTCCTTAAAAAGCTGGAATTAGAAATACCACTTGATCCAGCAATCCTATTACTAGGTATATATCCTAAAGAAGTGAGAGCCAGGACAAGAATAGATATATGCACACCCATGTTCACTGCAACACTATCTACAATAGCAAAAAGATGGAAACAACCTAGGTGCCCATCAACAGAAGAATGCGTAACCAACTATGGTACATACACACAATGGCATACTATGCAACACTGAAGAATAATTAGTATCTGCAAAACACCACACAATATGTATGAATGTGGAGGATATTATGCTGAGTGAAATAAGTCAATCACAGGAGGGCAAATATTGTATTAGTTCATTACTGTAAAAAGTCAAGGCAAGGTTTATACATGGAAGGAAACTTTCTTTGTTGGTTACAAAGGATGGAAGGAGAGGGGAGGGAACACTGCTACATAGTTAAGACAAGTACTGATTTGGGTGAAGGAAAGGTCAATGCACCAAAAGTGAGCGATCAACAAGGTGGTATTGAGGAAGAGGAAGACATAGAGAGTTACATGGGAGGTACAGACAACAAAGATAAACCCTTCTGCATGTACGGTACTGAGTCGTCAGTGACAGCAAGCAATGATCTAATAGTAGACAGATGGGTGGACAGGCTGAATGATCAGGATGTCTATGCAGGCGGGAGTGTGCCCTTGACCATGTATAGGGTTGGCAGACGATGTTTCTACAAGCGTATTTGTATGTGCTGTGAGAATGTCCAGGTGTATACTAGAGCTGATAAAGGACAAGGTTGTGGTGGCTTCTTGGCTACCCGGAGGGAGTGAGTAGGACCTGTGGGCTCAGGACCACGGTTCACAGGGAACAGCAAGCTCAATTGGCATAACACACTACACAAAAACACTGTTCTACATCCTACTTTGGTGAGTAGGGACTGGGTGGCATAAAAGCTTGCAAGTGGCCATCTAGAGGCAATGATGGGTCTCTCCTCATCCAGAGCGAAGAAGAATGAAGAAAACCAAAGATGTATGGAAACAGTTAGTGCAAGGGACTGGTAGACCATGTGATCCTGAGCCTATATGACCATGAGACCAGAAGAACTAGATGGTGTCCAGCTACCACTGTCAAATACTCACAGGGGGGATCTGTGTAGGAGATCCTGGGTAGAGTGGGAAAACAATGTGGAACAAAACTCAAAATCACAAGACCAGGTTTGCTGGTCTGATAGAGCCTGGTGAAACACCTGAGACTATGGCCCCTAGTTACCCTTCAGGTCTAGAAATGAACTCACTCCTATGGCTTCCAACCAAACAACAGACAGGCATATGGGGTGAACATTTACATCAGGTAGATATACTCCTTCGAACGATCAACTGTGGGAGAATAGAAGGGCAGTATTTGCACAGGGAGATAGCTCAAGGGGTGGGAGTGCATGGGAGGGAAGGACACAGGGAAGAGGTAACTACAGGGAGGAAGTGCGAAGAGAGTTGTTATACTGTGGGGAATTGCAGTAATTATCATGAAACAAAATGTGTAAGAACTGCTGTACAGAAAATGAATTTGCTCTGTAAACTTTCACCCAAATCACAATAAAAACAAAGAAAAAGAAGTTTCAGGGTCTCTTCTGACATCCATTTTGGTCTTTTCTTCTTTTCCTGTCTTAATAACCTTTTGCTTTCTTCATGTATGATGTTCTTGATGTCATCCCACAACTCATCTGGTCTTCGGTCAGTGGCATTCAATGCATCAAATCTATTCTGAGATGGTTTCTAAATTCAGGCGGGATATAATCAAGATCATATTTTGGCTCTCACGGACTTGTTTTAATAATTGGTAACATCCTAGGATTTTAGCAGTGTGCAAAATGATCTTAAGAACTCTAAACCAAAACCAAACCAGTTGCTGATAAGTCAATTCTGAGCCCATGTGTGTCAGAGTAGAGTTGTGCTCCATAGGGCTTTTGTGGCTGTTGTCTTTTGAAAGCAGGTCACCAGGTCTTTCTTCTGAGGTACTCTGGGTAGGTTTGAACAGCCAACTTTTTTTTTTTTTTT
>NW_006921675.1:7816375-7824504 GCF_000298275.1 Orycteropus afer afer | reverse complement strand
ATATACCTAGTAATGGGATGGCTGGGTCAAATGGTATTTGTATTTCCAACTTTTGAAGGAATCACCATACTTGAACAGCCAACTTTTCAGTTGGCAACCAAGCACCTAAATGTTTCCAAGTGAGCATTTAAACATCTGTACCACCCAGGTGCCTTGAAAAAAATAGGGTGGTGGTGGTGGTGGTGATGTAATTACACCACACAGTATACCACACAGTACACAGTACACAATGCTGAAAGAACTTAAAGAAAGAACTGAAGAAAAAATTTAAGCCTTGAGTTCTAATACTGAAAGATTCTATGGACAAAATATTGAATAATGCAGGAAACATCAAAAGATGGAAGGAATACAGAGTCACTGTACCAAAAAGAAATGGTCGATCTTCATCCATTTCAGGACGTGGAATATGATCAAGAACCAATGGTACTGAAGGAAGGAGTCGAAGCTGCACTGAAGGAAGTGGCAAAACACAAGGCTCCAGGAATTGACGGAATACCCATTGAGATGTTTCAACAAACGGATGCTACGCTGAAGGCACTCACTTGGCTATGCCAGGAGATTTGGAAGAAAGCTACCTGGCCAACTGACTGGAAGAGATCCATATTTTTACCTATTCCAAAGAAAGGTGATCCCATAGAATGTGGAAATTAGCAAACAATGTCATTAATATCACATGTAAGTAAAATCTTACTGAAGATAATTCAAAAACAGTTGCAGCAGTATATTGACAGAGAATTTCCAGAAATACAAGGTGGATTCAGGAGAGGATGTGGAACAGGGGATACCACTGCTCATGTTAGATGGATCTTGGCTGAAAGCAAAGAATACTAGAAAGATGTTTACTTGTGTTTTATTAACTATGCAAAAGCATTTAGTTGTGTTGATCATAACAAATTATGGATAACATTGAGAAGAATGGGAATTGCAGCTTCCTTCACTATCACTGGTTCTTGATCATATGCCACCTCCTGAAATGGATGAACACAGACCAGTTCTTTTTGGTGCAGTGACTCTGTGTATTCCTCCCATCTTCTTTTGATACTTCCTGCTTCATTCAAGATTTTGCCCATAGAATCTTTCACTACTGCAACTTGAGGCTTAAATTTTTTCCTCAGTTCTGTCAGCTTGAGAAATGCCAAGAGTATTCTTCCCTTTTGGTTTTCTAACTCCAGTCTTTCCTTGTGACTAATAATATGGAGATAACACTTTTGATTAGAGGGAATGGGGGAGAGAAAAAGACAACCACTCTTCACTTGTTGATTGACATGGTTAGGCTCCAAGCACCAAGTCATTATGTGAAAATCGGTCTTATGCAAAAATGGAGGATTGACCACTTCAGATCACAAAACCGAGAGGAGGATGACTACATCACTCCATAACTTCCAAACCACTGAGAATCATGACCCAGCCTAGCTGACATATAACAACATCAGAGTCATTGTTACTCACCTTTCATCTTGGCATTCGTTACTGTCAGATGCGCATCATAAATGTGCAAAATAGACAGTAGATTTTTTACTGTTGTAAATGCAAAATTTTGGATAACAAGATAGGCAATAAGCATGAACATCACTCTCACTGGTGTACACATCCAGTTTTTATTTTAAAAATTCTCTTAACTACCTGAATCATTTTAGACTCAATCTATCTCAAGCACTAAAAATGCAGCTCCATGGTATCTGTATGGTTGTATTCTTTCACACAACTTCACAACTTGGGATTTAATCTCAAAATTGTGTCTATATCAAAGTAAACCAAACACTTACAGGTTCTCCAACTTGCTCTTGGTAATCACTAAAGAAAAAGCAAACCCACTGCTGTCAAGCTGATTCTGACTCACAGCAGCCCCCACTGAGTTTCTGAGGCAGTAAATCTTTACAGAAGTAGATTGCCCAGTCTTACTTCTGCCAACCTTCTGGTTAGCAGTCAGATGCCTTAGGCATTCTGCTACTGGAGCTCTTTAATCACCAAAAGATATATTTAAATGAAGAACTACAAATTTTAAGTGTTGTTCAAGATGAAAATAGAGCTCCCAAAGCAATGGTTTCTGTCAGAGAAATGAAATATTTACTTAAGAGAGATATGGGCTGTAAAATGCCACTGATTTTATATTTTACAATTTACATTTTACAATTTCACAGCTGTAGCCTAACTGAGCCAAAGGACTGACCAGGGGCATTAATTAAAATGATAGCTTGTATTCAATGTAATTAATCAGCATAAAGCTTTGAAGTTAGCTTAATTTTCATGGCAGACATCAAGGAAATTAAACAGTTTTTGGTTTTGTTTTTTCCTTGCTCTTAGAAACAGTCAACACATTGTTTGGTTCAACTATACATAAGCCAACACTTTAAAAAGCTTTTAATATTGAAAACAGTTTATCTTAATCCTCCTTGTACCATGCTCATTTTAGTACTAAAAGCATTAACTACCATTTCCTAAAAAGTCAGAGTTACCCATCTCGTTTTAAGACTGATCCCTTCAAAGCATCAGGTACTGAAAAGATGAAATATCACAGAGTATGAAGCAATTCTTACTCAGGCAATAAAACCTTTCTCCATATTCTTACAAAGGAACCTGTTTCCAGAAGGAGCTATTTCCCGATGTCAATTTAACTATTACAGTATCTGCTCCTAATTATCAGTTAACAGGCAATAAAGAAAATTAAGACCTGGACTTGGTTCAACCTCTTACAACTAAGACAAGATGCCAAAAAGCTTTCTGGCTAAAGTAGCAGCCGTGTGATCCTGGACAAGTTCTTGAACCTTGCTGTTCTTCAGTGCCTTCATCTGTAAGAAGGGGCTGATGCTACCACCATTATCATATAAAAACAAGATGCAGTCAAGTCAATTCCAACTCATGGCTACCCAATTAGTGTAAGGATAGAACTGTGCTCCTAGCATTTCAGTGGCTGACTTTTTGGAAACAGATCACCAGGACTTTCTTCCAAGGCACCTCTGGATGGACATCAACCTCCAACCTTTCATTTAGCAGCCAATCATGTTAACTATTTATACCACCCGAGGACTCCATTATTATCACACAGGAAAATGGTATTAGCACACTTAGAACAATGCTGGCATTCACTACATGTTATAAGTTATCTTCAACATCATGAGCAACATGTAGAAAAATCTTCTAAGGTCCTCCACCATAAGAAAAACAAAACAAGTCCAAGGGACTGGTACACAATGCGAGCCTCAGCCTATATGACTATGAGACCAAAAGAACAAGATGTTGCCCAGCTACCACTGTCAACCACTCAGAGGGGGAATTATGCAGGAGATTCTGGATAGAGTGGGGCAACAATGTGGAACAAAACTCAAAATCATTAAAAAAAAAAAAGGGACCAGGTTTGCTGGTCTGATAGAGCCTGGAGGAACCCCTGAGACTATGGCCCCTAACTGCCCTTCAGGTCTGCAATTAAACACATTTCCATGGCTTCCAGCCAAACAAAAGACAGGGATATGAGCTGAATATTTATATTAGGTACATACACTCCTTGCAGAGATCAATCATGGGAGAACAGAAGGGCTGTGTATGTACAGGTAGACAGCTCAGGGGGCAGGAGTGCATGGGAGGGAAGGACACAGGAAGAGGTGGCTATGGGGAGGATGTGGGAGGAGAGCTATTGCATTGTGGGAGATTGCAGTCAATGTGAGGAGACAAAGTGTACGTGAAGATGAATTTGCTCTGCAAACTTTCACTCAAATCACAATATATATTTTTTTTTAAAAAAAGAACAACAAAACAAAACTCAGACAATTGGATAAAATGTCATGTAAATGATGCCACTATATTTATTTGCCATTTTGCTGGTAGCGTATAAGGCTGCCCATTCCTAATTTATTTGACATAGAGCTTATTTAACATATTCTAGGACATAATAACAAGTAATTACTTTATTAATGTCACTTCCTCCAATCTTAGAAAACAAGACTAATTTATTTTTCTTTTTGTATAAAAGGCCTTTTGATGTGAGTGATCAACACGGTGGCATTCAGGAAGATGAAGACATAGAGAGGTACATGGGAGGTACAGACAACAAAGATGAACTCTTTTGCACATACAGTACTGTGTTGTCAATGATGACAAACATTGATCTACAGGTGCATAGATGGGTGGACAGGCTGAACGATCAGGTCTGTCTAGGCAGCGGGGAATGTGCCCATGACCATGTGTAGGATAGCAGATGATGTTTTTACAAGTGTATGTGTGCTGTAAGAATGGCCAGGTATATAGCAGAGCTGACAAGGGACAAGGTTGTAGTCACTTCTTGGCCATAGGCAGCTACCCAGAGTGAGCAAGTAGCTGAACTTGTGGGGTTGGAGCCATGGTTGCAAAGGACATCAACCTCGTTGGCATAACATACTACACAAAAGCATTGTTTCATATCCTACTTTGGTGAGTAGTGACTGAGATCTTAAAAGCTTGTAAGCAGCCATCTAGATGCAACAATGGATCTCACATGTCCAGGCAAAGAAGACTGAAGAAAACCAAAGATTCATGGAAACAATTAGTCCAAGGGACTGGCGGACCATGTGATCCTCAGCCTATATGACCATGAGACCAGAAGAATTACATGGTGCCTGGCTATCACTGTCAGCCACTTGGAGGGGGATCTATGTAGGAGATCCTGGATAGACTGGGAGAACAATGTGGAACAAAACTCAAAGTCATTAAAAAAAAAAAAAAAAAGACCAGGTTTGCTGGTCTGATAGAGCCTGATGGAACCACTGAGACTATGGCCCCTAGCTGCCCTTTAGGTCTGGAATTGAATTCACTCCTGTGGCTTCCAGCCAAATAAGAGACACACTTATGAGCTGAACACTTCCATTAGGTAGATACACCCCTTGGAGAGATCAATCATGGGAGAAGAGAAAGGCAGTGTATACACAGGGAGACAGCTCAGGGGGCAGGAGTGCAAGGGAGTGAAGGACACGGGGGAGAGGTGACTATGGGGAGAAAGTGGGAAGAGAGCTGTTACACTGTGGGAAATTGCAGTCAATGTCATGAGACTGCTGTATGGAAAACGAATTTGCTCTGTAAACTTTTACCCAAATCACAATTTAAAAAAAATGAAACATAATAGAAATGGAAATTCCATTATAAGGTTCTACTGTGTGACTATAAAAAACAAAAAACATAGACATCCAAACATACTGAAAATAAAAGTAAAAGAGAATCCCAAAGAGAACATCAAGGAACGTTACATGCATATTGCTAAGGAAGTTGCTATGTGGTGCACTGGAATTGACTCAACAGCAAAGCACTGCACTGTAAACATTTTATGATTCCAACTATATGACATTTTGGAAAAAGCAAAACCATAGAGATTTAGGAGGGAAAAAAAAAAAAGACTACAGAAAGATCAGTGGTTGCCAGGGGTTCAGAGGAGGGGGTAGTGATGAACAACATGTAAAATAAAGGGCAATGGTAGATACATGACTTTAGGCATATGTCAAAGTCATAAAACAGTACAACACAAAAAGTTAACCCTATGTAAACTAAGGTAAATAATAATGTAACAATATTGGTTTACCAATTTTAACAAACCACACAAATGCAAGCTCTTAATAATATGAGAAACTGTGAGTGTGTAGGGGAGGGAGGGGAGAAATAAGAACTCTACTTTTTGCACAATTTTTCTGTAAAACTAAAACTGCTCTGAAAAATAGTCTTATTTCAAGGACAATATTATAAGACATCACTATTATAAAAAGTCAAGAATAGGCTTACTCACAGAAAAAAAAAAATTCTTTGATGGTTACCAGGGATGGGAGGGGAAGGAAGGAAGAATCAATAACTAGATAGTAGACATGTGTTAACTCTGGTGAAGAGAAAGGCAAACAATATAGGGGAAGTCAGCACGTGACCAAGGCCAAGAAAGACACTGAGAGGTACGCAAGGACAAAGGGAACTATGGTAAATATTACAACACACAAAACCCTGCAAAAATAGTAATTTGTGAGTAAAAACATTGGTAGATATGCATGCTAAATGGGTGTGGGCAGTTGTAAGGGAGTACACCCATGTGTTTAAATAGGTATGGTTGTGCATATTTCTACATATATATTTGTATGTGCTATAAGTACATTCACAT
This sequence comes from Orycteropus afer afer, assembly GCF_000298275.1. Lineage (NCBI taxonomy): Eukaryota > Metazoa > Chordata > Mammalia > Tubulidentata > Orycteropodidae > Orycteropus > Orycteropus afer. Next base: position 7,818,401 of record NW_006921675.1, on the reverse strand, counting down.
ATGTCACAGAGCACAAAGGGGACACAGTTGTGGAAACTTCTTAGAAATAACCAACCACCTTGTAAGACTGAGCTGCTGGGAGTGAAGGCTAGGGACCATATTCTTGGGGACCTCTAGGTAAACTGGCATAACACAGTTCATAAAGATAATGTTATATATCTTAGTTTGATAAGTAGTATCTGGGGTCTTAAGATAAACTATTGCTTTTTTTCCTGTCTGAAGCAAAGAAGAGTGAAGAAAACCAAAGAATCAAGGAAGCAATTAGGCCACAGGACTAATGGCCCACATGAACGACAGCCTCTACTAGCCTGAGACCATTACTCACACTCTAACCAGGAACACAATAGAAGGTCTTGGTTAGAAAGGGGCAAAAAACGTAGAACAAAATCCAAATTTCTAAAAAAAAAAAAAAAAAAAGCCCACACTCTGATCTGATCTCTGATCTGACAGAGAGTAGAGGACCATCTAAGACTACTGCCCTAAGAGACCCTTCTAACTTGGAACTTAACCCACTTCTAGAGGTCACTTCTTAGCCAAAAAAAAAAAAAACACATTGGCTTATGAAAGAAACAATAACACCCACGAGGAATGTGCTCCTTAGAACAAACAACTATAGGAGAGCAAAAAGGCAACACTTCCCCAAAGGTGATTGTAACCAATGTCACAGAACACTGTGTGTTATGAATTATTGAATGGAAAACTAATTTGCTGTGAAAAAGGTAGGGAAGGGCAGGAATACAGGCTGGATGGAAACAGGAAAGCCAGGGTGTAAATGGGGAGAGTGCAGACAACATTGTGGTGATTGTAACCAATGTCACAGAACACTGTGTGTTATGAATTATTGAATGGAAAACTAATTTGCTGTGTAAACATTGACCTAAAGCACAAATGTTTGTTTTTTTTTTTAGCCTATGGGCTTGGGACCATGGTCTCAGCAGACATCAAACTCAACTGGCACAACACAGTATGTAAAAATCTTTGTACTACATCCTACTTTGGTGAGTAGCGACTGGAGTTTTAAAAGCTTTCAAGCAGCCAGTTAAGAAGCAACTACTGGCCTCCCCTCATCAGGAGCAAAGAAGAGCGCAGAAAATCAAAGCCATATGGAAACAGTAAGTACAAGGTTATGATGGATCATGGGGGCCTTGACCTGCAAGATCCTGAGACCTGAAGAACTAGATGGTACCTGGCTACCAAAGCCAACCACTCGGAAAGGGATCAAACTTGGAGATCCAAGATAGAGTGCGAGGAAAAATGTGGAACAAAATTCAAAACCACAAAAATAATCAGAACTGGACTTCTGGTAAGATGGTGGAATAGGCAAACAAGCTCCACAGACCCTCTTCAACAAAGAATGTTGTTGTTGTTGTTATGTGCCGTCAAGTCGGACCCGACTCATAGCGACCCCTCCTTGGGTTTCCAAGGCAGTATCACTACGGAAGTAGATTGCCCCATCTTCCTTCCGAGGAATAGAGAAACCAATTGACAGAGAAATAGAAGATAATCCCAGAGCCCTGAGCTTTTAAAGGAAGTATACAAAAGAGGATTAGGCACCCACTAGTGGAAAAACCTGAACGAAAACAGTGAGTATGGAGACAGTCAGAGCAGTGGACTGTCAGCTACTCTGATGGGACCAACAGCCTGAATATTTCCAAGGGGTGTTGGGACCTGAGAATTGACCTAAAGATCAGTCCTGGTTGCCAAGGGCTGCAGGGATGACTGCGCTGGTGGCCTATGAGTAGGAAGGCAAACAGCAAGGAAGGTCTGAGACAACCTGAGCTCTGGACTTTCGGCTGTCTGGAGGGCGCAGCCATTTTGACTGTTTCCAAGCGGTGGTCATTTTGGATATTTAGAGTGACTGAGGGCACAGCCATTTTGAATGTTTACAAGCAGTGGCCATTTTGGATTTTAAAGTGATAGCATTCTCATTTTGGGAGCTCTGGTAGCATAGTGGCTAAGGCACTTGACTGCTAACCAGAAGGCTGGCGGTTCAAATCCACCAGCCACTCCTCGGAAGGAAGGTTGG
>NW_006921675.1:7814733-7815452 GCF_000298275.1 Orycteropus afer afer | reverse complement strand
ATGAGAACACATCCATTCAGCAAGTTTAACGAACCTCAAACAGGATAGACCCCAATAAGAAAATCACCAAGATACATCATCATCAAACTCACCAAAACCAAAAACAAAGAAAGAATTGTGAAAGCAGCACAGGAAAAACGAAAAGTTACCTACAAGGGGCGACCAATAAGAATAAGCTCAGATTTCTCAGCAGAAACTATATAGGCAAGAAGACAATGGGATGGAATATATAAAACTCTCAAAGAGAAAAATTTCCAACCAAGAATTATATACCCGGCAAAACTGTCCCTCAAATATGATGGTGAAATTACGACATTTCTAGATAAACAAAAATTAAGGGAATTTGTTAAAACCAGACCAACCTTATAAAAGATGCTAAAGGGAGCCCTTTGGACAGAGAAGCAACAACAGCAAACAACAACTGACCATTGACACACATGATGACATAACCCAGAAACCAATCCAGTTACATAAGTATCCAAAGTAAATAAGCCTACAACATTGTAAACAGGGAACCAGAGACATCAATTGATAAATGAGGACAACTACAAACCAAAAAGAGGGGAAAAACTGTGTACTTACAGTACTTCTAAATGGTAGCGAAGTCAAGACAGCTATAAGATAGAACAGCTGTTCTAAACTTGGGAAGAAACTATAAATCATAGGGTAACCTCAAAGAAAAATGATAAACCTTCACATCAAAATAAAAAAGGACCAGC
>NW_006921675.1:7812544-7813788 GCF_000298275.1 Orycteropus afer afer | reverse complement strand
AAAAAAAAAAAAAAAAAGCATTGACTCATGTCACTTTAGTTTTGTGTGTTTCACTGTACATAAATTATAATTCAATAAAATGCATTTGAAAAAAAAATCAGAGTTACTGGTCAGACAGACACTGGTGTAACCCCTGAAACTATGGCCCTGGGTTATCCTTCAGTCCTGGAACTGGACTCACTTCTGCGGGTTAGCTCTCAACCAAACAGCAGAAAGGCCTACAAGCACAACACCTATCCTAGGGAAATACACCCACATACCCTAGGGAGATGCAACCCTTAATCAACCATGAAACATCAGAAGGGTAGCTTTGTACAGGAAAGCTGAACATACAGGAACGTATAGATAAGAAGGACGCAGGGAAGAGGTAGTCCCAGATAGGAGATGGAAGGAGAATTTTTTATTGTTGGGATTGTAATCAGGGCCGTGAAACCAAATGTGGATGAACTGTTGAGAGTAAAACCAATCTGCCTTGTAAATGTGCACCCAAATTGTAATAAATTACCTTCTTTTTTAAAGCATATTTTTTAAAAAAGTAAAAGACAAACAACCTGGGAAACACTCTGTGAAAATAGTAGCAATTAATATAAAAGAGTTCAAATGATCTCACCAACTAAAATAATACCTTTTCCCTATCAAATTAGCAGATTTTTTTTTTTACTCCCTCCCTTTCACAAAAGACATCCCCCCCCTGCAGTGTTCCCTCCTCCCCTCCCACTCCTGGTAACCAACAAAGAAAGTTTCCTTCCATATATAAACTTTTCCTTGACTTTTTACAATATCTGACTATTTGTCCTTCTGTGATTGACTTATTTCACTCAGCATAATGTCCTCCAAGCTCATCCATGTTATCTGGTGCTCTGTAGATTCTACATTATTCTTTACCATTGCATAGTACTCACTATTGTGTGTATGTACCATAGTTTGCTTGTCCATTCTGCTCTTGATGGGCACATAGGCTGTTTCCATCTTTTTGCTATTGTAAATAGTGCTGCCAGCATCCAATCAGCCCCAGGGATCCAGTGAGGAGAGGGTACTCAGGCACACCCAAAGCAGCAGGGCGGGAGAGCAGGAAAAAGGGGATTAAAAGCCAGGAACCTGGACAGAGGACCAGTCACCCACAGGGATCCAGGTGAGAAGAGGGAAATCAGGCACGCCCAAAGCAGCAGGGCGGGAGAGCAGAAGAAAGGGGATTAAAAGCCAGGAACCCGGACAGAGGAGCAGTCAGCCCCAAGGATCCAGGT
>NW_006921675.1:7805775-7807540 GCF_000298275.1 Orycteropus afer afer | reverse complement strand
TGGAGCTCACAGGAAATCTGTGCTCTAGGGTGTCAGGGCAAGCTGTTCGTGGGAAAGACAGCAGAACAGTGGAAGAAAAGGACTAGCGATCTGCTTTCATTATGATCATAGGCAAAAAAAAAAAAAAAAAAAAACAACCTATGAAAGCAGTTATATTCTGTAGCACATAGGGTCCCCATGAGTCAGGATTGATTCAGTGTCAACCAGCAACAACCATGGAGTTGATTCCAACTCATGGCGACCCAATGTGTATCAAAATAGAACTTAGTTCCACAGAGTTCTCAACAGCTGATTTTTCAGAAGTATATTGCCAGGATTTTCTTCCAAGGTGGTCTAGATGGACTGGAACTGACAACCTTTCAGTTAGCAGGCAAGCATGTTAACCATTTGCACTACCCAGAGACTCCACTATGATAATAACTAACACTTATTATAAGCTCTTACTATACCAGGCAAGTTCTATTATAATCACTTTACATATTTTAACTTATCTAATCCTCACAACAATCCTGTGAAGTAGGTATTTCTATATGCCCCACTTTACAGATGAGGAAACAGAAGGTTCAAGTTGTCTCCCAGGTTCATACAGCCACTAAGTAGTAGTGCCTTGATCTGAACCAAGGTAGTCTGACTCCCCAGTCCAAATTCTGTTTTTTTTTCAATGCATTTTACTGAAATATAATTTATGTACAGTGAAATACACAAAACTAAAGTGACCTGGGCCAATGTATTATTATTTTTGGGGGGGGGGCAGTGTTCCCTCCCCTCCACTCCCTCACCTGGCAAACAAAAAAGAAAGTTTCTGTCCATATATAAACCTTTCCTTGACCCTCCACAACAACTAATAGTATATTTGTCCTTCTGTGATTGACTTATTTCACTCAGCATATGTCCTTCAAGTTCATCCATATTATGCAGTGTTTTGCAGACTTTACATTATTCTTTAGTGCTGCACAGCATTCCATTATGTGTATGTACCATAGTTTGGTCATCCATTCTTCTGCTGATGGGCATGTAGGTTGTTTCCCTCTTTTTGCTATTGTAAATAGTGTTGTGATGAACATGAATGTGCATATATCGGTTCCTGTCCTGGCTCTTACCTCTCTAGGATATATACCTAGTAATGGAATTGCTGGGCCAAATGGTATCTCCAATTCCAACTTTCTAAGGAATCAACATATTGCTTTCCACAGTGGTTGTATCACTTCACAGTCACACAAGCAGTGTATGAGAGTCCCAAACACTCCATATCCCCACCAGCATTTGTTATTTTCTGTCTCTGTTTCTTGCCATCAGTGCTGGGGTGAGATTGATCTGCATCTCTCTGATGGCCAATGCCTGTGAGCATCTCTTCGTGCATTAGCTGGCCACCTGAATATTGTCCTTGGTGAAGTGTCTATCATGTTTTCTGCCCATTTTTCAACTGGTTTGTTAATTCCTTTGGTGTTGAAGTTTTCTATAAATCTTAGAGATAAGTCCCTTGCCAGATATCTATCTATCGGCAAATATGAATTTGTTGCCGTCATTTTTGTTATGCTTTTTCGTGGTGTTGATTTCTTTGTTCCATATAATTTTCTATGCTGAGCTCGTTTTGTTTATGAATCGGGTTATCACTTCCTTTGTTGCTATTGTTTTAGCATTTGCTAAATACTTGTGCTGGTCCTCTTATTTTATTTTGATGTTAAGGTTTATCATTTTTCTTTGAGGTTACCCTGTGATTTATAGTTTTCTTCCCATGTTTAAGGCCATTCTATCTTGCAGTTGT
>NW_006921675.1:7802298-7804900 GCF_000298275.1 Orycteropus afer afer | reverse complement strand
TCTGTTTTCCTTGCTCTGTCTCTCAATCCTTTGAAGATACCTAAACATAATTCTTCTGAATTTCTTATCAGGGAGTTCCAATGCTACCTCTTTCTCAGGGATATATTTTGGGTCTGTATCCTGGTCCCTTGTTTCTCCTGCTTTATCTTGCTTCTCTGTGTGGACTGTGATGCTCTGTTGTCTCCGAGGCATTGTGATGTTTTTGTGTTTATGCTTAATTGGTGATTGTATGTTGGAGTGACTTGCCCACAATTTTCATGTTCTTTGTTGTTTGTATGTTATTTACACAAGCAGGGTACTGTGCTGTGCTCCTCAATGCACTAGCTGACAGTACTTATACACTCACCACCTGTCTCCTTTCCTGTTGTCAGCCTCATGTATGTCCCTGCCAACCTTGGCAAACAGAGCCTATTCTTAGGTCCCTGGAATCCGAATGGGAATGCCATCACTTTAAAATCCAAAATGGTTGTCACTTGTAAAGATTCAAAATGACTGCACCCTCAGTCACTTTAAGTATCCAAAATGGCCACCGCTTATAAACATTCAAAATGGTTATGCCCTTGGTCACTTTAAATATTCAAAATGGCTGCCACTTGTAAACATTCAAAATGGCTGTGCCCTGGGTTACTTTAAATATCCATAATGGCTGCACCCTCCAGACAGCAGAAAGTCAATAGCTCAGGTTGTCTCCCTCCTTGCTGTTTCCCTTCCTAGTCATAGACCACCACTGCAGTCATCCCTGCAGCCCTTGGTGACCAGGGCTGATCTTAGGTCAATTCTCAGGTCTCAATACCACTTGGAAATATTCAGGCTGTTGGTACCATCAGAGTAGCTGACAGTCCCCAGCAATGACTATCTCTGTACTCACTGTTTTCATGCAGGTTTTCCCACTAGTTGGTGCCTAATCCACTTCTGTATAGTTGCTTTCAAAGCTCAGGGCTCCAGGATTATTTTCTGTATCTCTGTCAATTGGTTTTTCTTTTCTTTGTTGAAGAGGGTCTGTGTCACTTGTCTGCCTATTCCTCCATCTTACCAGAAGTCCCCAGTCCAAATTCTTAAGCACTGTGCTAAACTGCTACTCTACAAAATCCCTTATCATCTATCTTCTTTCCCCAATTTGCCTCAGTCAAATGATAAAGAATGTATGAGAGGAAAATATAGCAAGGTACAGAAGCTAGTGTACAATTTTTTGATTATGGAAAACTGACCCTCAATAAATACAGTATTTACAATGGACAAACTGATGTAATTATCTAGTAATTAGGACCAAGACTATACTGTTATTTAAAAATTCACATTATGAGAGCAAAACAATTTCTAGCCCACCTAACACATAATTACATTTTATTTCAGTAAAGCTGGAAATTTAATACTAGTATTCAAGGAAGACAAAGATTTCTAGAACTCCATCACTGCTTTAAAGAAACACCTGTACTCATACTCAATACTATTTCTTGTTACCTGGAATTTCATACTGAACCATGGAGGACCTTAAATCTCATTATCATCAACAAAAGTTTCACTTTTACATTAGTTAATTAGAAGACAGAAAAGTTAACACTGTCATACAGAAGCAGTGTGAATCCATTTTAGGACTTCTTCCCTAAAAAAGGATGTCAATTCTCTAACAGCACAATTTAGGACTGACTAAACTGAAGATGTCAGGTGTGAAATTAATCTTGGTATAGTTCAAAATGAGAATGAATTCAGATTCCATTTCAACAAGTGTTGATTTAAAGGTCATCCTAGACCTATTCAATTCTCTCTTAAGACGTCAATGGTATTTGGAGGTTATTTACCTCTGACTAAGCATAAGCCAAGAGCTCTGGTAACGGAGTGCCTAAGGCACTTGATTACTAACCAAAAGGCTGGCAGTTCAAACCCACCAGCTACTCCTCAGAAGGAAGGTTGGGCAATCTACTTCCGTAGTGATACTGCCTCGGAAACCCAAGGAGGGATAGCTATGAGTCGGGTCTGACTTGATGGCACATAACAACAACAACAACAATAGCAAGCCATGAGGTACACTGTGGAAGGTCAAAGATCAGTGATGTTATAATTAGGGAAGGGGTAAAGTGTTAAGTAACCTGTTCCTAGTTTGGGGAGCCAAAGGTACCAATTCAGTTCCCTCACATTTTCATTCCTTCTCTACAACATTCATTACAAAGGGCAATATCATTAATGGCTAGGTTATGGACTATGGCGTTATGCTGCATCTGTGAGCCAACAAGTGCCGGGAGCTACCAGAAGCCGAGAAAGAAAAGAAAGGATCTTCCTCTAGAGCCTTCAGAGAGAACATAGTCTTGCTGACATCCTGAATTTGGACTACATACTAGCCTCCAGAACCAAGAGACAATACATTTCTGTTTTTTAATAAACAATCCACTTTGTGGTACTTTGTTGCAGTAGCTCTTGGAAACAAATACACTATCTATCTCAGTCTTATCTTGGGAGTTAAATGAGATAATGTACATCACTGTCTGGTGCAAAGAAAGAGTTCAATAAACATTAACCATTAACTAATATTATTAAAGGAGCTCTGGTGGCACAGTGGTTAAAGCATTTGACTGTTAATCAAAAGGTTCGTGGTTCAAACCCACTA
>NW_006921675.1:7797782-7802043 GCF_000298275.1 Orycteropus afer afer | reverse complement strand
TTGAACTGCCAGCCTTCTGGTTAGCAGTCAAATGCATTAGGCACTATGCCACCAGAACCCCCAAGAATGGACTAAATGGGTTTTATTAATTTTATTGTGCAGGTAAGTTTTTCAATGATGTTTATCCACATATAAACCTGGATGGGGAAAAAAGTTTTTCAGGAAAGTAATATTGAATTAGGTTGTATCTAGACTTCTTTTGATGAAAATTTAGTTTGATCAACCAAACAATAACCTAGTTCACTCCTGAGGAACTGCTTTCCAGATCCAGATAAATTACACGGAATGCAAAGTTTAAAGTGTTAGAATTTAAAAATGAAATTCCAAACAGGCACAAAACCTACTGCACAATCTTAAGAGAGTAAAAGGTTAATATGCCAGACAATACAAAAGTCCTTAAAAATGCAACTCTGTCAAACCTACTTCAGAGAGAATCACTTGGAGAAAAAGCATACTGAACAAGTTAGTTCTTCAGATACAATATACCTTTGATTTAGTGTTAACTCAAAGCCCCAGAGATACTTACTATGAATGAGTCAGCTTTTATATGAAAGAGTAAAACAAAGGTCAAAATGAGAGAGCATAATGAAGAAAAGGAAGTTAAATACTAAGAAAAATACTACAAAGCACGGAGGCTGGAGGAAAAGCTTGGGCCTTTCCAAGGGGAACCCTGATGGTGAAATAGGAATGTCAACCCTCAAATAAGACTTCTCAGAATCTAAACAAAACACAGAAGTTTCGGTGATGGAGCAGGCAGGAAGGCCTACCTGTTATTAGAAGTCTGGGCCAAAATAAAACTTATAAAAATTACAAAACAGAATTATAAAAATGAACATTTTGTATATAAACACATACACCAAAACCAAACTCACTGCCATCAAGTCAACTGCAACTGACAGCGACCCCACTGAGTTTTCAAGGCTGTAAATCTTTACAAAAAGAGATCGCCTCACCTTTCTTCCATGGAGTGGCTGGTGGGTTCAAACCACTGATCTTGTGGTTAGCAGCCAAATGCCTTAACCACTACATCAGCAGATGTATTTTGTATATATCTAGATGTATCTATATGCATGTGCATGCATATATATTCATATATATAAGTAATATAGGAGGCACAGTTACAGATACATCTTAGACATAACCTGGGTTGGGACTACAGTCTTCTGGTACAACTCTGTCAATTGGGATAATACGTCATTGTTGTTGTTGTTAGGTGCTGTTGAGTCATCTCCAACTCATAGTGACCTCATGTACAGCAGAACGAAATACTGCCCAGGCCTGTGCCAGCCCCACGATCTTTGCTATACGGGACTGAGCCCATTGTTGCAGTCACTATGTCAATCCATCTTGTTGAGGGCCTTTCCCTTTCTCGTTGTCCCTCCACTTTGCCAAGCATGATATCCTTCTCCAGGGAATGGTCCCTTCTGACAACGTGACCAAAACAGGTAAGACGACGTCTGGCCATTCTCTCTTCCAAGAAGCATTCTGGGTACACTTCTCCCAGGACAGATTTGTTAGTTCTTTTTAACAGTCTGTGGTACTTGCAGCATTTTTCACCAACACCACAATTCAAAAGCATCGACTTTTCTTTGGTCTTCCTTTTTCATTGTCCAGCTCTCACATACGTATGAGGTGACTGAAAAGACCATGGCTGTGTCAAACACACCTTAGTCATCAAGGAAACACCCTTGCTCCTCAGCACTTGAAAGAGGTCCTTTGCAGCAGATTTGCCCATTGCTATACAATGTCTGATATCCTGACTGCTGCTTCCATTGGTGTTGATTATAGAACCAAGTAATATGAAGTCTTTGACAACTTCAATCTTTCCTCCATTTATCATGATGCTGCTTATTGGTCTCGTTGTGAGGATTTTTGTTTTCTTTATATTGAGGTGCAACCCATACTGCAGACTGCAGTCTTCAATCTTTATCAGTAAATGTTTTAAGTCATCCTCACTTTCAGCAAGCAGAGTTGTGTCCTCTGCATAACGCAGGTTGTTAACAAGTCTTCCTCCAATCCTGATGCCACATTCTTCTTCAGATAGTCCAGCTTCTCAGATTATTTGTTCAGCATACAGATTGAATAGTATGGTGAAAGGATACAACCCTAACACACTCCCTTCTTCATTTTAAACCATGAGTGTCCCCTTGTTCTGTTCGAATGAAAACCTCCTGGTCTATGTACAAGTTCCTCATGAGCACAATTAAGTGTTCTGGAATTCCCATTCTTCTCAATGTTATCCATAATTTGTTATGAGTCACACAATTGAATGCTTTTGCATAGTCAATAAAAGACAAGTAAACGTCTTTCTGGTATTCTTTGCTTTGAGCCAAGATCCATCTGACATCAGCAATGATATTCCATGTCCTCATCTGAATCCAGCTTGCATTTCTGGAAGTTCTCTGTCAATATACTGCTGGAACTGTTTTTGAATTATATTCAGTAAGATTTTACTTGCATCCGATATTAATAATATTGTTTAATAATTTCCACAATCTGTGGGATTACCTTTCTTTGGAATGGGTACACGTACGGATCTTTTCCAGTCAGTTGGCCAGGTAGTTATCTTCCAAATCTCTTGGCATAGCTGAGTGAGTGCCTCTAGTGCAGCATCCATTTGTTGAAACATCGCAATGGGTATCCCGTCAATTCCTGGAGCCTTGTTTTTCGTGACTTCTGTCAGTGCAGCTTTGACTTCCTCCTTCAATATCATTGGTTCTTGATCATATGCTACCTCCTGAAATGGATGAACAGCAACCAATTCTTTTTGGTACAGTGACTCTGTGTATTCCTTCCATCTTCTTTTGATGTTTCCTGCATCAGTCAATATATTGCCCATAGAAACTTTCAATATTGCAACTCGAGGCTTAAATTTCTTCTGCAGTTCTTTCAGCTTGAGAAATGCTGAGAGCATGTTCTTCCCTTTTGGCTTTCCAACTCCATGTCTTTGCACATTTCATTATAATAATTGACTTTGTCTTCTCGAGCTGCTCTTTGAAATTTTCTGTTTAGCTCTTTTATCATGTAATTTCTTCCATTTGTTTTAGCTACTCTCCATTCAAGGGCAAGTTTCAGAGTCTCTTCTGACATTCATTTGGTCTTTTGTTCCTTTCCTGTCTTTTTCACGATCTTTTTGCTTTCTTCATGGATGATGTTCTTGATGTCATCCCACAATTCCTCTGTTTTTTGGTCATTGGTGTTCAATGGTAATATAGTACATAAAATTTATTTTCTACATTCTAGTTTGGTAAGTAATACCTGGGGTCTTAAAGCTTGCAAGTAGCCATCTAAGATACAACTGTTGGTCTCTACTCACCCAGAGTGAAAAACCAAAGACTCAGAAGAAAACCAAAGACTCAGAGAAGTAACTAATCTACAGGACTAATAGTCTACATGAACCACAGCCTCATCTACCCTAAGACCAAAAGAACTAGATGGTGTCCAGCTACTCCTAATGACCGTTCTGAGAAGGGCCAAGAGGTGGATCCTGATAGAAAAGGAGAAAAATGTGGACAAGAACTCAAATTCCTGAAAAGTTTACACTTACTAGAGTGATTGAGACTGGAAGAATTCTTAAGAGATAGTCTTTAACCTTCAAATGAAACTAGTCCCTGTGAAGTTACCTTTTACCTAAATAACAGAGTGGCTCATAAAACAAAATAATATAACCCATGAGTATGGTACTTCTTTAAAAAATCATTTATATGAGACCAAATGATAATTATCCTAAAGCAAAGACGGGAACCTAAAAGGGCAAGGAAACTAGATTACTGGAAATGGAACAACCAGAACAGAATCAGGAGAAAGTTGACACATTGTGAACAATGTCACTGAATAATTTGTGTAGAAATTGTTAAATGAGGATCTAATCTGCTGTGTGAAAACACAACGTATTTCTAAAAAAGAGATCTCTTTAAAAGTTTTTGCAACCAACACTGAAATAATCCTTAATTTTTTAAAAGCTCTTATTATATTCTAGCTCGGAAGGAAGATGGGGCAATCTAGTTCCGTAGTGATACTGCCTCGGAAACCCAAGAAGGGGTCACTATGAGTCGGATCTGACTCAAGGGCAAATAACAACAACATTATATTCTAGGAGGCTCTGGTGGTGTAGTGCCTAAGGCACTTGACTGCTTACCAAAAGGCTGGCAGTTCGAACCCACCATCCGCTCCCTGGGAGGAAGACTGGGCAATCTACCTTCGTAGAGATATTGCCTCGGAAACCCAAGGAGAGGTTGCTATGAGTTGGATCTGACTCAAC
>NW_006921675.1:7769853-7796692 GCF_000298275.1 Orycteropus afer afer | reverse complement strand
TGGGTTTCCGAGGCAGTATCACTATGGAAGTAGATTGCCCCATCTTCCTTCCGAGGAGTGGCTGGTGGGTTTGAACCGCCTGCCTTCTGGTTAGCAGTCAAGTACCTTAGCATCCCAAATTCTTTATTGAAATAAGAGTAGTACTGGTTTCATTGACATGTTTATGAATTTAAACTATTTTAACACATGAAAAATGTGGCACTGTAATCCTCTACAGCAACGTGGTCTACAACAAGAAAAAACAGAGACCCTGAAAGTCTTCAGAAATTTTTATAATAATACGACAGAATAATTATACATCTGTTGCTTCTAATAACACATTTGGGCTTGAATTTTTACATATTTTATTCTCCAATTCACTTTCCTAGTATTTCATTCTTATAGTAATTTACAAATGGGTTAGTCTGCAGTAGAAAAGAAATTAAACAAAAACTGGTCCTTCCCCAGAGTTTGAGAAACACTGCTGTAGAGCTCTGGTGGCATAGTGCCTGCCTAAGGCATATGACTGCAAATCAGAAGGCTGGTGGTTCAAACCCACCAGCCACTCCTCGTAAGGAAGATTGGGCAATCTACTTCCACAGAGATACCACCTCAGAAACCCAAGGAGGGGTTGCTATGAGTCAGAGTTGACTCCCTGTCAGTGAGTTTGGTTTTGCGTTATTTCTTTTTTCCCCCTGTAGTGCTCTGGTGCAAACACAGTTTGCTCTATTACCAGTTCTGTGGCAAAGGGAAGACATGCTCAGGTAAATAACAATCCTCAGACAACAAAACCAAAACCTCATTTTGGCCATTGGTTTACATCTCAACTTTATCTATCATTCAGGGCAGCTGCTAAACTGTGTTTATACTAGACATGTTAAGTAGCAGGCTCTTATCCAACTTGTGTGACATTGCTATTTACAGCCAAAGAAAACCACCACTCACTAACAACTGAATCTGGGGGAAAAAAATCCTTAAGATAGTGTTAAACTAATGTTTTACCTTTAACAGAGCTTTCTGTAAAATGTGTGAAGCATGCTTTGGTCTCCTTTACAAGGTTAGTTTTTCTCCTCAAACGCCGAAGAAGAGAGTACTGATGATCATAGCTATTTATAATTGCACTGAGAATAAGATTTTTGTTTCTTATATAAATTGTTTAGGCCAAAGGTACACTGACCAGGTCATCAAGAGACAAGGATGAAGGCCATAGAACTGTCAAGAAAGGTGGCTTTGGGGTGAGGAGTGATGGAGAAAGTGGTAGAGAAATCAGTGTTTCAAAAACTTCTTGAAGGTCAGATAAGGTAGGAGGATACTGCTATTGAGTACTTTTAGTCTGCTTGATTCTAACTCATTTCTGGACACTAATCCTGCCATAATTAATGATTTTATTTCTGCTCTGAGATGTTCTAAAGAAAAGAGTAATGAATGGCAGAGTAATAGCAAGATTAAGAACATAACTAAAAAGCATACCTTTTCATGTAAATAAAAGTGAACTATGAAATACATTAGGTTTACTTGGTCTTCTTATTTATAAAAATACTGTTTCCTAAGAAAAGCTATTGTTAGCAGTTGTTAGCTGTCAAGTAGGCTCCAGTTCACATCAACCCCATGGGCAACAGAACAAACCACTGCCCAGTCCTGTACCATCCTCATGGTTGTCGGAATGCTCAAGTCTATTGTGGCCACTGTGTATTTTGATTGTCTTCCAACCTAGGGGCTCATCTTCCAGCACTGTACTGAACAATATTCTGTTGAGAGGACTTTCACTGGCAAATTTTCAGAAGTCGATCGCTAGGCCTTTCTTCCCAGTCTGTCTTGTCTGGAGGCTCTGCTGAAAGCTGTCCCCTATGGGTGACTGCTGGTATTTGAAAAACGGGGGGCACAGCTTCCAGCATCACAGCAACATGCAAGCCACCACAGTACGACGCAAACTGACAGATGGAGGCTGGAAGAAAAGCTAGACTTCCTTAAAAAGGTAGGAGCTAGGCGAGCTATCTTCTAAGGACAGAAATTCTGCTTCCAAATCCCCCTGAATTAAGTTTATTTTTACAAATTTATCATCTCACTAGTCACAATATACTGGTCTATTATTATAACATGATTTTCCTGGAACAAATGCTTAGTTTCTAAGAGACAGAAGATACCAGCTGAATTCTAAAATGTCTTTGACTAAGTTACTTGTTGTTGTTGTTGTGTGCCGTCAAGTCAGATCCGACTCATAGCGACCCCTCCTTGGGTTTCCGAGACAGTATCAGTACGGAAGTAGATTGCCCCATCTTCCTTCCGAGGAGTGGCTGGTGGATTTGAACCACCAGCCTTCTGGTTAGCAGTCAAGTGCCTTAGGCCCTATGTTACCAGAGCTCCTTTCATTTTTATTCCAGCAGCTCAAAATGCATTGTGTTGTTATGTGCCGTTGAGTCAGCCCCAATTCATAGCGACCCCTCCTTGGGTTTCGGAGGCGGTATCACTACAGAAGTAGACTGCCCCACCTTCCTTCTGAGGAGTGGCTGGTGGGTTTGAACCGCCAGCCTTCTGGTTAGCAGTCAAGTGCCTTAGGCACTACGCTACCAGAGCTCATTCAGAATGCATTGCTTCTATTGTAATAACAAACAGATATTACAAATGCTGTTGTTCAGCATTTTAAGACCTACAACTAAAAAGACCATTTGACCAGTAATGTAGAAAGCCATAAATGACATGGCATACTATTTATCTTCATTAATTGCCTGATTAATATCACTACTCATGTACATATTACCTTTCATTAAAGAGGAAAACAGCCCATATTTGTATATTCTAATAATCACTCTAGTTCAAAAAAAAAAAAATACTAAAATTGGAAAAGTTCTAAGCATTTTATAGAAATAAAAAGTTTTAACAGCTGCTTATTTGAATTAATTATAATTCTTAATCAATGTTACCGACATAGGTTTCAAAATACACAAACCACTCCAAACATCACACATGTCAGCCTTCATAGTGTCAATACAATTCTAATGTAGTTTTAAAGAAAATATGGCTGGTATCAGAGGCAAGACAGCAGGCTCACAGGGCAGGCAGGTAACCAAAACAAGAGAACCAAGTGTCACAGGCCGAAGAGCACTGTGACCATCAGCTGCTACTGAGCTCCAGCCAACTACTGTGTTTAAGGAATACAGGAAAAATTGATAAATAATTTTATTATTGAAAATAGTAATTAGAAAACAGTAACAATTACAAGAAAACAGTATTACTAATAAAATTAAACATTCATCTAACCTAACAAAGTAAGTCTGTGGGCTGGATTTGGTATATGACTACCAGTTTGCTACCTTTGCTACAGTGTGCAGAGTGGCTAAGAACTGCTCTGAATCACAGAAAACTAGATTTAAAAAACAGCCGTGATTCTAACACACTGCATGAACTTGTCCAACTTATAAAACCTGTCTGAGCCACAGTCTCCTTATCTGTATGTCACCAAGTTTTTAAAATGAAGTTAGATAGGTATGAACTCAAAAATGTTAGCTCACTATTGTCAACAGATGCTGAGAGGTACAGATCAAAAAAGAACTGAGGACTCAGAGCAATCCTAGTCTCTCTTTCATCTGGCTGTGGGCTTTATTGTCCCTAAAACTCTTTCTTTCTCACCCACAGGCTATTTTCTTCATTGGATATGCCTCCTCTTCCCTCAGGTGACTTCAAGGCCTTCCTCACACCTGATCTGTACCTTTCTTCTGTGCTTCAGGCCAACCCACCCTCTCCTTCCCTTTGCACCTTCATGTTGGCAGGGAAGTTAGGGTATGTTTTACTCCTAAGCCCCAGGCAATACTCATAAAATCCTGTTATCTCTGAATCTTGTAGTTTTCCCCCCCTAAATCTTTGACCACTGTGCACTTTGGGAATTCTCCATGACAATCTCAAGAACCTATCTGCATTTTCACTGAACAAGGGTTTCATCTCTCCTTTTCCCATGTCAGTTAACATTTGCTCAAGGACTGACAAATAACCACACAAATAGACTAAAACGTCACAACATATTAACAGAAAATTCATTTCTAAGCAAATAGATTTGAAAAGTTAACTTTAAAATATCCATTCCAATGTTCTCCCTCTATAAAAGAAAATTTGTGTTAACCTAATTTAGTTTTTCTTACACTCATTCTAGTGCAGGTGTTAAAAAAAATAGCCCCCCCCCAAAAAAAATTATGCTTGACTGTCTCAAAAAGAGAAGTCACATTGATTTCAACTCACATGGATCAATAGCATTCTCCTTCTCAATAGCAATCTGAAAACCTGATTCCTTGGAAACTCTGGGAATCAAAAGAATACTACAGTGCCTCTCTCCAGAAAAATGCAGAGCCCCCAAAGCCTTGTATACAATTTCAGGAGGGGCCTCACGTTCACAATACCCCAGGATCTATGATGGACTCACCCACCCCAAGGCAAAAACTCTAGTGCTGAAGACAAGATTTGTTTCCATTAAGTGTATATATCTTTTTAAATAGACAGTCTTCTTTAATAAGACCTTTAGGTGTGAGAATACCTAGGGAAGCAGCTTCCCTTTACAACTGTCACTACTTCCCAGCAGCCATCCTGAGAGCTTACAGAAAATTGAGAATTTCTTACCTCTGAGAAATTAACAGCCAAGGGAATGATTCCAGCCACATAACATCCCACCAACATAGCGAACGACAGCATACTAATGGAGATGAAATCATCCATTTTGCCCTCCTTTATCCACCCACCACCACAAGATGATAAATTTTCAGTGACTTCAAAAGGTGCTTAGGTTCTTAAACAAGTGTGGTGATTCCAAGAGAACAGGAGGACTTTCCAGTTCTTTCTGCTTCCCACCAGGTGATCTGCTCACGAAGCACCTCTGGAAACAACCTCTTTTGCTGATATTAGCACCAGAGAAAACTTTTAGCAATCTTAGATCCCAATCTCTGGGTATCCAAATACCAGTCACCGGATTCTTTGGGGTTAACAAAGATGGGCAAAGTCAATGGGGAAACTACGCGAACGAGTGATTTCTTCAATCGTCGGAATGAGGGTGGTACAACTGGCCCGATCTCTCCACAACGTCCCAAGTGGCAGCAGGGCTGGGAGAAAACCTCAAGAGAAACTGTTCTTCTCCTGGCGCCCCTGTCCCCCTGGGGCTGCCTGACGGTGATGATCCCCTCCCCAGGGCAGGCACTAGCCTACTAGTCCCGACAAAGTCCCCTCCGAGTCTTAGATGAGGGAAAGAGTCCTGCAGGCCTCTAACGACGGTCCTAGGGGTTCAACAGCGAAGGTAATACAAAGCTGTCTCTGCCCTATACCCGGTGCTGCCCATGGTACTCCACTCCTCCGGGCCTTGACCCGGAGACATCGATACTACAGCTGCCATGGCCGCCAAGTGGCCACTCTACATGACATCCACTTCCGGATTGCCTCACCGCCCCCTCCTCTAGAAAGCACTTCCGGGTTACAACCGACCTATGCCCCAATATACTTATATGGCCGCCATTTTTCAGTAGGGCCAGTGAAAAAGGACGTGTGTCACTCTTCACACCGGTGATTACTCCAGTGGAATATCTAACAACGAGAGTACGGAAGACAGCGTCTTGAAAAAAAAAATGATCCTTACCCAAATTCATAAACATTCTGCGGTGTAACCATCGCCCTTATGCAAGATGGCTGACGCGGAGTCAGTATCTGCTCTAGCTGCCGGAAATGTGCACTCCTCTATGATCCAAAAGGCTCTTTCGTGTTGCGATTTTGACGAGTTCCGGCGGCTTCTCTCGCGGGGATTGGTTGTTGGCGGCGTTGCGGCGAAGCTCGTGTGCAGTGGAGATATCGGCAGCGGTTCCAGCGAAAGAGTTTGGCACGATGGTGAGCAAAACCTCCCCAGCTACCTGAGCCCCCAGTCTCCCCGGAGACTCCAGTCCCGTGTGTGTTCTTGCCTTCCTATGCCCCCCCCCCCCGCCCAATCCAGCGCGAGCGTGTTGCTCCCCGCCTTTTAGCGCGTGGGTCGACCGTTCTGCTTCCCGCCACGGAGACGCCCGGCCTGGCTCTAGGCCCCAGATCCTGGGTCCGCCCTAGGGTTGCTTGCCACACCGCTGGCTCAGGCGAGGCGTGCGGTGGGCCTAAGGATGCTCTTTCTCCTGATCGCTGTTTGGTGGGGGGAGGCGTGGGGATGATGCTCTTTCCTTCCAAGCGCTCTATCCTAGTGTAAGAACAATGGCCGGGGGATGGTCACCAAACCTGTACCGGAACCTTAACAGATTGAACTTTCTGCACTTAACATGGGGGCCAGGAGAGGTCGTGTTTGCTTTGTAGTGTGTTTCTTTAGTTATTCCCTTTTGCATTCCTGTGCTTTGCCTACCTACCTAGTTTTTCAGTCTTCTGATGTTCCTGGATGTCTTACTTGCTGTCTTCCTCAACTCTGCCTGCCCTGTTGTTACCCTTGTATTCAGTTGGGACTGGAGTCTTAAAAGGAAGGCTTAGCTAGGTCCCAGATTCCTTAGAATCTGGCCGAGGTGGTAATGCACTGGATGGTGGTTTGTTTAAATCGACAGAAGGGCGATGCCTACAGGGCTTAAGACATCCAAACTTAATCTTTTGTTTTCTGGTTGCTCGTTTTGTAACTACCAGTGCCGTTATTGTTAACAGTGAACTATGCCAGGTTGCACTTTTTTGAAAAAAAATTGTGATTTGGTTAAAAGTTTACAGAACAAATTGGTTTTCCATTCAAAAACTTCTTTACATTGGTATGTACAAACCGAAGCGATTATCATGGGGTCGCTTCCTACTCATAGCGACCGTATAGGACAAAATAGAACTGCCCCATAGGGTTTCTAAGGCTGTATGCAGACTGCCACATCTTTCTCGTAGCTCTGCGCCACCAGGGCTCCTTTTACTCAACTTGTTATTGTTGTTATTTGCCATCGAGTCGGCCCCCAACTCATAGCGACCCCTCCTTGGGTTTCCGAGGCAGTATCACTACGGAATTAGGAATGCCCAGCCTTCCTTCCGAGGAGTGGCTGGTGGGTTTGAACCGCCAGGCTTCTGGTGAGCAGTCAAGTGCCTTAGGCACTATGCTACCAGAGCTCCTTTACTTAACTAAGTCTTTCAAGAAGGGGGAGAAGGAATCAGAAGACTGTATTTCTAGTCCCGGTTTTGCCATAACTGGCAGTGTGACTTCGGGAATGTCATTTTACCGCTGTGAGTTTCCTTTCTTTTCTGTCATGTCACCTGTTTGGTGTTGTGTTAAAATGAAGAGATTAAGATCTGAGAAAGTTACAGCAGTTGAAATCAACAACCCATTCTTGGACAAATAACAGTGATTTATTTTTTAAAAAGTCAACTTGAGTAGAATTAGAATTTATAATGAAAGTGAATAATTATTAGCTTGCCTTAAGTACTTGGAGGTGCAAGTTTCAGTTTATTTTTGTTTTGTTGTACTTTGGGGAAGATACTGGATGCTAATGAACAGATTGTAGGTATTGTAATATTGCAACAGTCAAGGATAGGATGCCTATACTCAGTATTCATGTTTGTGGGATTTTAAAACGTAAACCAAGCCAGATTATTTATCAGAATGAATCACAGCTGCTTGGTAATCTCTTTTTAGCAATTATGCATAACTTTTTTCTCTTTTTCATAAAATGGTTTTCACAACCGTTTTCCATTTGTAAATAGAATGTGTATATGTATTTTTTGTACTGATAATCCCCCCATGAAAGAAGTCCATAAGGAATGCAGATCTTCCCAGGAGGAAAACATAAAGCTGGTAAGACATATATACTTAATAAAATAAAAGAGTTCTGAAAACAGCTCCAATAGGAAGAAAGTGCCCAGAACCTGTTTGGGTGGCATTATGATCTTAAAAAATTGCTACCAGGAAAGCACTGCCCCTTAATAATTTAGTCATATTGTGTTCTTAGTATTCCATGACTTCAGGTAGTAAATACTAAAGTAATAAGCTTTACCTGGAGGTTTGTTTTAAGACTAGCTAGCATACTATAAAGCCATTTCCATATGTTACCCTTTGGAATAAATTAATTCTTTAATTTGCATTAGCATAAGAATACAGTAGCAACTGGTGAAGCTAGAGTACAGGGCAAGCTTTATTGCAGGAATTCTAAAGTGGTTTCTATAAAATTACTTTTTTCTCAACAAATGACCCATTGAAACTGCTTTTTTAGAGTTGGTGGCTTACAAAAACTGGATAACAAATCTATATAATGCTTTATTTAGCTTTAACTCTAATCACTGTTCAACAAAGACTTTGTATACAGGTCTGCATAGGTGAGAAGAGGTCAATTAACTCTTCATCAGTTATCACTAAGTTCTATTTTGATCTCAAATCCTCTCAAACTTTATCAGAGTAACTTAGTTCTAGATGGGCAGGGAGGAGTATAATAACCATTTGCTTCACTTAGTATGTTCAAAATAGTAGTTTTCAATTGCCTTCTCAGAAACTCTGGGCATTAGCTATTTTAGCTCCAATGTGTTACCATTAAAAATTTTGATAATTTCACAGCTTTGGAGGTCCTATCAGCATAATGAGGTGGTGTTTTTTTTTTTTTTTTGGTCCAAAAATACTAGTACAGCGAAAGAAGAGAATGTTTGGTCTGATTTGGAATAGTTTACAGTAGAGTTGCATCATACTTGCATTTAGTCAACCTTACACTCTTGGAAAAAATTGGATGGGGAGTAATTTCAATAGACTGTTGACTCTCAGCTGGGCCCAATTTTGCGCCCCCAGGGGGCATTTGGTTGTCAACAATCGTATTTGGGGTGCTACCAGCATCTAGTGAGTAGAGGCCCAGATAACTGCTAAAGATCCAGACCCAGGACAACCCCCACCACAAAGAATTGTTCAGCTAAAGATGTCAGTAGTGCTGAGGAAACCTTGAAATAGACCCACTAGCAAATGCATGCCTGTTTCCCCCTCCCCCAGGTGACAGTAAGGTGGAAGAGTGAGTTGGGAAGAAAAGGTTTAAAAAAAAAACAGGCAGTGCAATGTAACTCAGGTTGAGTACTTACAGGTGGTAACTGCAGTAGGGTTTTGAGAAAGAAGCAGTCGTTAAGGACAGGGCACTGAGTAAAACCTTAGAGAGCAGTTGAGGTTCCAGCTTCTGATGCTATGTGGTGTCTGACGTGGCAAAGGCATACATACTGTAGGAAGAACAACACCCTTCTGTAATTGTTTAGATAACCAACAATCATGAGTGTCACGACTGGCGATTTTACGATATTAATTTCACAAATAAGAGTTAGAAACTTATCTTGAAATCCTCTTTTTCTTTATATAGTCTCACACTATTTTGCTGGTACAGCCTACCAAGAGGCCAGAAGGCAGGACTTACGCTGACTATGAATCTGTGAATGAGTGCATGGAAGGTGAGTTTCATACTAATTGAGGAGTAGAAATCTTGAGTTACTTCTTTTCCTAGTATTCACTGTTGGACTATGTCTCATTTAGGAAGAGGGTTTCTGGTTTCCTTTAGATTTTATGAATTGTTCGTTTGAGCAGGGGTAGTAGATACTTAGGACTATATTTGCTTAATACATAAAACATTAATGATACATACTCTTCTTGCAAGTACGACTACACTGTTTTTCATCAAGTTCGTATATATAATGAATGACTTTCCAAAACTGAACTCATTGCCATTGACTCATAGCGACCCCCTTTGTGTTTCAGAGGCGGTGAATCTTTCAGTCTTCCTTCCATGGAGTGGCTCATGGGTTTGAACCACTAGCCTTCTGGTTAGCAGTCAAATGCCTTAGGCACTATGCCACCAGAACTCCTTATGTTACAGGCATCCTTTATATATCCTGTTTAAATTCAAGCACTGTTAAGTTAGTAAGACAGGCTCTTAGAATAAGTCTGCTTATTAAACAAATGTTAGAAGCTATTGAGGTTTGTTTACTGCTCATCAGAATGTTCAAAAATAAAAATTAACTTGGAGAATAAAGGCAAATGGAACCAAATCAGAATAATTTTTTTTATGCATTTCATAAACTGATGCCACCCTGAAGGAACTTGTTAGCACCTAATTTTGTATTTTTTCCCTCGGTAAACCATTAGACAACAACACACGGATTGGGTCTTGACAAATTGGGTTCATCTCTGTTTAATCATTATATCATATAAACTAGTTGTGCACCCCACGCATCCTTCTAGCAAATTGTCCATTCTTTGCTTCTCCCTATAAAAATTTGTATGTTACTCTTATTACTGCAGAGCATGTTCCTGAATCTGTTGACTACTGTTCAAAACTCACTGGGTTAGATTTTTAAAGTCTTTAAAGCTAACAGTGGTAGACTTGTGCCAAAAAAAACTATTGGTAATAATCAAGATAGCTTCTAGATAACTGGCATTTTTCCTTTCTGATTGCCAGTGAATTTGCTCTAATTTAATTTAAAAAAAATCATCACTCTTCTCTTTCAGGTCCATTCCTTTGCTGGCATCCTTACTTGCCATTACTAATCTTCGCTGATCTCATTGTGGTTTTGATTTGCATTTCCTTAAGACTAATGATGTTGAACATCTTTTCGTGTCCATTTGCATATCTTTGAAGAGACGTCTATTCAGATCCTTTTATCTGTTTTTATATTGTGTTATTTGTCATTGTATTAATTTTAAGAGTTCTTTGTATATTCTGGATACAAATCCCTTATGATTTGCAAATATCTCCCATTTGAATTGTCTTTTCACTTTCTTGATAATAGCCACAAAAGTTCTTAAATTTTGATGAAATCCAACTTGTCTTTTTTCTTTCATTGCATGTACTTTTGGTGCCATATCTAAGAAACCACTGCCTCATCCAAGGCCCCAGAGATTTACACCTATATTTTCTTCTAAGAGTTTTATAGTTTGAGCTCGTACATTTAGGTCTTTGATCCACTTTGAGTTAACTTTTTTGTGTGGTGTGAGGTAGAGCTCTAACTTTATTCTTTTGCATGTAGTTGTCTTCACTGTTCTTTCCTTCATTCAACTGTCTTGGCATCCTTAATGAAAACCATTGGACTGTATATGTGAGGATTTATTCCTGGACTCTCAGTTCTATTCTATTGAACTGTTGCCTATTGTATGCCATATTCGTGATTTCTGTAGCTTTGTAATAACATTTTAAATTGGAAAGTATGAATTCTCCAACCTTGTTCTTACTTTACAACATAATTTTCACTATTTTCATATATATTTTCAGTTCAGCTTGTCACTTTCTGCAAAAGCAGCTGGGAGGATTTTGATGGGAATTTCATTGAATTTATAGATTATCTTGAGGAGTATTGGCATCTTGAAATTAAATCTTCCAATCCATAAACACAGACACCTTTCCATTTATTTAGCTCTTTTAATTTCTTTGAGTGATATCTTGTAGCTTTTGGTGTAAGTTCTTATACTACTTTTGTTAAATTTATTCATAAGAATTTTATTCTTTTTCAGTGCTATTGTAAACAGAATTGTTTTTATTTCAGGTTGTTTATAGTTACTGTATAGAAATACGATTTTTGTAATTAGTCATGTATCCTGCAAGATTGATGCAGTTTTTATTAGTTCTAAAAGCTTTTCTTGTAGATTCTTTAGGATTTTCTGTATATAAGATCACACCCACAAATAGAGGTAGTTGTATTTCTTCCTTTCCAACTGAATGTCTTTTATTTCTTTTTCTTGTCTAATGCTCTGGGTAGAACCTCAAGTACAGTGTTACAGGAACAGATAGATATTCCTGTTTTATTTCTGATCTTAGCAGTAAAGCATCCATTAAGTAACTCAAAGTGGTAGTCTCTGGTTACAGTGTAGAGTGTACCAGTAGCAATCAAAAACCTGAACCAATCTGTGTAGGAGATCCTTGATAGAGAGGAAGAACAATGTGGAACAAAACTCAAAATCATTTGGAGAAAGAAAAAAAAAGGGAGGGGGACCAGATTTGCTGGTCCAGTAGAGCCTGGTGGAACCACTGAGACTATGGCCTCTAGCTGCCCTTCAGATCTGGAATTGAACCCACACCTGTGGTTTCCAGCCAAACAAAAGACAGGCATAGGAGTTGAACATTTACCTCAAGTAGATATACTCCTTGGAGAGAACAATCATGGGAGAAAGAAGGGCTGCTTATGCACAGGGAGATAGCTCAGGGAGCAGGAGTGCATGGAGGGATGGACACAGGGAAGAGGTAACTGTGGGGAGGAGGTGGGAGGGGAGCTATTGCATGTGGTAAACTGTGGTCAATGTCATGAGACAAAGTATATGTGAACCACTGTATGGTAAGTGAATTTGCTCTGTAAATCTTCACCCAAATCACAATTAGAAAAAAAATTATTAAAAAAAAAAGAAAGAAGCAGCAAATATGTCACTTTGAAGACTAAGGAAAAAAAAACACAAAAAACCCTGAACCAAGATAGCTGCTTGATGGCTCTGTGATTGAATATCATATATTATTGGGCGTTTGAGAAGTTAATACAGAGGTACATACAGAGCCTATAGGATATGTTTTCCCAGATAACTAACATTTAGATCACTTGTTTATTCATCATGCTAGTCTTAAAAGTAGAAGTTTATGGTAGAAAGAAGAGTATTTCACTGCATTAAAAAATGAATAGATAAATGCTCTTTAAATAATTAGGTTAATAATGTGGGCTTGCTATCAGTAACTTTGCTTATTTTTTTTTTTTAATAACATATTCGAGTACTTCTATGTTTATTACGTTAAGATTATTCTTTACGTACATTATCTCACATTGTCCTCACAACAACTCTATGAAGAAGTACTATTATAATCCTGATTTGACAGGTAAGGTTTATGGGATTGAGTCATTTGCCCATGGCTTCACAGTAAAGGGCAGATCTGAAATTCAGGATGTCGGAATTTAGAGGCCAGGATCTTAAATACCCTGTCAAACATAATCTCTTCCCTCCTTGTTCATTTCTATCATGGTTTTTTTAGATTGCGTCAGAATTGGGGGTGGTGGTGATGGAAAAGCATTCAATTGTCATCCGTTGTCAGTTACCAAGTATAGTGTTTTTCTTTACTTGCTCTGAGGCTTTAGTAATACTGTTTATTGAAAAAACTTCATGGTAGGGCCCAAGTGTCCTCACTTATTTGAACCCATCGGATTACAATTCCTTAAAGTCCCTTTAGATCCAGTGGTTTGAAGTAACTGTGTTATTTTATTATTAAGGCATAAAATTGTTAATAATTTGGTGAATTTGTAAAATTAGAAAAAAATTGCTAGACACAGTAATTAAAACAAAAATTATCAACCTAAAGTCTTTTTTTCCAACCCAACTTTGTAAAAAAAATAAATAAATCTTATGATGCTAATATTTAACAGTGCTCATTTGTAGAAGTTTATGCAATTGTAAGATCTTGGGTTCTTCCCCTCTCTTAGGCGTTTGTAAAATGTATGAAGAACATCTGAAAAGAATGAATCCCAACAGTCCCTCTATCACATATGATATCAGTCAGTTGTTTGACTTTATTGATGATCTGGCAGACCTCAGCTGTCTTGTGTAAGTATTAGCTATCATTTCTTATAACTTGTATTTTTCTATCATTTATCTGTTTGTTTGAGGTGATTTATAGTATTGGGAGCTCACGAAGTGCTGGCATTGATCTTTGCATTTTGAGTATTATATAATAATTTATATTTCATCTACATGTAAGTTAAGTTGGCAACATATTCATAAAACTAAAGGCACAAGAAAATCTTAAGAACTTGACTATTTGATGCAGTTAGTATGCAGAGAGAATGCTAATTAAGAAATTCAACTTTCTTTATTTTTTCTTAGTCTTTGTCCAAAACCAGTCAGCTTTGGACTTAAACTATGATTTTTCTCTTTCCATGGCATTATTTTAAAAACTTAAATGTATGTAGAACTGAAGCGGAATTTTATTTTAACCCTACGCTGTATTAAACATGTAAATTCTAGTATGTTAGAACGAGACTTTTTAGATGCTTGTATTTTCTATTCCAGAGATTTGTCAAATTAAAATTTTTTTTCTAATGTTGTATTTGTTAAAATAATTTGTATTGCTAGTCTGCTTCTACCACTACCACCAATGAGCATAAAGTGATACAGACTTAATTCTCTTCTCAACATTTTTGAATGTAAGAGTAAGTGGAAGTAGACCTGATCTTACAGAGGAAGAAATACCTTATAGAGGTAATCGTCAGTCAGCTGGCATTTGAGTACTTATTACATGCCAGGCACTGTGCTAGAAGCTGAAGGCACATTAGTGAAAAACATAGGTCCTAATGTAGACACTTTTTGGACAGGGTTTCAAAATGGGTTCAATCATGGCTGAGGAAAACACGGGCAATGTCCATATTGCATACAAAAGAAACCAAACCGAACTCACTGCTGTCCAGTTGGACCTGACTCAGTGACCCCTCCTTGGGTTTCTAAGGCGATATCACTATGGAAGTAGATTGCCCAACCTGCCTTCCAAGGAGTGGCTCGTGGTTTTGAACTGCTCAGTCAAATGCCTTAGGCACCACGCTACCAGATAACTCGGGTGCGTGGATTTTGACCCGCAGGCAGTGGTACCCTGCTTAAAGATGGCAGCCAACCAACACACATTCTGAGTGCCACAGTCAGCTGCCATCTTTGAGCAGGACACCTCTGTTTCCTACTCAGGTCAAAATCCAACCATGCAAGAGACTTGGTTGCTGTGCAATGCATACACTACCCTTGTTTCTATCTGCCATGACTGAACTGGTTAAAACTCATTTGAAACCTTGTTCTTGGATCACTGCTGGAGCCAAGCCTGGCACCTGACTGTACCTGTGTTGTCTCCCAAAGGTTCTGGTGAGAACAGATGTGTCCTCAGGGTTTGTGAGGCGTTTGTTTTCTCCACCCCTTCACTGTGTTTCAAGTATAGCCATTTCCCTTTTCTCATGCAAAACATTCAAGTGATCTGTTTCTAGTCTTCAATGAAATGTGTTAAGAAAGGTTTTATTATAATATAAACTCAGAAAACTGTTAAGAGGCCAAAGCTGCAACTTCTCTGTTGGTTTTATAATGTCTGTGATTGATTTGCTTAGAGTTTGACACACATATACACAACAAGACCAAATACATTCATTCAGCAAGTCAGTTAGAGAGCTAACTGTGAACCAAGTAATTAAGACTGAATAACCTGAAATTGAAATGGGAGTGAGGGGACAGGAGTGGAGTGGAGACAGAGGTAAGATAAATTAATTATAGGTGTCAGAGGGGTCATACCCGGCACATAGTTGAGGCTGAGTAGATGTATAAATGCATGCCACCTATATAATATGATTTGAGGCATAGTTTTTTAATTACTGATAATTTTTCTTTGCTCTTGGGATTAAATGTTGCTGCCATGGAGTCAATTTCGGTTCTTGGTGAGCCTTCCCAGGTACCTCTGGATGGGTTTGAACAGTTAGCCTTTTGGTTGGTAGTTGAGTGCTTAACTGTTTGCACTACTCATGGACTCCTGGCATAATCTTTAGAGAGCTATATTCTGAATTGATAGCAAAGCCAACCAAACTCACTGCCATCATGTAGATTCTGATTACAGTGACTCCCCTTGGGTTTCCGAGGCTGTAAATCTATATGGAAGCTGACTGCCTCATCTTTCTTCCATGGTGGCTGGTGGGTTTAAACCACCAACATTTTGGTTAACAGCCAAATGCTTTAACCACTGCACCACTAGAGCTCCATTCTGAATTAAAAGGGTGGTGGAAAGAAAAATAAAACAATCTAATAGGACTTATTTCATGTTAAATTTTGTGGCATCTTATACTCTGAATTTTGCAGGTTATTTATTTGATGAAACTGTAGGGTTTTTAAAATACATTTTTGTTCTAGCTATATTTGTTTTGGGAAATTTTCACACTTGAACTTAAAAACTGCCAGTTGTTTTAATTGGCACATGGTAAGATTTTAACAGAGGTGATGAGTGATGAAAGAAGCCTTAGTGGTACGGTAGCTAAGCGCTCGGCTGCTAATTGACAGATCAGAAGTTTGAAGCCCCTGGCCACTGTGTGGCAGAAAGATGAGGCGGTCTGCTTCAGCCTTGTAAACTGGGGCAGTTCCACTGTGTCCTGTAGGGTTGCTATGAGTCAGTCAGAATCAACTCAAGGGCCACAGATTTGGGGTAGGTTGGTTTATTTCAATATGTGACAATATCATCACTTCATTCTGTAAAAGAACGGTGCAGTTTATTTATTTTCTTAATTATTGGCTTTCTGATTTTACTAAAATCACTTCCTGAGACATGAAGTATCCAATTTTGATGCTTTGGGCTGTGGTACTTAGTCCCAGTAGACGGGAAGTTACTTAAGCCAAGGATCTTGCTTAACTCATCTCAGGAGGCAGTGATAAAGAATAGCTGTTACTGGAATTAGACATAGTTTGGATCTCTAAGTCTCAGTTTCCTCATTTGTAAAATTTGTAAGTTGTACCTCACAGGACTACTTGTGAGGATCAAATACTTGCTTAGCACAGCAGTATCAGATAGATATGGCAGGAACTCAGTTTTAACTAGATTGACAGGTCAGACAGGGTTTTCTTCTTGGTTGTAGTATGTTGGTTCCTTCAAATATGCAATGAGTAGACTGGCTCATGAATTTCAAATTCTGTAAATGAGATAAATTAGACTGTTAACCAGCGAAGAAGTTTTGAGTTTTGGTTTTTTGGTTTTGGGGTTTTTTTGACAGTGTGAAAATTACACAGCAGAACAGTGGTTAGAAGAAACTTACTACAAGTACGTCTTAATGACAAAACATAACCTTTCTGATGTTATGCCATTGATGTAGACCAGAAGCTAAGGTGATTTCTGATACGTGTTATTAAAGCCAATAGGGGAGAGGCTTCTTCCTGTCCTGGGCAATTCTTTCCAGCGACAGTATTTCAGGGATTACTAGGAAAGAGATTAATGGTATCTGTCATTTTTAATAGTCTTTCTGAAAAGCTATAAACTGAAGTTAGTTGGTTTTCTGTATCAGTTGTTGAAACATTTTTGGCCTCTGAAAACTTTCAAAATCAAATTTAGAACCATTTTGCCCACAAGGGTCCCTTCCTTTTGTTATTTGAATATTCAGTTAAAAAAAATAAAGTCACTCACAGAGGTCTTCAGCTACTGAGGTGCTTCATACTCGTCTCCCCAACGAAGGGTTATGACCAGCGATGGAGTCGTGTTGGGTTTCTGTTACTAACTTTATGTGGGCATGATTTAGGCCTTAGCTAGTATAGGAGGAAATGGAATAAATAAGATTCTACTTTGTGGCATAATTAAACCCAGAACATGCTGACCATGTGTCAGCAATAAAATTTAGGCATGAAGGACTTAATATTTTATATATTTAAAGTGAGAGTATGAATTTGTTTAGATTTTTCTGATCCATTAGTTTATCTTAATATGCTTTTTATAAGGTTGAAATAGCAGCCTTTGAATATGCGTGCTCTCTTTCCATGGTTGCTTAGAGACAAAAGGGACATTTTCATTTTCAGTTATTGTAATAAGGAGGTACTCTTAATCAAGAAGATAACTTAATATCATTGAAGGACCTGCCGGTGTCACTGTTCAGACCCACAGCTTCTGTTCTTGTATAAACCTGCATTCACTGACCATAACAATAGGCTAAAATAGTCTTCTGTGCTAACAGTTAGATGTTTTATTAATGTACTTAACATTTAATTGTCTCCTTTTCAAGTGCCAGTTAACAGCCATCCACACAGCATTCCATAAAGAGGGAATTATTACTATTTCATGAGTTGGAAAATAGCATACAAGCTGATGGATACCTAAATGTTCACAAGCCAAAGTGATCTGCTGGGAGTAATGGTCTAAATAAGGCTCTCCCACCCAGATCCTATAGTTCTGAAAAGTCCCCTTCCTTTTTTAGTTCTCTTCCAGTGTTAATGTAAACATTATAAGGTCTATTCTGCTATACCTTGAAGTAGAGTAGATTAGCATTTATTTAATTAGGAAGCGTGAACAGAGGATATAAAAAGAAAATTGTTTCACTTTTTAGAATATTTCTCTTTGTGACAAAAGGACATTTGTAAAGAGCCCAAGGTTTCATTTTTTTCTGGTTAAACATTTTGTAAAATGGAAGTTTGTATATTTTTAATAAACTAGATTCTGACCTTATCATTGGTGGGGAAGAATATGATATTAATGGCATTAAACCATTCCTGCTTTGGGGTTTGTTTCTTTTGCCAAAAATAGGAGTTATGTGTGTAGCTTAGTGGCTAACAGTGAGGGCTCTGGGGTTAGGAATGTTTAAGTTCTACTACTCACACAAGGTCATGGGCTTCACATCTTTTAGCCTCGGTTTCTTCACTTTTAACACAAGGATAATAAATTGTACCTATGTACTGAGTTGTACAAAAGATGAAGTTTGAGTTAATTCAGATAAGCACTTAAAACTACCTTATACTTGGTAACTTTTTAGTAGGTGTTTATTTATAAATGATAATAGTATATAATATCTTTTGCTGAGAAGTTAAAAATGAAGCTTCCAGCTAAAACAAGACAGTAATTGACAAATCCAGTACTTCGTTTGTGGGAGCCTATCCCTAGGTTGTCTTTTTAGGCAGACTGCCTCTCCACCTCCAGGATGCTGTGCACTGTTTCCAGCAGATGGGGTATGTGGCTTTGAAACATGGTGAATGTTCTTTGCAAAATCTCTGGTCACTGATTGTCTCCTTTTCTTAGACTGTAGTTTTAGTTTTGGCTCCAGAAATGAATTGATTGTTTAAACAAATAGATTTCAAGTTTCAGGCCAAGTGGAGTGTTGTTTTCCTTGTATTTTGGTTCCTGTAGAGATAACCTTGAATAATTGGCTGTTAGGTGATGCCTTCAGCTCTAAAAACACTGGGAGTCCTGTTGGAGTTTTTACTGTTCATGCTACTCCTGACATTCCTGACCATTCTCTGATAAGAGCCATTTGTTGTTGTTGTTGGGTGCCATCGAGTGGGACCCAACTCATAGCAACCCGTCCTTGGGTTTCCGAGGCAGTATCACTACGGAAGTAGATTGCCCAACCTTCCTTCCAAGGAGTGGCTGGTGGATTTGAACCGCCAGCCTTCTGGTTAGCAGTCAAATGCCTTAGGCATTATGCTACCAGAGCTCCTAAGAGCCATTTGGAAGCTCTTTTTATGTTCAAAAATTGCCTTCTGATCATTCTACGTAGGCCTCTAGCATTATTTAAAAAGTAAATCCTAAAAATACAGGTTATGTGATTTCCTTCTCTTAATTACTTTAGGATGAAGAAAATCAACATGAAATCTTTAACATGTTTTTAAACGTTTTTCAGTAAATTAAAAATAAATTTCCAGGTCTAAAAAGTTCATAATAGTGTTCGTTTTTTTCTTTAATCCTAAAAGAACCATCAAAATACTAACTGTATGAGAAAGGGCACATGGTTTCTCATCATACTCTGACAAGAAGTAGATCTGTAACACACTGAGCATTTAACATAATGTTTCTGGACCTTGGTTTCTTTTTCCACTGTAAGATTGTACATGGTGATGCAAAGTTCACATCACTTAAAATTTAATAGTGATATAATCAGCTCTTAACTTTACATTAAATCCATGCATGACATACACACATTTATGCCATCATTGGGCAGTTACAATTTGGAGCTTTGCCAACAGTCATTGACCACTCTAACCTTGCTTACAACCTTTTTGTTCTTCAGGTACCGAGCTGATACCCAGACATACCAGCCTTACAACAAAGACTGGATCAAGGAGAAGATCTACGTGCTGCTTCGCCGGCAGGCCCAACAGGCTGGGAAATAGTTGAGTTGGAAGCGTTAGGGGGATGGGGGTGGGCTTGGAACACAAGTGTGTACAGTGTGCTGTAGTGGGAGTTTTGTATTATAATAGTCCTGTTTCCATTTTGTTATACTCTAGCCAGGATTGAATGTATTAGATGAAATGTGAGGATTTTGTTCAACCTGAAACCCCTGTTACCTTTTTTTTTTTTACTTAAACATTTTTATGATGACTTAAAAGAAAGTTCTTCGTCAGTTAATGTTGGTCGGTTCCAATCATTTGAGATGTTCCTACCTACTTCACAACATTCACTGTATTAACCCTTCTGCAAGATAGATGGGGTGGGTGGTGGTTACAAAGTTTAGTTATGTCTTCAAGATAAAGTCTTAGATAAAAAATAAATGCTCTTTAGTTATATTTTCCCCCGAGTGGTTTATTTTTGGTCTCTGAACATTGAATTTTCTTGCAAAGTATTATCATTTTCAAAACCAATAAGCTGCTACACAGGGAATTTGAAGAGAATTTATATTGTGCTGAAGACTTTGCTGCAGTTTACGTGGCGCTGACACTCTTTTACCTCATTATTAAGCCGTGTACCTGAATCTCAACTGTAGGCCCAGGTTTGTATCTGCTGCTGACAGAAAAACTTTGTAGTGCTACCATTTATCTGTGGCAGCAACCAGGTTGATTCCTTAGTATTGATTGAATACTTTTTTTCTGAGAGGGTTCTGTGCCTTTTCTCAGAGACTTAAGTAGTTGAATACTTAACCACCCGCTTCTGTATGGAAGCTCTAAGAGTGGGAGAAAGACCACAGAAAAGTACAAGATTGCATTTACTGTAGAGTGGTCACACTGTTACTTGAACACACTCTACTGTACTTCCATTCATCACATGCATGGACATTCTCTGGTTCTGCTATTGCCATACTTCACCAGTAGATGCCATACAGTTTTTGGGAGGCTTCATGACTCACCTGACATTCCCCATCTCTGCCCCTGTGTCCACACTAGGGCCTCAGCTAGTTTTCTCTGGTTCTGTGCAGAAACAGATTCTGGATTAAGTACCAAAGGATTATTAAATTGAGGGTGTCTGGCAAAATTAAGCATAACCTGGTTAATGTTTCACTGTGAATTGGCCAAATTTTAAGCTAAAATGTTCTCACAGGAAATAAATAGATCCAGAAGTAAGTTAGGTTGCCCTGTTTTTCACTTGGCCTGCTCTGCTAATAGTTTATTCCTCTGATGTATCACTTGGGAGCTCTGGTAGCATAGTGCCTAAGGCACATGACTGCTAACCAGAAGGCTGGTGGTTCAAACCCACCAGCCATTCCTCAGAAGGAAGGTTGGGCAATCTACTTCCGTAGTGATACTGTCTCGGAAACCCAAGGAGGGGGTCACTAAGTCAGGTCTGATTTGACGGCACATAACAACAACAATGTATCACTTTTTTTTTTTTTTAATCTCTAGATCAGGTCTGGAAGGAATGGATTCTTTGATACGGTATAGCTTCTGCTGTCAGGCTTACAGAGGAAAATAATTTTCTATACAGGAAAATAGGTCTGTATCCTAGATGTTGGATGATGAGAGCAAAAGGGATGGGAGCAGTGTCTTCAATCATAGTTTCAGAAGGAATAGGACTAGAGTAAGTATGGACAAACAGTTGCAACTATATCCAGTACTACAAGGAAGAGGAGCAGAACCTGCCTTTTCATTGTTAAGATGAAATCTGTGACATAACTACTTAAGTGGTTTGGCCTAGCTACAACCGCTGTCACCATGTTGTTAGAGAATTTTGGAGTATTGATTGTGTGGTCTTCCCCTAACCACAAGTAAAACAGGTTTGATTTCTTCCTATAAAGTGATATATTGTAACTTGGAAGATGATGAAACCTACCAGGCAAATTATAAAATTTATTCTCTAATCCATCTTATTTTATATACCTGAGACTTTCTAAAGCATTTTTGACAATGGCTGCTTCTCTGCCCTTTAGTGTTTGATCTAAGAAGGCCACCAGAAATTTAAAAAGGACATCAGCTGTCTCATTCACTTCCAGTTATTTCCAGCAACTCTAAATGCTCAACCAAGTTATATATCTTATTCCCTTTGTTTGGGGTGGGAGTTGTAATTAACTTTTTACTTTCAGCAAGGGAATGATTCAGAGCTAGAGCAGGAGATTTTGAACTGTCCTGTAACCCTCATGTCCAACAGGAGGCAGTATCTCTTGTAATAATTCTGTAGTCAAAGCTTCCAAATCCCTACAAGAGACATGCTTGAGTTAACAAGAGTCATAGAATTCAGAAAAGAGCAAGGCTGTAGCTTCTCACCAGGTAGTTTTAATTCCTTCCAGTCTAGGTGTACTTTACCAATTAGGGGTCATTTGTACTGTAAGCAGTCTTGCCTGAGAACACATTTTGCCATGATCATGTTCCTCAGAAACAGCTAGGAAGTTAACCCAAGGTCAGATTTTTCATAGTGGAGTAGTTTTGTTAATCCTTTATCCATAGATTATTAAGTATGAGACAGCACATCTAGCCATCTTCATAAGGGACGTGGCATTTGAGCTGGGTGTTGAAGGACAGCTAAACTTTGAAAAGAATATAGGGCTGTGAAGTAATAAGCTGGTAGAGCACTGGGGTGTTTGAGGAACAGCAAGTAATCCATTATGGCTGGAGTAAAGAGACTGTTGAGGAGAGTGGTATTATAAAGGCTAGAACAGCTAGGATTAGAGGGCCTTGCCCATGAAGCTACAGCATTTGCATTTCACAGCATGTGATAGCCTTTGAATACTTGAGGCCTATACCCTGTCAAATCTTCACACTAGGATTAAACGGATTAAACTGCTCTGTGTGCTCTGTGTGGACTGGGTTGGAAAGCTGGAGAATATGTCCCAGAAGGCTAGCAGTTTTTCAGTAACACAGGTAAGATGAGGAATTACAAAGCTTTGGGTTTGTAATTTAGGCTGCCACTTCAGTGTTGTTATGTGCCGTCAAGTTGGACCCGGCCATAGT
Source organism: Orycteropus afer afer (assembly GCF_000298275.1). Taxonomy (NCBI): domain Eukaryota; kingdom Metazoa; phylum Chordata; class Mammalia; order Tubulidentata; family Orycteropodidae; genus Orycteropus; species Orycteropus afer. Next base: position 7,773,972 of record NW_006921675.1, on the reverse strand, counting down.
GACCCCTCCTTGAGTTGCCGAGGCAGTATAACTATGGAAGTAGATTGCCCAACTTTCCTTCCGAGGAGTGGCTGGTGGATTTGAACCACCAGCCTTCTGGTTAGCAGTCAAATGCCTTAGGTACTGTGCTACCAAAGCCCCTGCCATTTCAGTAGGGGAATGCAAAGACAGAAAAACAGATTTTTAGGTAAAGAGTAAGGAAATGGTGAAGGATAATCAGGGAAAGCAGTTCATTGAAAATGTTTATATTAATGTTACATATAATAGTGTTATAAAATGTTATTAATATGTTAATATGCAATAATATGGAATTACAGGGAGGACAGGTTTTTTTCTTTTTTTTTGAAATAGAGACAGTCTGCATGTGTGTAAGTAGAGGAAGGGTGTAGGCTTTAAAAAAAAAACTGATGCTTACAGATTGTATTGTTAATTGAAGAGAGTATGTTTTACTGTCCTGATAATTTAACCTCAGAAGAGAGGATCCACAGAAGATGAGGGAGATGGAAAATTGAGGTGGTTTGTGTTAGATGGTCTTAATCCATTAAATGGGTAAAATAGGTCACCATTTTATATGCCACCTTGAAAATGGTGGGGAAAAGTTGGGGGTAATTAATGGAAACAATCGGTCCTAGCGACTGGTACACCATCCAATCCGCAACCTATACAACCATGAGCCCAGAAGAACTAGATGGTGCCCAGCTACCACTGCCATCCACTTGGAAGGGATGTAGGAGATCCTGCATAAAGAGGGAGAACAATGTGGAACAAAACTCAAAATCATTTGGAGGCAAAAAAAAAAAAAGAAGGTGGGGACCAGGTTTGCTGGTCCAATAGAGCCTGGTGTAACCACTGAGACTATGGCCCCTAGCTGCCCTTCAGGTCTGGAATTGAACCCACACCTGTGGTTTCCAGCCAAACAAAGTACAGGCATGTGAGTTAAACATTTACCTCAAGTAGACACACGCCCTGGAGAGAACAATCATGGGAGAAGGAAGGGCTGCTTATGCACAGGGAGACAGCTCAGGGGGCAGAAGAGTATGAAGGGATGGACACTGGGAGGAGGTAACTATGGGGAGGAGGTGGGAGGGGAGCTGCTGCATTGTAAATTTTGGTCAATGACATGAGATAAAGTATATGTGAACTGCTGTATGAAAAGTGAATTTACTCTGTGAATCTTCACCCAAATCCTAAAAAAAAAAAGTTGGGGGCAGATTTGGGAAATGTATAATAGAAGGTTAACACATTTTTAATGGAACAAGTCATCTCGGTTTCTCCACATCAATTATTACGTTTTACAGATTTTTAAGAGTGATTATCCAAGGTCGTAAAGTAACACAGGGCTGTCTAACTCTAAATTATAAAACAGCTAAATTCCTTCTTCCAAACTAATGGATTCCAAATACTGGTCCTCCAACTGATTTGGAGGTCGTATAGTTCATCACTTGAGAAGGTTTTTTTTAAATCAGCTTTCCAGACCCTCCAGGGCAGAGATTGGTAGACTTCTTTGTAAAGAACCAGTACTAAAGAAAAGGTATTTTAGACTTTGTGGGCTACACGCAGGCTCTGTTGCACATTGTTCTTTGTGTTGTTGTTTTTTTTTCAACCCTTTAAAGGTGTGAAAACCATTCTTCGCTTGCCAGCCATACAAAAATAGGCTGTAGGCTGGGTTTGGCCTGCAGGTTGTAGTTTGCCACTGTCTAGACTAGATAATCTGATTCAGTTGGTCTGAGTTAAGACCTGGAAAAATCAGGACTTTTTCTAAAGGTCCCCAGTACCTCCACTTAGAGCAACAATAGAGTATTAAGGGCCAGGTTTAACAACTGGAAAACTGGACAAATAAGAGATTATTTTCAGACACTGGACAACAAGGAGCACAGGTCCATGAACCTTGAGAGAAGGAAAACAAAAGTGAGCCCTACAATCACCACTGCATTCTCTCTAGAGGCATTTTTTTGAAGGCAAGTGCAGGGAGGGGTAACCCAAACAGCCAAGTGGCCTTGCAGAATTGAGGAAACAGATCAGAGACTGAGGAAGGCTGAGACAGCTGGAAGTTGTAGGACAAAGTGATGGAAAGGAACTTTGCTTGTCTGCATATGGATTCCCTGACATCTTTGCTGAGTACCAGGCTGGGCAAAGAATGGCCAGGGAATCAGAAGAACAGTTCTCCAAGTGTTTGTGTAGCGTCAGGAGACACAAGTTCTGACCCTCCGAGTGGGGGTCCTGGGTGATCACCCATGAAGGAAGATAGCAATAGCCAGACACCAAATAAAGTAATAATCACAGTTGCCCAGCATTCAAATTACTAGATGTGCAAAGTAGCAGACGAATAACACTTACACCCAAAGACAAAATTCAGTAAATAGAAACTTACCCAGACATTATGAAAGTAGCAGAGAAGAACATTAAAACAGCTATTATAAATATGTAGAAAGATTTAAAGGAAAACAGAAAAATAGAAGCTATTAAAACATAGAATTTCTAGAGATGAAAAATACAATATCTGAAATGGAAAAATTGCTAGGAAGTAACAGCAGATCAGACTCTACAGAGGAAAAGTAAACTTGAAAATACGGCAATCCCAAAAACTAAACCCACTGCCATGGAATTGAATCCGACTCAGCAGCACTATAGGACAGAGTAGAACTGCCCCATAGGGTTTCAAAGTCTAAATCTTTACAGAAGCAGACTGCCTTATCTTTCTCCCTTGGAGTGGCTGGTGGAGTTTGAACCACCAGTCTTTGGGTTAGCAGCTGAATGTTTTAACCACTACTCCACCAGAGTTGCTTTTAATGTAGCAATAAAGAACTCACTGCCATTGAGTCAATTCTGATTCAAGTGACTCCCCACTGGGTTTCCAAGGCTGTAAATACAGAAGCAGACTGCCTCATCTTTGTTCTGTAGAGTGGCTGGTGGGTTGGAAACACTGACCTCTTAGTTAGCATCCAAATACCTTAACCACTACACCACCAGAGCTCCTCAATACAGCAATAGAAGCCACAAAATGAAGCCCGGGGAGAAGATTTTTTAAAAAGAAAAGAAATCAAGTGAGCTGGTAGCCTACTGCCTAAAGCATTTGACTGCTAACGAAGGCTGGAGGTTCAAACCCACCAGCCACTCCTCAGAAGGAAGACTGGGCAATCTACTTCCGTAGAGATAACACCTCAGAAACCCAAGGAGGGGTCACTATGTATGAGTTGGATTCCACTGGAGGGCAGTGAGTTTGGTTTTGTGGGGTTTTCTGGTAGGATAATAGTAAGTGATCTTAATGTGTGTAATTAGAGCTTAGGGGAAGGGGGAGGCAAGAACAAAAGAATTTGAAAAACATGGTCAAAATTTTTTCAAATTTGATGAAAACTAAACATCCCCAAAGCAGCTAAACTAGCCCCAAATGGGATAAATACAACAAACATAACACATAATTAAATTGCTAAAAACTACTGATAAAGAGAAAATCTTAGCAGCAGCAGTTTTGGTGGTGCAATGATTAAGCACTCAGTTGCTAACTAAAAGGTCAGCAGTTTGAACCCACCAGCAGTTCCACAGCTCTTCCCCTAAAGATTGAAAAAAAAAAAAAAAAACTCACTGCCATCAAGTTGATTCTGACTCAGTCACCACCTTTGGGTTTCTGAGGAAACTTCTTACTTCTTATGGAAATAGATTGCCCAGTCTTCCTTCTGCGGAGTGGCTGGTGGGTTTGAACCACCAACCTTCTGGTTAGCAGTCAGATGCCTTATGACCTATGCTACCAGAGTGCCTTCCCCTAAAGATTATAGCCTAGGAAACCCTACAGGTTTGCTGAGTCAGAATCTACTATAGCACACAACAACATCCAGAGGAACAAAGATAAGAATGACAGCAGACTTCTCATCTAAAACCACGCAAGCCAAATAGTGGAGTGACTAAATGCTGAGATTTTAAAAACTCAACCTAAAATGTTATATCCATTGAAAATGTCATTCATAAATAAAAGCTGCATGTTGTTTTTGTTATGTGCTGTTGAGTCGGACCTGACTCATAGTGACCCCTCCTTGGGTTTCTGAGGCGGTATCACTATGGAAGTAGATTGCCTAACTTTCCTTCTGAGGAGTGGCTGGTGGGTTTGAACCACCAGCCTTCTGG
>NW_006921675.1:7760859-7769213 GCF_000298275.1 Orycteropus afer afer | reverse complement strand
TGGGCAATCTGTTTCTGTGAAGATTCACTGCCTTGGAAACCCAAAGGGGGTCACTCTGAGTCGGAATCGACTCAATGGCAGTGAGTCTGGTTTTTGTTGGTTAGCCTAGACACTAAGGCAAGTTAGTGATGGGCTAGAAGATGGGGAGGGACTGCAAGACTGAAAGCATAGTGAGGACATTTGGAAGATGGAGAAATGGAAGACCTAAATGTTGGTCTGAGGGCAGATTCAGCAATAGAAATGTGAAAGGAAGATGATTTCTCAGCGATTCACTTTCCTGTTTCCTCCACTACATACTTCGACTTGTAAACTTACTCTAAGAAAGGTGTTTTGCCTTTGAAGACAATAGTAATCCCTTCAGGTACATTTAGAGTTCCTGTGTCACCTTACCTAAGGCATACACCTTCCTGTTTTGTAACTATATGCTTCAGCTGGATGTTTGGTTTGAGACATATTGTGGAAAGATTGGTTTAAAAGCCTCTTCTGAGCCAAAGGTAATTTTCTTTATGCTTTTCAAGAGAGTAGGGAGAAAGCTAATGAGGACTGATTACATCACTTAACTGAGACAGGCCCTGTGTCCTTGTCAACAGATGTTTGGATTTAAGGCCTCTGAACTGTAATTTAAGTGAAATGGAATAGATCTTGGTTTCTGTCCTTGAAAGCCTGGGTTAGAGGGGTTGCTATGGTAGTGCTGGCTCTTGCCCTCACCTATAGGCATTGTTGTGGTCCACTCTGTCCCAGGATCCCTAGACTTTGCCAGCTATATTCCCCTTCTAGTTTTGGAGGCACAGTGGTTAAAGTGCTTGGCTGCAAATGAAAAGTTGATTTTTAGAACTTTTACCATGCACTCTGCAGGAGAAAGATGCAGCAGTCTGCTTCTGTAAAGATTTACAGCCTTGGGTACCCTATAGGGCAGTTTTACTCTGTCCTATAGGGTCACTGTGAGTCAGAATCAACTCAGTGGCATTGGGTTTGGTTTTGGTTTAGTCTTGGAGTAAAAGAATGTGGTTGAATCTTTAGTGCCAGCTCCAGGGCAAGCAGTTTAAAGAGCGCCAACGATGCTGGGCACCTGGAGAGACTGGCTCTCGACACTGTCACTGAGGCATTATGCCTGTTTGAAGCATGGTCTTCCATTTCTTTCCACCTACAATGCACTTCCTGGAGGATTACCATTATGTTCATCCAGTTATTAAGCAAATCCCAATGGGAGGTTGCAGTTATAAAAACCTGCAGAGGAGGAAGCCACATGCTCCCTTGAGAGAGTGTGAGCGAAGAACTTAATGTTCATTAACATGAAGCCCTGATGTGGCTCAAAGAGAACGAAAGATTGAAAAGTCTTGGGGCTTCTCTGAGTCAGGCTCTCTGGAACAAGTCAAGTAATTGGGCTGAGAAATTACCTCCTTCATTCCTGTAAAAGGCTAATGATCATTATGTGAACTGTGTGTCAACATTAACTATCTGCGTATAATATCAGAATCATTCCTGCAAGGGACCAGCCTAGATATTGGGATTGTACAGTTTGTATCAAAGATTCTGCATCACCAACAGACCCCCCAGCGAGTCAGTGTTGGTGTCCAACATGGAGCCTGCCATCCTGAGAGCCTGTGGTGGACCAAGACGAAGGATCACACAGGCTACGTCAGTGAACAAGTTCCCCACCCTGCCTGGCCTCTGACTCCCCACCCCGGGCCACCCCTCCTTGGAGAAGTCCTCATGCTGCTCATCCACCAGGGTGATTTCACAGGGTGAACATTTCTATGACCACCACTCTAATAGCAGTTGTGCTATGTACACCTCACTTAATACTCAGAACAAATATAGCTCAGTAAGTGATAACTATTACAAAATAACAAAACTAATAGGGTCCTATGCATTTTTCTGCATGTATGTTATACTTTAAAATTTACTCCCCCCAAAATATTTAATACTAAAATAATACTATTGGAAAGAAGTCTGAAAAATTCATATTCCCATGACATCAGCTTTACATTTTAGGAGAGGCCTGCAACCCTAAGGTGGTCAAGCCACAAGCTGATCAGATGATTATCTGTTCACCTTCTGACACTTCTTGTTCTCCAATGGGCTGGCCTTAGAGCACTGGTAAGTGCCAAAAGCTCTGATAAATATGGGAGGGCCCTGTGTATTTTTTGTGTGCATGGGTGTATGTATTTAGAATATAAGTAGTAGGAGGTCATTTCAAGAGACATTTTTAAATTCCTAAGGAAGACTGGACAATCTACTTCCGTAGTGATATTGCCTCAGAAACCCAAGGAGGGGTCGCTATGAGTCGGGTCCTACTCGATGGCAAACAACAACAACAACAAAGTTGTTAATCACATCGGTGAGAATCCTAGTATGAGGATGATCTTGTTTCGCCTTGATCCTTTGTCCTCTTTCAATGCTTTGTGCTTGGCACATTGTTCCTGTTAGACATCCAGGGTAAAGTAGAAAGTTATGCCAGGAGTCTCCTTGGTTCACCAGTGTAAGATTCCTTCAGTATTAAGGAAGTTATTGATGGTGAAGTATTTGTAGCTTTGGTAATGATGTTGTGGTTATGTTGTTGGTTTTATTGTTTAGTTTTTTTTTTAAGTCTTTATCTTTTAGACACAAACAAATATATACAGATAAAAATAACATATTTGGGTTTTGCATCAAAATAATCCAGTAGGAGGGTATAGGTGAAAGAAGAGCAGCTACGAGTTGATTACTGTTGAAATTGGGTGGTGGCTATTCATCTCTTTGCTTTTTTATATGGTTGGCATTTTCCCATAATGAAAAATTAAAAAAAAAAAAAAAAAGCTTTGGTAACAAAGTAACAGTTCTGCCTTGACTCCTGCAGAGCTACAGTGCTGGAGCCAAGAGGAACATTTCTGAGACTGGTGATGAACACTATCCCTTCCAGTTGGAGAGTGCTGCACCGTTTCCAGTTTCTGGCACCTCCGTGTTCCCTGCTCCATCCAACCTGGATACTCTGCTTACTTCCTTCTCTCAACCTGGCCTCAGAAGAGGCAATGCGACATTATCAAAGCAGGACATATTTAGGTCACAAAAGCAACTTTTGCTGTGTGCTATTAGGCTGTGCCGGCAGGAGGAACTTGCAAGGAAGCAGGGCTGGTTCAACTGGGTGGGGCTGACAGTCAGTGAGGGCTGACGGTCCTGGAGCCTGGGAGCAGCAGGGCTGACGCGTGCTAACGAGCTTCGCCTGGGGATGTAAACACAGTCAGTGCTTCACACTCAACTCTGGTGAAATTTTAACAGCCTTTGCTTAACCATCTCCCTAGACTGCTTCTGACTGGACTCGGAGTGCGAATATAAAAGGGGCACCTCCCACCTCTGACAGCTTTACAATGCCAGTGTTTAAAAAGCTGCCAACCATGCCCAGCCTCAGTGTGGGCATCCCCAAAGGAGAAAAGCAAGTATGTTTTCTGAATATCAATTTCAAGCCTCTCAACAAAGCTCCATCATTTTCCCCAGCCCAATCAGTAACTAAACTGTCATGCAGGGGACCCTAGAGAACGCCTATACTGGGAGCTAGAAGGATTCATTAGGCTGACACCTGACAGCTGATTTTGTCATGCTAACTTCAGTCACTACTAATCAAGGACCACCAGTCCCTGAGGTGGTTGTAATCATTGCCTATTTGCAAGATTAGGTCTTTCTCTAGTGAGTAAACAGGCTCTGAGTGTGGGTGGTTGGCGTCACTCAGTTGGTTACATGGACAGAGCTAAGGAGGCCAAGGGAATACGTGTTCCACGTGTCGACAGGCTGGCTTCTCTGTTCCCTAAGGCCAGCCACTCATCTTGAAAACACATGCCAGTAGTTTAAAACTGAGCTCATCCCCCACCCCATGGGCCCCATCCAAGCAGCTCTTCCTGTCTTAAATAGGGCTGTCATCCACCACCCATTCAAGCCTGAAATCTGGGTATAAGGTTTTATTTTCCCCTTTTTCTCATTTTCCATATCTTATTGGTCAACGAGCCTTGCTTTTACTTTTGTCCCTCTGCCTTCATTCATTCATTTAATCATTTATTTCTACAAATATTTACTGAGCACTTACTATGTGCCAGATACAATGTTAACTCCTGGGGATTTAGCAGTGAATAAGCCACTGCTGCATGATCCCTATCTTCAGATCTTATACATTCCTCTATTTAGGCCCTAATCAAGCCCTCGTCAATTCTCTTCTGAGTCACGGCAGTGGTTTACTAGCTGATCTCCCCATCTCCAGCGTAGTTCCTGGATCCAGTTAGTCATCATCATTCTCTTGTTACAAAGGACAAAAACCCACCTTGAATTAGCTGAGGCAATGAAAGAGCGGGCGAAGTTTATAGACTCAACCAAACAACAGGAATGTGTCCCATTTCTGGTCTCTGCTTCTCTTTAAGTGTCAGCTTCATTCTCCTCCACAGACAGCTTCTTCCACTTGGTGGGGAACATGGCTGTTCCACAATGTCCCCAAGCATCACCACCAAGACAGAACTGAGCTTTCTTCTTTCCAGTCAAGTTAAAAAATCCCAAGGAAATGTCCTAAGTTGCCCAGCTGGGGTCACTTGCCCTAAGGAAGGGATGGGGCTGGTCTCTGACGACCTCCAACGATCCTCGCCTCCTGAGAATCATGCCTTTGTGTAATCACTTTTAAGTGAAGGCTGAATAGAACACAGCAAAAGTGATGGGACCTCACTTTGAATATTAGGTTTAAAAAGACGGGCTTTTGTCTTGAGTGTTCTTTCTGCCTGTCTCTTCGATGGCTCACTCTGGGGAAGTCAGCTGCCATGTTGTAGGCGGTCCTATGTAGAGGCCAATGTGAGCAAATTTGGAGGCAGATCGTCTGAGGCTTTCCCAAAAGCCACATGAGGAACTTGGGAACAGATTCTCTAGCCCCACTTGAGCCTTGAGATGACTGTAGCCTCACAAGAGTTTCCAAGCCAGAACCAGCTAACTGAACCACTTCTGGATTCTGGACCCACAGAAACTATGACATACTAAATGTTGGCTTTAAATTATGAAATTATGGGCATATTTGTTATAGAATAATAAGCAATAATATAATGTGTAACAAAATGGAAGCTTCTATTCAAACCCCAAGGGAAGGAGCATTTCCTGGGAAAAGTAGGGAGTGGTTCTGGATGATTAAACGCCCTCGTCAAATCTATCTTCTCCTTTCATGTGGAAAGAGATTTTTCTAAAGTGAAATATCTGATTGTGTTACTTTCCCACTTAAAATTCTTAAATTTCTCTATCACTCTTGGAATAAACTCCAACTATTTGGCTTGACAGCCAAGAACATTCACAGTTACCCCCTGAATACCTAACAAGTTCTAATTTGTTATTGTTGTCAAGTGCTGGTTTGGTTCCTTAGTGCTGCTCTAACAGACATAGCACAAGTGTATGGCTTTGACAAAGAGATTTATTTTCTTATCGTTTAGGGTGCCAGAAGTTCTAGTCCAAAGTGCCAACTCTAGGGACTGGGTGAAAGCCCCTTGACCTTGGGCTTCAGCTCTGCCTCTTGCTCCTGGGCCACTGAAGCTGGAGGTGTGTCTTTACTCAGGCATCTGCTCACTACTGAGGCTGACAAACCCAAGGTCGACAAGTAAAATGGCACAGTCCCAGGATTATTAGGCAACATGACAGGCCACTAGTTCAAATCCAGAAACAGTCCCAAGATCAGAAGACAGCAAGGGAAGCTGCTGAATGAAGACTTTGCTAAATGCAGGATCCAAGCATGCCAAAAAGCTCAAGATCTTTCTCAAAGCATCTTATATACTGGAAGCCTACCACAACCCTAAGGCAGCTAGTCAACTGTACACAGTAGCTTCCACCATGGAAATGATTACCAGTCTCTTCATAGGGAATAACTACATCCAGCTGACCAGCCACTCAAAATCAGGCCCAGCCAAGTTGACACATAACCTTAATCACCACAGGTGCTGTTAAGTCAGATCTGATTCCTGTGGACCCCATGGAGAACAGAACAAAACACTGCCTGGTCCTGCACCATCCTCACAGTCATTATGTCTGAGACCATTGTTGCAGCCACTGTCAATCCATTCTGTTGAGGGCCTTGCTCCTTTTCACTGACCCTTTACTTTACAAGCATGATATCCTCCTCCAAGAAGGGAACGGTTCCTCCTGATAACATGACCAAAGTACAAGAGATGAGGTCTGGCCTTCTCACTTCTAAAGAGCATTCCAATTCTACTTCTTCCAAGACAAATTTGTTCAATCTTCTAGCAGTCCATAGTATATTCAGTATTCTTCACCAACATAATTCAAATGCATGAATTCTCCTGTTGTCCTTCTTACTCATTGTCCAGCTTTCGTGTGCGTATGAGGCGATTAAAAAGACTATTGTTTGGGTCAGGTTCACCAGTCTTCAAAGTGACATCTTTGCTCTTTAACACTTTCAAGATGTCTTTTGCAGCAGATTTGCCCAATGCAATCAATAACTTATTCAATTTCTTGACTGCTGTTTCCACGTGTATTGATTGTGGATCCAAGTAAAATGAAATCCTTCACAACTTCAATCTTTTCTCTATTTATCATGATGCTGCTTATAGGTCCAGTTGTGAGGATTTTTGTTTTCTTTATGTTGAGGTGTAATCCATACTGAAGGTTGTAGTCTTTTAACTTCATAAGTAAGTGCTTCAAGTCTTTGTCACTTTAAGCAAGCAAGGTTGTGTCATCTGCATATCACAGATTATTAATGAGTCTTTCTCCAATCCTGATGCTATGTTCTTTATAGTCCAGTGTCTTGGATTATTTGTTCAGCATACAGATTGAATAAGTATGGTGAAAGGATACAACCCTGATGCACACCTTTCCTGGTTTTAAACCATGCAATATCCACTTGTTCTGTTTGAACAGCTGTCTCTTGGTCTGTGTACGAGATCTGAGTGAGCACAATTAAGTGTTCTGGAGTTCCCATTCTTTGTAATGTTATCCATAATTTGTAATGATCCCCACAGTCAAATGCTTTTGCATAGTCAATAAAACACATGTGAACATCTTTTATTCTTTGCTTTCAGCTGAGATCCATCTGACATGAGCAATGATGTCTTTTATTCTATGTCCTCTTCCGAATCCAGTTGAATTTCCCTGTCCATGCACTGCTGCAACCATTCTTTAATTATCTTCAGCAAAATTCTACTTCTGTGTGATATTAATGATATTGTTTGAAAATTTCCAAGTTCTATTGGGTCACCTTTCTTTGGAATGGGTATAAGCATGGATCTCCTTCCGTCTGTTGGTCTGGTAGCTGTCTTCCAAATTTCTTAGCACAAATAAGTGAGAGCTTCCGGTGTTGCATCCATTTGTTGAAACATCACAATGGGTATTCTGTCAATTCCTGGGGGCTTTTTTTTTTTTTTTTTTAAACCAATTCCTTCAGTGCAGCTTGGACTTCTTCCTTCAATACCAGTGGTTCTTGATCATATGCTACCTCCTGAAATGTCTGCACATTGACCAGTTCTTTTTGGTACAGTAACTATGTATTCCTTCCATCTTCTTTTGATGTTTCCAGCATTGTTCAATATTTGCCCTTAGAATCCTTGCAATATTGCAACTTGAGGCTTGAATTTTTTCTTCTGTTCTTTCAGCTTGAGAAATGCCAAGTGTGTTCTTCCCTTTTGGTTTTCTAACTCCAGATCTTTGCACATTTCGTTATAGTAATTGGCTTTGTCTTCTCAAGCTGCTCTTTGAAATCTTCTGTTCAGCTCTTTTACTTCAGCATTTCTTCCATTTGCTTTAGATACTCTCTGTTCAAGAGCAAGTTTTAGTCACTACTAAGATCCATCCTGGCCTTTTCTTTCTTTCCTGTCTTTTTAATGATATTTTGCTTTCTTCATGTCATCCCACAACTTGTCTGCTTTGTTGGTGTTCAGTGCCTCAAATCTGTTCTTCAGCTGGTCTGTAAATTTGGGTGGGATATACTCGAGATCATATTTTGGCTCTCATGGACTTGTTTGAATTTCCTATATATATAAAATCTCAACCAATTATTTTTGGTACAGTGACCCTGTGTATTTTTTCCATCTTCTTTTGATCCTTCAGCACTGTTCAATATTTTGCCCATAGAATCCTTCAATAATGCAACTTGAGGCTTGAATTTTTTCTTCTGTTCTAACTCCAAGTCTCTGCACATTTCAGTATAATACTTTATTTTGTGTTCTTGACTCGCCCTTTGAAATCTTTTGTTCAGCTCTTTTACTTCAGCATTTCTTCCATTTGCTTTGTTGTTGTTGTTGTTATGTGCTGTCAAGTCAGACCCATCTCATAGCAACCCCTCCTTGGTTTTCCGAGGCACATCACTATGGAAGTAGATTGCCCAACCTTCCTTCTGAAGAGTGGCTGGTGGG
>NW_006921675.1:7747594-7760329 GCF_000298275.1 Orycteropus afer afer | reverse complement strand
GCTTTCCTGACCTCTAAGTTATCTCCTTGTATGACCCTTCTGTCTCCCATAGTTGATTGCTCTAAGGAGTGTACCTACCTGGTGTAAATATTCATCATATATGTCTGTCTATTGTTTGGCTGGAGGCCATGGGAGTAAATTCAATTCTAGGCCTGAGGGATGAGTAGGGGCCATAGTCTAGGGGGTTTCATCAGTCTCTTTCAGACCAGTAAACCTAGTCTTTTTCAAGATTTTGAGTTTTATTCCACATTTTTTCCCCCACTCTATCCAGGATCTACATTGATCCCTTTCCAAGTGGTTGACAGTGGTACCTGGGCACCATCTAGTTCTTTGGGTCTCAGGATCACGTAAGCTGAGGTTCACATGGTCTACTAGTCCCTTGGACTAATTGTTTCCATGTGTCTTTGGTTTTCTTCATTCTTCTTTGCTCCCGATGAGATCAATTGTTGTGTCTTAGATGCAAGCTTTTAATACCCCAGTCACTACTCACCAAATCATGGACTTGTTCTAATGTTCTTCAGCTTCAAGTTAAACTCGCATATGAACAATTGATGGTCTATTCTACAGTCAGCCCCTAGGCTTGTTCTCCATCATCTCTTTCCTGATTTGATTTCTGTCTTTTCCATCTGGCATGGTCTACATGTGTAGCCACCATTTATGTTACTGGAAAAAGGTATTTGCAATGAATAAGTTATTGCTCCTACAAAATTCTATCACACAATCTCTGATGTCATTTCTATCACCGAGGCCTTATTTTCCAATCACTGATACTTCTTTGTTTCCAAGATTTGCATTCTGATCATCAGTAATTATCAATGCATTTTGTGTGTGTGTGTGTGCTTTGGGTGAAAGTTTACAGAGCAAATTCACTTTCCATACAGCACCTCACATACACTTTGTTTCATGACATTGACTGCAATTTCCCACAATGCAACAACTCCCCTCCCACTTCCTTCCCATAGTTATCTCTTTCCTGTGTCCTTCTCTCCCATGGACTTCTGCCCCCAAAAGCTGTCTCCCTGTGCATACACAGCCCTTCTATTCTCCCATGATTGAATTCTCCAAGGAGTATATCTACCTAATGGAAATGTTCAGCTTATGTGCCTGTCTTTTGTTTGGCTGGCAGCCACAGGAGTGGGTTCAATTCCAGATGTGAAGGACAGCTTGGGGCCATAGTCTCAGTGGTTCCATCAGGCTCTACCAGACTAGCAAACCCAAACCTGGTACCCCTTTTATCTTTATGATTTTGAATTGTATTCCACATTGTTCTCCCACTCTATCCAGGATCTCCTACATAGATCCTCTTCTGAGTTCTTAAGTATGGTAGCCAGGCACCATCTAGTTCTTCTGGTCTCATAGTCATAAAGGCTGAGGATCGCATGGTGTACCAGTCCCTTGGACTAATTGTTACCATGCATCTTTGGTTTTCTTCATTTTCTTTGCTCTGGATGAGGAGACACCCATCGTTGCATCTAGATGACCACTTGCAAGCTTTTAAGATCCCAGTCACTACTCGCCAAAGTAGGATGGGGAACAATATTTTTGTGTATTATATTATGCCAATTGAGCTTGATGTTCCCTGCGACTATGATCCTGAGCCCACAGGTCTGACTACTTGCTCCCACTGGGTAGCTGGCTGTGGCCAAGAAGTGACTACAACCTTGTCCCTTGTCAGCTTTACTATATACCTGGAAATTCTTACAGAATATAAAAATACACGTGAAGACACAATTGTCTGCCAACCCTATACATGATCAAGGTCTTACTCCCCACTGCAGAGACATACCTAATCATTCAGCCTGTGATCCACCCGTAGATCAATGTTTGCCGTCACTGACAATGCAATACTGTATGTACAACATCTTTGTTGTCTGTACCTCCCATGCACCTCTCTGTCTTCCTCTTCCTCAGTGCCACTGTGTTGATCACTCACATTTGGTACATAATTATCAATGTATCTTCATTGCATGTTTGACCAATTTCAGACTGCACAAGTTGGTTTAAAAAAAACTTTAATTAATTCATCTTTGGCTTTAATAGTTGGTGCGTAAATTTGAATAATGGTAGCATTAACTGGTCTTGGTTGCAGGCATGTGGATATTATTCTATCACTGACAGCTCTGTTCTTCAGGATAGATCTTGAAATCTTATTTTTGATGATGAATGTGATGCCATTCCTCTTCAATTTATCATTCTCAGCATAGTAGACCATATGTTTGTCTGATTTAAAATGGCCAGTACCAGTCCATTTCAGCATAGTAATGCCTAGGATATTGATGTCTTTTGTGAATTCAGTGCCCTATATTGTCATTTTGCCCTGAGCCCTAGAAATTATGTAGCCAGTCCTGCACTAATTATAACTCTAGAAAGCTTCCCAGCACATTCAGATTTGAATACAATTTAGGGACAAGTCTGCACACTATTATAAATAATTTTAACAGGCCTGCCTTACATATTTAAAGAGATGTAAAGAGTAGGCAATTTATGAGCAGCATGGAGTTTCTGTTAGTGAAATAATTTGGAAAAGAATAGTGATGATGTTTGCACAATGTAACGAACATACGAAAATTGTTGAATTGGCAAACATTTTGAGAGACATATATATAGATAAAATTTACAGCCTTGGAAAACTTATGGAGCAGTTGCACCCTGTCCTACTCTAGGGTCACTAAGAGTCAGAATCGACTTGATGGACTTGATAGCAGTGGGTTTTGACCACAATAAAAAATTTTAAAAAAGGAGAGTAAGCTATTTGCCAAGCTAGTATAGCATTAATAGCCCAGTCCTGGGAGTCAGATGTCTTTGGCGTTCAGGTCCTGCCATTTCTTAGTTGTGTGACTGTGAGCAACTCATGTAGCATCTCTGAGCCTTGATTTCCTCATTATGTTGTTGTTATGTGCTGTCGAGTCAGACCCGACTCATAAGGATCCCTCCTTGGGTTTCCAAGGTGGTATCACTACGGAACTAGATTGCCCAACCTTCCTTCTAAGGAGAGGCTGGTGGGTTTGAACCTCAGCCTTCTGGTTAGCAGCCAAATGCCTTAGGCACTACACTACCAGAGCTAAAAATAATTCCTCATTATAGATGGAGATAATAGTGTCAATCCCACAGACTTGGCCTGAGAATTAAATGAAAGAATACTTAAAACATTTAGGTTAGTTTCCAAGTGCCCTGAAAAGTGTTTCCCTCACCTATGCCCCCCCGCTTCTTTTCTCTACCTTTCTCAGCTCCTTCCATCTACCGCACACTCTAGGGGTAGCAAATCTGGGTCAGTGTGAGTGGCTATTAAGTGAGAAGAATATTGAAGAGAAAAACCAAGGAATTATAGCCTTCAGGGAAGCAATAACATTTTACTTAAAAATTGCTTGAGCGGAGATTTTGTAGACGTTTGCAATTTGTATGCAAATAAACCAAAGACTCCTATGTCTAGCACAGAGACATGACCCCTAGGCAAAAACTTCAAGGAGCCCATTGCTCTGACCACAGAGGACTCTTCTTCTGGCTCTCTGTGCTGTCTGTTTAAATGAAAACCTTCAATAATCCCAAATCTGCAGTGTTCACTGCCTTAGCCTTCTAACTAATTCATTAGTATGTAAGGCAGCTTTCTAACAGGGTAGATGCATCCCAATCTGCATTTGCTGCATCATCTCTGCTGTAGTATCATTATTCTAGCATCCATTGTCTGTTTAATCAGGCACTGATGTGGCATAAACTTACAAATCCTGGGACTCCTACCTGATAAGAAGGGATTTTGACTGGATCAAACCTTATCTGATTCCGTGAAAACTCAAGGCAACAGTCAAATTAGAAGAGAAAGCTGAGAGCAAACTGACATGCATCCCAAACCCTATGTTCCAAGACCAAGGACTCTCAAAACGGGGGAGAACAGTAGTTTCACCGCACTCATCTCCCCTCATTCATTCAACAAACATTTATTGAGCACCTACCATGGGCTGGGCACTGTTCTAGATGCTGTGGACAGTAAGTCTTGGCCTTCATGGAGCTTGCAATCTAGTGGGAGTATAGTGAAGTGTGAATTCCAATACAACCCTGATTCAAGGTAAAGGGGGAAGTGTGGGGCAGTTGGCATGCTCAGCTGCTAACAAAAAGGTTGGACATTCACATTCATCCAGAGGTGCCTCAGAAGAAAGGTCTGGTGATCAACTTCTAAAAAGTCAGCCATTGAAAATGTTGTGGAGCACAGTTTTACTCTGACACATATGGAATCACCGTGAGTTGGCATTGACTTGGCAAGTTAGACCCCCTTCCACCCAGTGGCTTGGGATGAGGGTGGGGGACCTCAGGAGCTTCTGTCTTTCTCATCTGTGAATTGTATCCATTTACACATTTCTCAGATTCATTCCTGCCAGGACTCCTCTGTCTGTAAAATTAACAAACCCAGCATGCACCTGCCTGAACACATGCCTCTGGGGACCCTGGACCATGGCTGGGGCTGGGATTGGAGTCAAGGTCTTCCTAGAGAGGTCTGTTTTGCTTCAAACAGAGCCATATTCATTCATTCATTCATTTGCCCATTAACAAATAATTATTGACCACTTCCCCTGTGCCAACTTCTCATTATCCTACTATGAACCAAATACTTCCTCCCCTCAAAGAGCTGGGCCCTCCTCTGGACACCGCTTCCCCTTTTCTTTATTTACCCCAGCACATTCACAAGTGTCACCTCATTCAAATCTCACAACATCCCAAAGAAGTAGACATTATTACCCGTTTTACCAGAGAGAGGACTGAGGTTCAGAAAGGTAAAGTCACTTGTCTCGGGTTGTGCAGTTGGTAAAAGAAACAGCCAGTGTTTATGCACAGGGAGACAGCTCAGGGAGCAGAAGTGCATGGAGGGATGAACACAGGGAAGAGGTAACTATCAGGAGGAAGTGGGAGAGGAGCTGTTGCATTGGGGTAAATTGTGATCAATGTCATGAGACGAAGTGTAGATGAACTGCTTTAGGGAAAGTGAATTTGTTCTGTAAATTTTTGCCCAAATCACAATTAAAAAAGAAAGAAAGAAAGAAACAGCCAGGCTTTGTATCTAGTTTTGGCTCCACAGCCTCTACTCTTTCTGCTCCATCGGGCAGAGTGATTCTTGGGCTGGGAAGGAGCCTTCCAACCACAGCTTTCTCTGTGTAGTTGATTAAAATCTGCGGGTCCCTCTCAACAGCCGTGCCTTTGTCATCCTCCCTCAGGTCTTCTGAGAGTGGCATGGCTGTGCCCTGTGTGACCTCCACAGACCCCTTTCCTCCACTCCATGGGGCAGGCACAGTGAGCTTAACTCCTTTCAGGCAGGAATACAGATACGAGAAGGGCAGCTCTGTTTTGAAGACCACATACTCTGCCCTGTCTCTCCCCAATATTCTCAAGATTTTCAAAGCCTTGTTGGAACATCAAGAATTCTGTTGGGTTTACTTTTCTTGCCTCTCAAGGAAAAAATAAACATAAAACACCACCATAAACATTTTACAGTCAGTTCTGCAATCTCCAACTCAGGAGCCAACCCACCTCTTCTTTTCTTGGTTGCCTTCCCACTCCCTCAGGCCACCACATGTGGGCTGCAAAGTCTTATCCTAATGGCTGGAGAAAGTCCTGTTGTTGTTAGTCGTTAGGTGCCGCTGAGTTGGCTCTAACTCATAGCAACCCTATGTGCAACAGAACAAAACACTACCCAGTTGTGCACCATCCTCACAATCCTTGCTATACGTGAGCCCATTGTTGCAGTGACTGTGTCCATCCCTCTTGTTGAGGGTCTTCCCCTTTCCCACTGAACCTCCACTTTACCAAGGATGATATAAATTTCCAGAGAATGGTCCCTTCTGACAACATGACCAAACTAGGTAAGACAAAGTCTGGCCATTCTCGCTTCCAAGGAGCATCCATGTGGTGGTTGTGTTTGTGTGTCAACTTGGCTGGGCCTGGATGAGCGGCTGGGCAGCTGGCGGTAGTTGTTCCCCATGATGAGACTGGCAATCAACTCCATGGTGGGATCTACCATAAGCAGCTGAGTGGCTGCCTTTGGGATGTAGTCTGTTTCCTGTATTTAAGGAGAGGGCTTGGGAATGGTCTCTAGCCTATGACACACTTGGACCCTGCATGTAGCCATGTCATTGCTTAGCAGCCTGCTACACTCTGCCGACCTTGGGACTTACAATGAACTTAAGTTAGTGGCCTGCCATCTGGTTTGGTAACATCGGGACTGTGCCTTTTTACTTGTCAACATTGGGGCTTCTCAGCCTCAGCAGCCAGCAGCTGTCTGAGCGAAGAAAAGCCTCTAGCTCCAGTGGACCGGGAGCAGGAGGCAGAGCTGGACCTCAAGGTTGAGGGGCTTTCACCCAGCCCCTACAGACTGGCACTTTGAACTTGGACCTAAAGCCTCCAAACTGTAAGAGAATAAACTCCTATTTGTTAAGGCCATCCCATTTGTGGTATATTCCTATCAGAGTGGCACCAGGTAACCAGAACAATCCAGCTGCACTTTTTCCAGGACAGATTTGTTGTTTTTTCTGGCAGTCCATAGTATTTTCTGTATTCTTCACCAACACCATGATTCAAAGGCACAACTCTTCTTCAGTCTTCCTTATTCCAGCTTTCACATACATATGAGGCAATTGAAAATACCATAGCTTGGGTTAGGCGCATCTGTCTTCAAAGTAAATCTTTACTTCTTAACACTTTAATGAGGTCTTTTGCAGTAGATTTGCCCACTGCAAAAAAGTCTTGACCAGATGGAAAATGCAAAACTTTGAGATCCAGCAGCTCTGGCCTGCCCCAGGTCAAAGAAATACTCCCTGATGGTTCCCTGACATTCCTGCTTACAAGAGCTAACCACTTATATTTCCTCATTTGACCTTCTCCCAGGTCACCCTCAGTTTTCAGTTGAGGACACTGAGGTTCAGGAAGCCCAAGTGGCTTGATGAAGGTCACACGGCTCATGAATGGCTGGTCCAGAGCTGGAACAATTGTCTCTGACTATAAGACTGGAACTCTCTCCATGCTACCCCCACTGTCACAACATAATGTAGCCAAGAAATTACTGGGATGGACATATATGGTTATAATAAATCTAAAACAAGCCCAGCTACTTGGTGAGTGTGCAGGAACCCAGGTGCTTGTGAAAACTGTGAGTGATCCCAAGTAATTGATTGAATTGTGTCTCCAAACAATCTGCCAACATGCATGGGCCATGATTCTCAGTGGTTTGGCAGTTATAATGATGCAGTCATCCCCTGTGATATGATCTGATCTGATCAGCCAATCATTTGTAAGGGAATTAGGGTCGGATGCAACACCCTTACTCAGGTCACAGCCCTGATCTGATGTAAGGGGAGTGTCCCTGGGGTGGGCCTGCACCACCTTTTATCTCACAAGAAATAAAAGGAGAGAACAGCAAGCAGAAAAGGAGGGACCCGACTACCACCAAGAAAGAAGAGCCTAAGAGCAAAACATTTCCTTTGGACTCAGGGTCCCTGCTCTGAGAACCTCCTAGACACAGGGGAAACTTGATCTCTAGGCAAGTTAGATCTCCAAGGAATACTGGACCCACAAATGCTGAAAGAAGACAAGGACCTTCTATCCCCACAGCCAACAGAGAGGAAAAACCTTCCCTTAGAGCTGGCACCCTGAAATCACACTTCTAGCCTCCTAAACTGTAAGAGAATGAATTTCTGTTTTTAAAGCCATCTACTTGTAGTTTTTCTGTTATAGCAGCATTAAGACAGACCACCAGGGCTCAATTAAACACCCTTGAGTTCCTACCTACCATGGACAAAGCCATAGGGCAGACTACACACAGGTCTGCATAAGGAGATTACATCTGAACACAAACACAACTGATGTCCCAGGAGAATTATGCTGAGCAGAGAAACTTAATACCAGGAAGACTATGCAAAAGCAATAGCCCTGGCTAAGGGACACAGGGGAGAGTGGGCAATGCAGCCAAATTAATATGAGATGGCAGTAAGGGTTAGCTGCCAGCCTCAGCCCCTGGCCAGTAGGGCCAGATCACTCAGAGGATCTCAACCTCTGAGTTCCAGAGATGATGCCTGACACTACCCAGAGCCATGGGCAATTGCCTGTCATTTTGTCATGGAACATAGTATTCTTAGAGTGTACCAAGTCCTGGGGCTCCCCATGTCCTGCTGTGTGACTTTGGGTGTATCAGCCTCTTAGAGTCTGTTTCTACATCTATAAAATGTTAATGCAGAACTTACCCTGGCCCAGCCTACCTTGAAGCCTTTGGAGAACTAACCATGAAATGATGTGGGGTATGGGGGACAGACCATGGACTTTGGAGTGAAACAGAGAGCTTTGGATGGGGCCTTAGTTTCCTCAACTGCAACATGAGGATAACAATTCAAATATACAGGGTTGGTGTGAAGATTGGAAATAATATCAGAAAGGCAACAAAGGCCAGTAAAGAGCAAGGACCCAGGATCAAACTGCCTCACTTCAAATCCTGACTCTATCTCCTCATCAGTTACCGGTTGTTCTTGAGTCATGGCAGGCAACCCCATTATTGGCACAGTAGAACTGTGTAAGTGTCAGGGTAGAACTGTGGTCCATAGGGTTTCTAATGGCTGATTATCTGGGATTAGAGGGCCAGGCCTTTCTTTCAAGGTACCTCTGGGTGGATTTGAACCTCCAACCTTTAGGTTAGTATTGAGCATGTTAACCATTTGCACTGCCCAGGCTCTACCTCCTACTAGCTGGGTAATCTCAGGTGAGTCTTAACTTCTCTGTTCATCCTAATTTGTAAATGAGGTGATACTGAAAATGCCTTCCTGATAGAGTTATAAAGATTAAAGGAGTTCAAATGTTCCAAGCTCTAGCTCAGTGGTTAGTCAGTAAGTGTTAGTATTATTGACTATGATGATCATTAGAAGGAAGGGGCTTTGCTTGGTCACATATGGAAAAATGTGCGGTCCAGCAGGTGGGGAGGTGCAGCAGGGATTCCTTGATTAATGAATCTTTTGGGGTGGAAACTCTTCTATAATGAAACCAGCCACATGAGGCTAGTGTTGGGGAAGAAACTCATAAATCACACAAAGCAAGGTTGGCATGTGGCATCTGGCTCATCGGTGGTGCTGCCCACCCCCACACCTACCCAGCCTCCTCCTGGGAGAGGTGTAGTGGCTAGCTCTGTGAAAGGCAGGCTACTAAGCAGAGGCAAAGCCCAAAGTCCCCCAGCACCAGCTCACTGAGGCTTCAGTGCAAGTGGTGACTCCTGGCCCTAGTCTAAACAATCCACCTGTTCTCGCTTCCTCTTCCTTGCAAATCAGAGAGAGAGAGGAAAAAAAAAAAAAGAAAGAAAGAAATCTCACAGTTCCTCACCACGGGCTCTCAAACTAGAGTGTGCTCCAGAATCCTCTGGAGGGCTTGTTAAACCCAGATGGGTGGGCCTTGCCCCCAGTTTCTGATTCAGTAGGTCTGGTGTGAGCCTGAGAACCTGCATTTCTAATAAGTTCCCAGGTGATGATGCAAACGATGCTCACGTGGGACCACACTTTGAGAACCACTGACTATGCTCTTGTGGAACTGTGTTTAAACTTGGCTGCTTGTTCTTGGGCGAGTTTCTTCTCCTGACTGAGTATCTGCCTCCTTAGCCACACAGTGGACAGATGAGAGCCTACCTGATAGGGTAGCGGTGGGGAGCAAATAGGAGGATGCCTGTGGTAGCTTTATCAAGATTCTTGGTACCCAGAAAATGCTCAACCTGCATCAGCCCTGGCATCACCAATGCATTGTTATCGAGAGTTTGCTGTTGTTAGTTGCCTTTCAGTCAATTCTAACTCATGACAACCCCATGTGTGCCAAGTAGAATGCTCCATGGGGTTTTCAAGGCTATGACATTTTGGACAGGCCTTCTAAAAAGGCCTCTGGGTGGGTTTGAACTACCATCCTTTCGGTTAGTAATTGAGTGCCTAACTACTGACTCCCCACCTTCATGTGGTTCTCAGTAAAAGTACAGGGAGGAGCACAGGGGAAATCGAGAAGAGAATCCTTTAGCTTCTTCTTCTCACAGTGGGGTGGACTGGAGATGTACTTACTTTAAAGCCTGGTCTCCTCCTGATTCTCCTACTGGCTTTACCTCCCTGGGCCTCAGTTCTCTCTCCTCCTTCAGAGAGTTGCAGATTTTAATGTGCATCCATACATATCACCTGGGGCACTCGTTACAACACAGAAATTCTGAGTGAAATTTGTTTGTTCAAAGGCCTGTGGAGAATGCCTTGTACCTTTAGAAGGGCAATGTGGGCCTCTCCCTGGAACAAACACAATTACAAACCCCTCAACTGATTCTGGGCAGGTATCTGGACCACACCTTGAGAGCCATTCATCTGAAAGACAAATTATTGGAAAATGGGCTTGGTTTTTCAGATGGCTTGAAAGGACAGAGATAACTAGAGAGGGAGGAAGAGAGAGAAAAAGGCCCAGGCACCACTTTAGAAGTCCTTGCTAGAACACCTCCTCATCCTTGATATTCATTCTCTCTAGGCAAGAATCACTGAATATACCAGGCCATCTGTGGTAGTTAAAGTTGTATGTCAACTTGGTTGGGCCTGGTTGAGTGAGTGGCTGAGCAGCTGGTGGTAGTTATTCCCCATGATGAGACTGGTAATCAGCTCCATGGTGGGATCTACCACAAGCACTGAGTAGCTGCTTTAGGGATGTGGTGTGCTTCCCATATATAAGCAGCAACTTTGGAAATGATCTCTAGCATATGGCATGCTTGAACCCTGCATGTAGCTGTGTCATTGTTCAGCAGCCTGCCATACTCTGCTGACCTTGGGACTTCCAATGGACTTGACTTAATGGCCTGCCATGTGGTTTGGTAACATTGGGACTATGCCCTTTTACTTGTCAACCTTGGGCTTGTCAGTCTCAGCAGCCAGTTGCTGTCTGAGTGAAGAAAAGCCTCTAGCTTCAGTGGGCCTGGAGCAGGAGGCAGAGCTGAAGCCCAAGGTTGCAGGGCCCCTAGACTTGGCACTTTGAACTTGGACTTAAAGCCTCCAAACTGTAAGAGAATAAACTCGTTTCTTCAAGCCATCCCATTTGTGGTATATTCTTGTCAGAGTGACACTAGGTAACCAAAACACCATCTATCTAGTTCCACTCTTTCCTTTCATCCTTCCCGAATGAAGAAAACAGAGTCCTGGAGAAATGTTCACTTGCTTAAGAAATAGGGGCATTGCTGTTTGGGTTTAACTGGCTCCTTAAACCTCCTTATAGAATTCTGTGGTGTCGGGCAAGGACCCTTCAATAGGGGAGCTGTAGTACCAGGCTCCCTCACCCCCTCCCGCTTCTGCTGCTAATATGCTAAGTCATAGTTATATAACATCACCACCATATTAGGATGATACAGAATTATGTAACCCACACTTGGGCACTATGCCACTATTGTGTAGTTAGGCTATAAAAGGAAAGGGGAACTTTCTTTAGCAGCTGAAGTAGCTGCAGCAGCACTGTCCTGCAAAATGCTGTGTGAATAAAGAGCATGTCTCAAGTACCCCTGGTTCCATGACTATTCTTCCACCTGCCTGAATCTTCCAGGCATCAAATGCCTGCAGTACAACTGGCGTAGTCGGCAGGATTCATCATAGATGGGTAGGGAACCCCCAAAGGAACCCACTGTATCCTATGAGTGGGAATTGAGGAACCCATTGTCTCTTATGAGTGGGGGCTCCTCACAAGCATGTGGTATTCAGTGGTGGAGGTATTAGCTGCTTTGGTGCCTCCCCAGGAATGACCAGGGGTGGACAGTACTCCAGCATTGGTAGAAAGAGCTCTGCATGTGGTGGGAGAGTCTTTAGAAAAGAAAAGTGCCCGAGGGGCAGCTGGAGCTATAGGTTTGGTTTTCCTAACCGTCCTGCATGCTGAGACTGAGAAGGAACTTACACTGACCTGAGCAGCTTCGGGATCATGAAGAGGAAGTTGCAATGCTGTAGTAGCAAAAGGAGGCATTAGAGGTGACAAAGCATATCCTGGATGAAAGCAGGGCCAATCCTGGCTCCTCTAGGGAAGAGGAAGTGGGAGGTTCAGAAAGAATTGTCTTCCAAGCACGACCAGTATTTACTCAGAAAATGAAACCCCAGAAACCCATGGCAGCAGGAGGACAACCCGCTGGCCCTGCCAAAATGACAGACTTTATAACACATACTGTCCCTATACCCAGGCAGAACTAGTGGACCTGATGAAGCAATTCAGACAGCATCCTATTGAGCTGCTGGCTGTCTGGGTGCTATGCTTCTGGGAGGAAATGCAGAAGTT
The DNA here is from genome assembly GCF_000298275.1 of Orycteropus afer afer. NCBI lineage: Eukaryota > Metazoa > Chordata > Mammalia > Tubulidentata > Orycteropodidae > Orycteropus > Orycteropus afer. The sequence continues at coordinate 7,748,056 of NW_006921675.1, read as the reverse complement.
TTTGGTGGTAACAGTTAACCCCTCCCAGTACCAGTGCTTGCAGAACAGCACTCGCCATGCTCTGCATGGGGATAACCACTCCTTAATATATTGGTTTACGGCCACTATAAGAGTATTGTGGGTGGATGTGGGTGATCTGCCAGGAATAATCAGCAAATGGCAGTCATATACGGAATTAGTGCAAGTACTTCAGGAACTGGGTATGAGGTAGGCAATTTTCAACCTAAATACATGTGGCCCTGATGAGGAGCACTTTATAGAAGTCATGTGAGACTTACTACTGAGGAATGCCCCCCAGTGTCATTTGGGTCCTTAATGGTCATATTCAGCCTCTAGGATGGGTGCCCGCTTCACGAGGTGGCTACAATGGCTGCTAGCCTAGGAGAGGTGGAGAAGGGGATACATGCACTGATCCAACAGTTCACCAAAGGTTCACCTTAGTTTAGCTAAGGGGACCAAACC
>NW_006921675.1:7695853-7746489 GCF_000298275.1 Orycteropus afer afer | reverse complement strand
GCTTTCACCTGGGAAGGCAGACAGTGGATTTTTACGGTTTTGCCACAGGGGTATTTACACAGCCCTACTTTCTTCCATGGGTTGGTGGCTGAGGATTTGGCACGCTGGACTATACCACCAACTGTGTGACTGTACCACTATATTGATGCTATCTTGCTCACCAGTGATTGTCTTGCAGATTTGGAACAGGCTGTACTAATTCTGTGATCTCATCTGAAGGCATGTGGCTGGGTGGTCAACGACAACAAATTGCAAGGATCTGGCTTATCTGTCAAGTTCTTGGGTGTTGTTTGGTTGGGTAAGACTAAAGTGGTTCCTGAGGCAGTCACTGACAAGGTACAAGCTTACCCCACCCCTGTCATTCTGTGGCAGCTACAGACCTTTTGGGGGCTGTTAGGTTACTGCCAAGCTTTGGCCCTGCCTTTGGTGCAAACATTACATCCCTTATACTCCTTAGTTAAAAAAGGGAACAAAATGGGATTGGGTTGAAGAACAGAAATGTCTTTCCCGGGAGCCAAATGAATTATCGCTGCTGCACAGGCCCTACATGTAGTAAACTTGGCCTGTCCTTGCAAACCGGATGTCCATGTAACCCCTGAGGGGTATGGGTGGGGCATATGGCAGAAGACTGAATGCCTGAGGCAACCCGTAGGGTTTTGTGGAAGGGAGCTGAGCTCCAGTATTCTATCATTGAGAAACAGCTGGCAGCCACATAGGAAGCCCTGATCGCTGTAGAGCTGATCATAGGCACTACCCCCATTGTGGTCCATACTACATACCCTTTAGCTGGATGGGTAAAAGATTGGATGCATAAACCCCACAGTGGGACAGCCCAGACCCCTACTCTGGCAAAGTGGGGGGCCTACCTGGAATAATGAGGCACGTTGAATACTAGCCTCTTGAGAATTGAGTTGTAAGAGCTTCTAGAACCAATCACCTATGCTGAAGAGTCCCTGGTGGGATCCCAGGTGACTGCCCAAGATTTAGAGGAAAGTCCTTTTAAGGAAGAAAGAGGGTAAGTACCAGCAGCAGCCTGGTACACAGATGGTTCAAGATTAGGACAGCTGGCCAAATGGACGGCTATAGCTTTCCAACCTGCGACCAAAAGTATATGGTATGATGCCAGTATGAGGCAAAGTAGCCAATGGGCTGAGTGTGATTAGCGATCATGAATGAACCTGGTCCCCTGGCTGTGTGGATGGACAGTTGGGCGTTGTTACCCTCTGGATAACCACATGCCATTAGACATACTAACCGCCTCCCAAGGTGGGGTGTGTGCTATGTTAGGCACTGATTGCTGTATTTATATCCTAAACATTCACCACAAGGTAACTGGCTCTATATGCTTTAACTGTTAAAAGTCATTCAATTGATGATCTAACAATGGATCCTTTGAAGGAATGGTGGAACTCACTAGGACATGGGTAGAGAATCACCCTATTAGTCTTAAGCATTGTCTTTGGAGTTCTTGTTATAGGATGTTGCAGTTTATACTGTTGTGGATTATGGATACAATGCTCAGCCCTCCTCAACCAGGGCTCCTCCTGGAAGACCTCTGTAGCCTCGTAGATTGTAAGGTGAGGAACTCTGAAGGGGTGTAGGGTTGGGCAAGGACTCTCCAATAGGGGAGCAGTAGTATCAGGCTCCCTCACCCCCTCCCGCTTCCCCCGTGAATATGCTAAGTCATAGTTTATAACTTCGCAGCCATATTAGAATGAGGGCACTAGGCCACTATTGTGTAGTTAGGCTATAAAAGGAAAAGGGAACTAACTTTAGCAGCAGTAGCAGCAGTGTCCTGCGAAATGCTGTGTGAATAAAGAGCATGTCTCAAGTACCCCTGGCTCCACGACTATTCATTCTTCCATCTGCCCAAATCAAGAGTGAGCCTTCCAGGCAACAAACACCTGCAGTACATGTGGTTACACACTAGTCTACATCACCATGATGCTGTGTACACTGGGGTAAAAGGCCTAGGCCACTCTATAAAGTCTCCCTTGAGCTGTCAGCCCAATTAGTGTGGCCACTTGACTGCACCAGACCTCACCAGCCCATCTTTTATCCAGCCCAAGGCAGGGATGCCCAGAATGTCATTGCAAGCTGTCCTTGAGGAACACAGCACCTGATCTCAGGCCACAGTGAGAGTTCTCACCAGCAAAGAGGATACTTTAGTGCCTGCTTACCCAGTAGCTTTTATCCCATGATATTGTAGTTGCCTATGTATTTGTTTGTCTCCCCTGCTAGACTAAGTTCCTTGAGGGCAGCCATTTTTCTTATTTACATTTGTGTCATCATCTTTAGCAAAGTGTCTGACACATAGCAGGTGCTCAGAAAATATATTAATAGTAACAAAGCTAAGCAGTTAGAAATGCCCAGATGCTTTACAATTGTTATCTAAATCAGGCTTTACAAAAAAACTCTATAGAGCTATATTGTTATAAGTTGCCCTTGATTCACTTTCCACTCATAGCAAGATTTCAGAAGCAGATTTCTAGGCCTGTCTTCCGAGGATCCTCTAGTGGGTTTGAACCACCCACCTTTTGGTTGGTAGCCAAGCACTTAATCATTTGCACCACCGAAGGACTCCTGTAGGGCTATGAATATCTCATTTTACAGGTAAGGAAACCAAGACTTGAGAGTTGAAATAGCTTGTTCAAGGTCACACATCTAGTAAGTGGTAGAACCTCAGGTCTCTAGAGCCCCTACCCCTGCTACAGTCTTCCCTGCACTTCACGGAATTGAATCCAATAAGCAAGGGCTGTCCTCAGATGACTCCAGAGCCTCAGTCCCCCTCAGCCTCAGACAGCCTAGCTGCCCAGCCAAGAGCAGTCCCCTCCACTGCCCCATTTTAAGGTTTTGCTAATTGCCTGACAGTGAGGATGTTTTAAGATGGAAGGAAGTATCTGGGCCCTCCTCCCTCCTTTTCAGACTATCACGTGGGATAGACAGAAATACCAAACACATCAAGAACAATGTCAGCAATTAAATTGTGGCTGTGTTGAACTCTGGCCACATGTTTCCTTTCCTGTCCCCCTGGTGGGAGAGGACCACATCCATCTTCCAGAGCTGGAAGACATTCCCTGTAGGGCCTTGAGGTGCCGACCCTTTGGGGGATGATGTTGCCTGTGTTATTTTCCCCAAGAGTGAATGGGGCCAGAGGGGAGAGCTTTTCAGAAAGCTGGAGCCAGGAAGCCTTTTCTGAGGGACAAATGGGAGGTGCAGACATTCCTCCTACGCTTCTCCACCCTGGATGCTCTGAGAAAGGAGCTCTCCTGTCTGGTCTGGTTACCTAAGGCCTGTTGTTAGTGGCTGGGCTAAGGGCTTTGCTGATTCCTTCAGGGGCTGGTGAAAGTCTCGCAACCTTAGTTTCCTGGCTAAGAGGAGGGTGGGAGAGAAAACAGGCTTCTGGAGAGGAAGGTGGGGGGAGAGCAAGAGAGAGTGCCGTCCAGGAGAAGCCAACACACAAGTCCTTCAAGGCTGGGAGAGAACACAGTGAAAGTGGAAGGCCCTGGTCAGCAGGGAGGCTGAGAAGGTGGTAGCTATGCTCTCCGAGGAGAAAGGACAGACAGACGGAGAATCTTTAGTCAGTAATGTGCCTCCTACGCCCCAACTAGGCTGGATGCTGTAGCCATGTTGTGTACTCAGAGCTGCCTCTAGCCAGGCCATTGCTGAAGGGCCCTGAGGACTGGGCTGACAAGTTCTGGGGAATCCAGGATGGCCAATCTCAAAACAAGGTGGGGGTGGGGGTGCAGATGACTGAGTTCATGAGAGGTTTAGTCATGCCCCGGCCTGCCAACTGCAGTTCATATGTGCATAGCAGCAGTATTTATTTTTACCTGAGTAGGTTCAGCTTCTGATCACAGAAATGATGGGGGTTTTCCATTGGTTTCCATGGAAACAATAGGCAGCACATCTGCTACCAGATCAAGCAAAGCTAGACTGGTAGGACTCTTCCTGGAATTATTTTGTTTTCACCCAGGAAGATTGTTCCTTGTGTGAATTTTTACCATGGCCTTCTAGTATGACAAGGGGGTCTGAAGATGTATGTATGGTGTGGAGAGGGGACACAGAAAGGAGGGGAAGTGACAGCTCAGAGAGGGTCAGGCTGGCTCCCAGGGAAGAACAGAGGGCAAAGGTGATGGTAGGGTGATCGACATTCAGAGAAGCCCCTTGGTTCCCATTTCCAATGCCTAAGTAGGGTCCCTGTTGCCTGGGTGGCACAAATGGTTCAAAGCTCAGCTACTAACTAAAAGCTTGGCAGGTAGGGCCCCCATCCAGAGGCACCTTGGAAGAAAGGCCTGAGATCTGCTTCCAAAAGGTTACAGCCCCCAAAACCCGACGGAGCACAGTTCTGCTCGGGCACATATGGAGCCGCCCACCATGAGTTGGAATCAATTCCATGGCAACTGCTTTGTTTTTTAAGTAAGGTCCCACGATGAGGCAAAAGGAGCCTGGACTCTGCTTGAAATGGCTGGTTGCTAGGCTCTGATCCCAGGCTTCCGGGAGGCAGCGCTACTTGTATTCCTCAGAGCAGTCAGCAGCATTCAGGCATCCTTGGGGAACCACAGGACATGTAGGCTGAGGAGCAAGGTATCAGACATAGGAGCTGGTTGGGTTTGAACACAAGCAGTTTCCCTTTCACAGAATGGAGGCCTCGACTTCCCCTATGAGGTGGGGGAGGATGGTGTGCAAGGGTTTGGCTCTGGAGTCAGAAAGGAAAGCCTGGTGCACATGAGCGTATGAGAAGTGGTTTTATTCCAGGTGTGGGTTTCATAAAGACGAGGTCCTCAAGGACAGCTAGTGGCACATGCATTGGTCAAGAAGAGGAAAAGCAAACAGAATAGGGCTGAGTCCCCACAAAGAATGGCTGACAAGTGCAGAGCCTGGTCACAACAGGAACGAGGGAGAGACCCTCTCAAAGGCATTCTGAGCAGCAATCCTCCTACATTCATTAAGAGAAGTCCGCACTCCCCACTCTGAAAGGTCCATGCCTGAGAGCGGCCCTCTAGGTAGAAGCCATACCTCCGCCTCAGTTCTCTCCTAAGCTGCAGCAGGTGTTCCAGATGAATGTGATCCAAGGTCCATGGAGATGGAGGAAACATCACAACAGAGGATGGAGACGTGCGGCTGTGAGGATGAAGGACCCCATGCTTCTGGAGTAGGGCTTGGGGGTTGCACGCAATGGGGTACAGGAGCACTGCTGAAAGGGTGCTAGGGAGAGCCAGGGGATAAGAGCACACCAATAGAGGACCCTCCAGGGTGGATGCTTTGTACAAAGGAAACTTGGCTCCCGGCCCAAAGACTGTGTTGAGGGGGCAGGAAGATGGTGGCTAACACAAGGGAGGAAGACGGGTGATGGGAGCTCAGCTGGATGGCGGTTCCATCCAGACCAGAGTCCTTTGGGGATCAGGAACTTCTCTAAGAAGCTGGGAAAAGCCATAATCCTTCTCCCCAGGAAAATGCAATCATTTTTAGACAATTTCAGGAGATTCCCAGACCCTCTCTCCCTGGCCTATGAAAGATCAGGGGGCCTCTGGGTGTAGGTGTATCTGTCCCAGGGTGGTTCACTTTAGAGTCCTGGTACCAACAGACTTTTGCCCAAGATCACACTGCCTGAGCTGGTGGGGTGAGGGAAGGAGGACATGAGGATAGCAGAAGCAGTTTCAAGGCAAGATCATGGGGGAATGAGAGAAGGTGCTGGGGCTGTAAGAAGGAAACAGAAGCTCGTAGCCAGCCTCCCAGTCCTTGCACCTTCTAGGGAACAACTCATAGAGTGGGGAGGGGGAATGAGGACTACTTTTAGCCTGAAGGCCCCTCTAATGTCTTAGGTGTTCATGCTCCAGAAAGGAGATCCCATTCTTCCTGCTACCCCGTCCCATCATGCCATGTTTACACAGGCAAAAACCTTTGAGAAGGCAGGCATTGGAAACTAAGAACAAGGAGGGGGCTGATTAGTCGGGTGGCTGCCTATCCTATAGGAGGTAGGACACTGCACTAGCTGGTCATTAAGGCTTGAGGGGGAGATCTTGGCTAACACATGGGCAAACAGAATTGGGGTCTGTTTGATAAACATTTCTCAAGGCTGTCCTTAAAGATCCCTCTGCAACTTCTTGCTAAACATCCAGGGACCTACAGCAGAAGAGCTGGAGGTACAGCATTGGGCTCAGGTGCTGGGGCTGGTGAAGTGGGGGAAGAAACTACCTCCAAGGGAGAAGACCTTGTTCTTTGGGGCTTTGCTGCTCTTCTGTTTTGTGTTCTTCTGCAAACTACTCACTTTTGCCCCCAGGACTCTAACCCACACCCTGCCCCACACACACCTCGCCACCAATGCAGCCACCATCTGGGCTTGGCATCTCTCAGACAGATCACCTCCTTCCTGTTCGTTACCTGACTCTACAGGCTGCTCCTCTCTTCTCCCTCCTTCTGTCCCCAACCATCAGCCTCTCTATCCATGTCGTCCTGTCTCTTCTCATACCTGGCACTATAGGGAGGACCCGTGACCTGTGTAGACTTCTGTCCTTGTTCTCCACAGGCAACAAGGCGAGGACCCACAAAAGAGGTGAGGGGAGAAACAAGGGCCAGGTGCACCTGCCCAGCTCTGCCCAGCCACAGTCCAGCATCCTGATCATCTCTTTTCCCAGGGCAAGGCCAGGACCACAGAGAGAACATTGGGGTATGACCCAAACGCCCTCCCAGTACAAGCTTTGGAGAAACGTATGTGGAGGCAGGGGTATTTGCTGATGATTCTGGCAGAAATGTGAGGAGATGGAGACAACCCGCTTTACAGTCCCCCACCCTAACCCCCTTCCGGTCCCAAAGTCTCATGCAAAAGGTACAGGAGGCCCTGGGCTACAGTCATGTATGCGGCAACAGCTGCCACTGCTGGGCTGGTGCGTCCGCCTGACACTTGTTGGTAACCAGCTGAGCAGGCTGTGTCTCCAGGCAGAGCCCGCTGACCGACTGCTGGATGAAAGAGCCTTTTCTCCTCCATTTCTAGGGGTAGGGGGAGAAAACAATGATTAAAATAAAGGCCATGTCTGTAGTTTCATTTTGTATGTATATAAGTTACCCCTAGAACCAGACAGTTGTTAGTTCTTTTCTCATTAAACATTGGGCTCAGCGTCCTATGTTCCATCAGTTGGCTGGGGCTCTCACTCTCCAGTTCACCATAGTTGCTGTTGGTCCATATTTTACTCCTTTAGGGGCTTACCCATCAGCTCCCTATAGGCATTTCAGGTTGGGAGTCCTGGCCTAGATGAAATCTTTTAGCTCTTCAAACAAGATATCTTCTCCTTGCAGCCCTAAGATTCTGACCTGGCCATAACCATGAGGTCAGTTACCTACACCTTTTAATGGAAATTAGCCACCAGATTTGCAGAGATGAAGATTGAAGGCCAGTGGGACTGGCAGAGGACTTGAGTTCCTCTATCACAGTCATGAGGGGTTCCCAAATCAATGCCTTCACCTCTTGGTGTCTCACCTTCCCCAATTTTGACGAGGAGAAGGGTTGCTCCTATAGAACATTTTGGAAGTGCTTGGATGGAGGATGGAGTGTTTTTGGAATACTTAGGAGAAGGGATGAGAGGCTGAAACTCAGGTTTCAGGGCTCAGGGAAGAATGAAAACCCAGATAGGTCTATTTTTATTTCTCTCCCATGCAACCTCTCCCCTCTTTCTATATCTACCTTGTCCTCTCTAAGAGATGGGAAGTGCTCTAAACACCAGTACTGAACCAAGAGGTTTTGGATGGGGAGGGATCCATGTTCTTATTGGAGCAGCTAGAAGAGAGATAAATGTACCAGCCGCAGGGGGCAGGGCAGAGAAGAGAACCCACTTGGGAAGTGTACACAGGGTGGAAGACAGGGCAGTGAATCCTGGACTCCCCTTGGGAATGCAGGGCTATGAAAGGCAAGGGCTGAGAATCAGCCTCTCTGGGCCCATGGGGCCTTGCATAAAGGGGAAGGAGAATGGGTAGGCGAGGAACTGTGGTCCCTCTGGAACTCCACATCCTACTGCCTTGTGCTCTTCTAGTCCCTGATATTCTTCCCTCCAAGCAGTGCCAGCCAGGCAGAATGTGGCCACGCCTTCTCCCAGAAGATCTTGATCCATCTGCATTGCAAGGCTCTCAGGGAGTTCCATAGCCCATGCTTAGTGCCACCTCCACATTCAGTTTTTCCTAACATAATGGCTACTCCCTTCTCTTTCTCCCTCACTAGTCTGTCAGTTCCCTAGGGCCAAGGACCATGTCCTTCTTTTATTTTTGACACCAACTTAACCTGCACATTCCCTAGCACAAGGTAGGCACCCATTACATGTTTGTTTTGAGGAATGAATGAATGAATGGGCGAATGAGTCACCCAATCACTAGAAGGTGCTCCCCAAATTGCAGGTTCTCACTTCCTACCATAGCCATCAGGCACAGTCTCAGGGCCTCAAAGACTCTCCTGGATACTCAGTTCTAGGCCTGGCCAAAGCATTCTCTCACCTCTTTTGGTTCCTGTAGATTCCTTGCAAGGCAGGTAGAGGATGGTCCTCTTATAAGTGAGGAGACAGGCTCAGAGGTGAGAGGAGTGTCTGAGCTGAGACCTGCTGACTCCCTCACATCTGCTGTAGTTCACAAGAACCTCTCAAATTCATGAAACCCAAGGGCCTTTGGAAATGGGACCAAAGGAAAACCATGAAGGTAGCCTAGATTCTAGAAGGCATCTATCTGGCATACAGAGAGCTGCTCCTTGTGTCCTCTTGGGAGGAGAAGAGGCACTGCTTTCCCAGAGTTCTGTGGGGCCTGGTAGGACTTTCAGAAGAAGAAGAATGAATGGGGTTAAGGGCAATTCCTTCAAGCCTTGTAGGCTAGGTCAGCACAAAAGAGAAAATGGATGTTTCAGCCCCAAAGGAGAAATGTTGAATAGAGGCAACCCTAGGAGCTATACTTCCCAGGTGTGGCCTCAACAAAGAGACAGTGGAGGTGGGCTTTGCCGTCCGAGAGGTAGGTTCTCGGGGAGACTGTGGGCATTGGCCTCACTGTAGGGCAGGGGGCAGAGGATGAGCATTCTGAGGGCAGGCAAGACAGGCACATTCCCCCACTCAGACAGAGCTTCACAAGTGGTCTGGCAGGTCCATCAGATAGGGCACAGCCTCCCACTCTCTTTCAGCTTTCTTAGACACATACATACATACACACACACACACACACACACATGCACACACACAGGCTGGAGGGAGTCTGGCTGCTTTTCCAGATGGAATAGCCAACTGCCAGTCGTCCCTAACGAGAGAGCTGACCCAGGCAAATAGAAAAGAGTTGGAAAGAAACCCTGCAGGCCAAATTCGGGAGCCAGGCACTCTCCTTACTCCTATACTGACCCACAGGCTGGCCAAGGTGAGGAGCACGAAGGTGACCAGGAAGTGTGGGCAGGGAAGGGCTGGCATAGCCTCACCTTCACGTCCCTTTCCCTAGCCAGTGGGGCAGCCTTCTCAGCCAGGAAGGGGGCACAGAAGGGAGTCAGGCTCACTCTGGAGACCCCACTTCCAGTTCCTGCCCTATCACTGGCTAGCTGTGTGTCCTGAGCAAGTGACTTCATCTCTCTGAGCATCAATTTCCTCCTCAATAGGAGAGCCTGTCTCCCAGGATTAATGGAGACAGCATGGGTGAGAGTGTGACAAATGGAAAAGGTAATGCTCACCTGAGGCTGGTCCCTGATGCTTAGAAATCACTATCGAGTCTATGTTCCCCAGTCAGGCAGGCAGGCAGCGGAGACACATACTTATGCAACGGTTTAAGACTGTGGGCTTAGAAGTCACACTGGTCTGGATTTGAATCCCAGCTGTACCCCTTACTAGCTGCGTGATCTGACATACGTTTGTTAAATTCAGTGAGCCTCAGTTCACTCACCTATGAAACAGGACCCACGTCACTGGATTGCTGGGAGGACATGTTAAGATGATCTACGTAAAACTGTTAGCACAGATTCTAGGTAAATGGTTAATGTTCTGGGCTGCTAACCAAAAGGTTGGAGGTTTGAGTCCACCCAAAAACACTTTGGAAGAAAGGCCAGGCAAGCTACTTCCACATGAGCTTTCAGAGACCCTATGGAGTATAGCTCTCCTCTGACACCCAAGGGGTTGCCGTGAGTCAAAATTGACTTAACGGCAACAAACAACAACAGACATTGATGTAGGCCCCCATAGATACTCTCTGGGACCTATTTGTGTCTATATGTTTCAACCTGGGGCTGCACTGTCCCCAGTCAGACTGAGGAGGCTTACCTGACTGCCTTCTTTTGGGTTGCACACCTGCAGTGCGACCAGAGCCCCAGGGGAGGGGAAGGCAGCAGCCAGGCACTTCCCCTGCTGCTGGATGAGATGGTCATGGAACAGCCACTCCTGCAAGATGAGGACCAGAAAGTCACAAAGTAAGCAATGGAGGGATTCCTGGAGAGACAGGGGATAAAGCAAATAGAGCATACTGCTAACAGTGGTCGAAGTTAGGGGTGGGTATATGGGTATTCACTGTACAACTCTTTCAACTTTTCTGTATGTTTGAGATTTTTCACAATAAAATATTGGAAGGGTGGTGGAACTGAGTTGGAGCTGGCCAGAGAGAAATCAAAGAGGTACCAAGGGATAGTGGAGGATGGGGGAGAAAGAACCCATGACCGGACAGCCTGGGAGCTGGAAGAGGCTGGGGGTCTCCATGACCCGCTCTGGCTTTGATGTGTGCATGGACACTTGGTATACTGGCCCCGTGTGCACACACTGCATGTGCACACACACAGTCCTGGGACCCTGGCATACAAGTTGCATCTCAGGAAAGAACTGGGTGCTATTTGGACAGCATTTCTCTCTTTAAGAAGAAAGTGTGTGGTGGACAGAGGGTGACTGTGTGACAGGCTGGAAAGGAGACGGGGATGTGGTAAAAGCAGACCAAAGGGGCCGAGTGAGAGGGGACGGCTGGCAGGACACAGGGAAGGTAGGTCTGTGGAGGGTGTAGACAGGAGGAGAATGAGCAGAGGGAAGCCCCTCACCCCACTCCTGGGCAATGCCATTGGCTCCTCCCACTCCCAGGCCTGACCAGGGGTCTTCAGCAGCTTACCTGGGCTGCAGGGGGGTTCTTGGCAGACCCTCTGCAGATCCCCATTCCAAGCAAGGAGTCACCAGCTGTGTCTTGGCCCTGGGATTCTAAGCAGTTAACACCTTGCTTTATGATGCCAGGGAGTACTTCTTTCTCTGGGATACTGAGGGGAAAAGGCAGTGGTCAGGGTGCTCCTCTAACTGCCACACTGGGCTTACCTAGCACTCTGCCAGTCAGATCCCTGGACACTGAGGTCTTTGTGGAAAGGGGTCCTTTGGGGCAGCAGGGGAGGTGAGCAGAGGACAGTGAGCAAGCAGGAAGACTGGGTCTCAGTCCTCAGTGGGACCTCCTGAACAGCTACATGAGAACAGGCCCAGAGACAGAGAAAACCCTGGGGTGGAGAGCTCAGGCTGAACACGTGGATGCTTAGTCCAGAGAGAAGAAAGCCTCGGGAGAAGCTGGAGCCTAACTCTGGCTCAATAACCAACCTCAAAGTGACAGCCAAGGGGTTGCTTTAAAGAGGCAATTTAAAATACATAAATATAACACTATGTCCAGTCTCACTAATGATCAAGGAAATACAAATTAGAGTCACCACTGCTTACCAAATATGTGTGTGTATATGTGTGTGTGTGTTGCAGTGAATTACTTAATATGGCCCTTCTAGCCATAGTCTTTGTAACTCCTACCAAATAACCAGGTAAGACTATGCAAATGAGGTACTACTGGCCCACCAAGGGACTGGATGGCTTGCTAATAATGTAAATAAGATACATGACATCCTTGTGGGTATGGGACCAAGCAAATAAGGTGTATGGAACCCTAATGAAGGGATTGGTCAATTTTGCCATGCCTCTAGGCTTAAAATGAACCATCCTAGATGTGGAAAAGGGTGACTCACTACCACCAGAAAGAATAGTTAGGACTGGACTGTGTCCTTTGGACCCAGGATCTCTGTGCTGAGAACCTTCTAGACCCAGGAGATAGACAGCTGTAGCACCAGAGATGGCTCAAGATGGTGAGAAACACTGGCAAGTGTGGCAGAGAACCAGCAGGAGCAGAACCAGGAGACTGGCACGAGATGGTGCAGTGGGCATCCAGCCCACAGTATGAGGTAGCTGCAGGGGGTGTGCCAACCCACAGAGCAAGAGAGCTGAGTGCCTTTGGGCTGAAGCTTACTCTGTAACACTTGCCCAAACATGGCAAAGGCCAGCTGGCCCAAAAAGCTCATCTGTGGGCACAGCTGAGAAGCTGTCCTGACCAAAGCACTGTATCCTGAGTCGTTCTTGATGCTGAACTATAACCTGTTACTTCTCTAATAACCTCTATAACTGTGTGTGTGGTGTGTGAGTTCTGTGGCCACTGCAGTGAATTATCTAACCCAGCAGAGAAATAGAGAGTGCCTTGGGAGGGATGGCTGGTGTCAGAATTGGTTAAAAAAGGTTAGAAAGTGGAGTATGTTTGACCTCTGCCTCATAGGAATCAGCCTTAGGCTGTTGATCTTGATTCTCCTTCCACCTTGTGAAGGTAGAGGACATCAGATGCCCCTGCCACACCACTGTTACTCTCTCTCACTTTCTCTTTCTCTGTGTATGTGTGTGTGTATATATTTTATTTTTATTATTATTTTTTTCAATTACAATGTCCAATGTTGGCAATAGCTGTGGGAATGGATCTTCTTGTACCCTGCTGGTGATGGCATAAATTGGCCCAACTTTTCTGGAGGGCAATAAGGTATTATGTATCAAAGCCCTTAAAAACATGTACACCTTTGACCTAACAATTCCAGTTCTTTGAATGTCTTAGGGAAATGATTATAATTATTATGGAAATAATTATAGATGTGTGCAGAGATTTCAGCTAAAAGATATTCATGTCAGTGTGGTTGATTACACTGAAAACTTGAAATCTTACATCTCCAACAATACGGGATGGGGTACAGCAAATTCGGATTCACATATAGGATGGCAAACTCTGCAGTCATTAAAAATGACTCTGTGGAAGAATACCTAGTGTGGTGCAGTGATTACTTGGCATGGCTCTTCTAGCCACGGTCTTTGTGACTCCCACCAGACTACTGGGTGGAACTATGCAAATGTAAGGTGCTTGTGGCCCACCAAGGGGATTGGACAGCTTGTGAGTAACGTAAATAAGGGACACCCCCTTGTGGGGGTGGGACCATGTCAGTAAGGTACATGGAACTCTAACGTGAGGATCTCACTGCCATCAGGAGAGAATAGCTGGCGGAGTGGAGCAGAGCATGTCCTTGAGTATTGTCTGTGAGTTCTGTGTGGCCATTGCAATGAATTATCAAACCCAGCAGAGAAATAGTGAGTGCCGTGGGAGGGACAGATGGTGTCAGAATTGGTAAAAAGGCTGAAGGGTGGCAGCATGTCTGTCCTCATAGGAATAAGCCTTCGGCTGCTGATAATGATTCTGTCTCCCTCTTATGAAGTTACAGGAGGTCAGAAGATGCTGACCCCATGCACTTTTTGCATCTAGTAATGTGGGAAAATGTTCACAACAACTGGTAAGTAAACTGGTAAGTAAAACGGTCATGTTTCAAAACATTATATATTATGTTGTACCCAACAGCCACTCCTTGGAAGGAAGGTTGGGCAGTCTACTCCCATAGTGATATTGCCTCGGAAACCCAAGGAGGGGTTGCTATGAGTCGGGTTCAACTCGACGGCAGTGAGTTTGGTTTTGATTTTTTATGTTGTTAAAAAATTTATATCTATAGGAAAATATACTTAGACACACACACACAATGACATAAAAAAATTGTCTTGTTGTTGTTAGCTGCTGTGGAGTCGGCCCCTGACTCATGGAGACCCCATACACAACCAACAAAATACTGTCCAGTCCTGCACCATCCCCATGATCAGTTGTGGAGTGGACCACTGTGATTCACAGGGCTTTCATTGGCTGATTTTTTGGACGTAGATCACCAGGCCTTTCTTCCTAGTCTATCTTAGTCTCGAAGTTCCACTAAAACCTGTTCAGTGTCGTAACAACACACAAGCCTCCACTAAAGGTAGGTGGCTGCTGTGCATGAGGTACATTGGCCAGGAATAGAACCCAGGTCTTCTTCATGGTGGGCAAGAATCCCGCCACTGAGCACTGTCTTACCCTGTGGGTAAGAAACCTGAGGCTGCTGCCTGCAGTGCCCATGGCATGCAGGCTTCTCATCCTTTGCCTAATCTAATTTGCCTCTTGCTTCTTCTGTCCAGGAGCTGGGCCTTGGGGCCTTCAGGACATTACTGACGTTCTTAGATGTGGACACCCTGCAGGAGCTTAACCAAACCAGATCTTCCTTCCTTAGGACTGATTCAAAGCCCAAGCAACCCTGGAACTGATGGCTTTCACGGGTCCTGGGGAGACACCTTCCCTTTCTCACTCAAACTACAAGCAGCAGGAAGAGACTCGCCTTGCAAAGATATGAAGCTCTAGAGCAGAGGTGGCAAACTGCTGGTCCCCAAACCACATCTGACCCCCACGCACCTTTACTCTGACCTGCACAGTGGTGGTGGTATTGCTTTTAATTAGTTAACAATACTAAAAAATTTGGAGGTTTCACAGAAAAATTTAGATTTCCAGGTTCTGTTGGAAAAACAGAAAGGATGCCCTGGTGAGTAAGTTAAGTGCTTGACTGCTAACTGAAAGGTCAGCTGTTCAAACCCACCTCTTATCAGCAGGAGAAAGATGTCATTCTGCTTCTGTACCCAAACCCACTGCCGCCAACTCAATTCTCACTCCTAGTGACCCTACAGGGCAGAGGAGAAGAGCCCCACAAGATTTCCAAGGCTGTAAACCTTTATGGAAGCAGACCACATCTTTTCCCTGCAGAGCAGTTGGTGGGTTCAAACCACTGACCTTTCTTTTAGCAGCTGAATGCTTTAACCACTTAACCACCAGGGCTCTTTCTGTAAAGATTACAGCTTTGGAAACCCTACAGTATACTTCCATTGGGTTACTGAATCAGAATCGACTGGATGACAATGAGTTTGGTTTTGATTTGGAAAAACAAGGTCAGGCCACACTGAGCCTGCACTAATCTGCTGTAAACACCAGCAGCTGCCCCTCTGGGTGGAGCTTTTACATCCTATTTTACCACAGTCCCTACTACTATCTGTTGTCTCACACCCAACTGTTTTACTTATTGATACAACCTATTCTGACCTCTCTAAGGATTTGAGTTTACAACCCCTGCTAGGGCTTCTATTATCCCTATCACTCTGTGAGATGTTGGGGGACAATGGCCCCGTCCTCTCTGCTTTTCCAGGGGCATTTGTTATAAGAAATATAACAAAGTCCCTTTCTATAGGGACTTCCAGAAGAGCAAACAAATTTGTCCTGGAAGAAGTACAACTGGAACGCTCCTTAGAGTTGATAATGGCCAGTCTTCATCTCACTTACTTTGGCCATATTGTCAGAAGGGACTAAACCCTAGAGAAGGATATCATGCTTGGTAAAGGATCAGTGAAAAACGGGAATGCCCTCAACGAGATGGATTGGCACAGTGGCTGCAACGATGGGCTCAGACACAGCAAAGATTGTGAGGCTGGAGCAGGACCAGGCAGTGTTTTGTTCTGTTGTACATGAAAAGGGTTGCTATGGGTCCGAAACAACTCGATGGCACCTAACAACAACAACAATAAGGACAAAGGAACTCTGGTGGCCTAGCAGTTCAAGCATTCGGCTGCTAACCAAAGAGTCAGACGTTTGAACCCACGAGCGCTCTGTGAGGGAAAGACAAGGCAGTCTGTTTCCATAAGGTTTACAACCTTATGGAGCAGCTCTACTCTGTCCTGTAGGGTTGCTGAGTCAGAATTGACTTGATGGCAGTGGATTTGGTTTTTGGTATATGGGCAGGTCACCAGGTCTTCCTCTTTGAGAATTGTACTCTGGAGGAATACAGTGAAGGGTCCAGAAACTGTTCCAGACCCTCCTCCCCTCTGCCTTGTCTCATCCCTTGTTGCTTAGCGAGGTGAGCAAGCTGGTCAGCCTTCACGTGGCAATGGCCAGTGGCCCCCCACTGATGCTTATGGAGCAAACCTTGGACTCAGGCAGCAGCCTCAAGACCAGATGCAGCTCCTGAGGTGTCCATGGATACTGCAGCCCTGGGGCAGCTGAAAAAGCTGTCATTACCACTTTCCCCAGCTCCCTGGCAAGGCCAGGCTAAGGTGTCCTGTTTGGAGGATAGACCTCTTGAGTCTGCATCTGCTTTCAACTCTATGGATGGCCTCTAGGCTGCCACGAGCCCTTACAATGTCTTTGTGGAAACAGCAATAGGTGCCCCTTCCTCAAGACACTCCACTGGCATCTGTTAGAAAATGGTCAAAATATACTGGTTTTGTTAGAAGGAGAGAGTTTACTGCTATCTTCCAGGAGGTGTTACAATAAACATACCACGGTACTATGTGAGCAACACACTCGCAGATATGGTGTGGTTGTGCAATGCACAGCCTGCACAACTGTTCTTGGCAGTCCTAACAAAAGTAGTAATTAACATTTGTTGAGGCCAGCCACCAGACTTTGACCTTGGTAAGAAGCAGAGCCCTACAGGACCACAGGCAGGCCTAGGAAACAAAGGCCTCTTCCTTTAGCCTCTTCAGAGTTTCCCTCCTGACCCTCTCCAAGCATGGACAACTTTTAGGCACCCCTGTTTGGAAGAAAACGGATACCCTTTGTGTCCAGAGATCTCCTTTCTAACCAACAAGCTGATCCACTCCTGGCCCTTCACTCTGAGAACTGAGGCAGAACATGATGGAGTTGTCTGGGGGTCAGCCACCTGAGGAATCCAGTTGTGGGGCTTCTATCTCAATAACAAAAAAACCTTTTGTTAACTTTTGAACAGTGACAGAAGAAAACGGAAGATGACTTATGTACATTTAACACAGCTGGTTTCACCCATTCTCTTATTTTGTGATTAATCCTTGTTTCTGATAGTTATAAAATACTTCTTCCTCTTGGTTCTCAGGTGCTGTCATGGGACACTGTATATGGGGAACTGGGTGTGGTGAGGAAGACACAGCCCACGGCTCCCTGACACTTCCCACACATGCTCGTCACCTTCCCAGTCCCCACCCCCTAGGCCTGGAATCTGTGGACACCATCCAAATGTTGTTTGAACTCTGTCAGAATGTCAAGAAATGACTCTTCTTTTGGCCCCAGTGTCTTGAAAAATAACACATCTGAATGAGTACTGTGGCCTTAAAAGTAGTCATTTCAGGAAGTTATTCATTTATTACATTTTTTTTTTTTTTTTTTTTAAATTAATGTTCTTCCCTTCACTGCTATTGCCTGGGGAGCTGGGGTTATCCAGGCTGCCAACTTTCTTCAAGGATGCTGCCTTTGTTGAAATAGTTTTGGAGTTCCTTGGAAACTGCTCCCAGAGTCAGCTTAGTTTTGTTACGTTAGTGTCATGTTCTATTTAGAACTCAGAATTACATTTCTAAGTTAATCATCTAGCTAATCCACTGGACTTGGCTACAACCTAACTCTGGCTGCTTTCCAAGAATCACGTCTGTCCTCAACGGACAAAGATGGACCTCCTCTGAGGATATGCGAGGTCAGAGGACAACTCTGAAAGAGGAGGAATGTTCCAGAAAGCCATAGCAGCATCCTCGGGAGAAAGCTGGCTGCCATGGAAAATCCTCAGTTCCCCAAGGTGACTGCTGTGGAAGGGAGAATGCTGACTTCAAAGACATTATTTAGAAGCATTGATTATGCAATTTATTCATTCAATAATATATATTGAACACCTGGTATGTGACAGGAATGGTCTAGATGTTAGAGATGAAGTAGAGAGCAAAACAGGTAAAAGCCTCTACCCTCATAGAGTTTATGGTTAAGTGGGGGGAGACGATGAACGAAAAGTAACTGGCCCATCATAAGAGGCTCGATGGTGATAAGGACTACAGTGCAGAATAAAGCAGGGCACGTCAGGGAGGGTGGCGGCGCTCCTAACGGAGAGTGGCCTGGGAGAGTCTCTGAGGAGGTGAGGAAAGGAGTCACCAAGCAAGACACTGGGAAGGATTTTAAAACAAGAGAAAAAGACCTGTCCACCCCACCCCCAACCATTACTGCTTTATTAAGCACAGAGTGTTTAAAATGCAGGGAGTTATAATAACAACTACAACCCTAGTGTACACACCACTTACATTTCCTTCCTCCTTTGTGAGAACAAACATTTCCCCATGTTATTTTCACAGTCTTTATGATTATACTACTAATGGCTGCATGATATTTGTTTAAACTGGTGTACAGAGATTGACTAAACGTAGCACTATCGTTAGTTGTTTCTTTTCTTTTTTTTTCACAGCAGCAGAAAGAGCTGCAATGAATACTTACTAGCGAACAGCATTTTGCTTTGGTTGCTTTACTTCCTTGGGAGAAATTCCCAGGAGGGGGAGAACAGGGCAGAAGGGGATGGATGTTTCTGTGGCCTTGGCTATCTTATGCAGTGCTGCTTTCCTAAGGCGACAGTGTCCACTTCTACCTTTAGGACCCGGCCTCTTGACATTCAGCTTCTACCACTCCTAATTTCTAACTCTTGGTAATAATACTCTCTCGGCTCCCCCAGAACTTTCACATGGAGATAAACACCAGCAGCCAGAGTCAGACTGTCTGAGAAGGGAGATCTAAGCGCAGTGGAGGTCCCCCAAGCTCCTGCTGCCACAGCTCGCTAACCCCACCAGCTGCACTAGGCCAGGCACACAAGGAGGAGGGAAGGCTGCACTCACGTGAGCTCTGGGTAGACGTTCTCCAGGTACCACCGGAAGGACTTGCAGTTCATCTTCTTCCGCTGCTCGATCCGCGTAGCCACACTGCAGGGGAAGGCAAGGCTCAGGTTTTGGCCCCTGGCAGGGGATGCCGGAGGAAGTCAGAGAGAGGACAGCAGAGGCCCTTCCTCAGGCCTGTACCGACAGCAACCCTGAGGCCCTAGCAGGTCAGCTTCCTCTTCCCACCTGCCTCAGAAGTCAAGGATCAGGAGCTTGTCCCTTTTGGCTTGTCCATTTGCCTTATATCATTATCTGACCTGCAAGCTTATCCCAGGTCTTATGGCCATTCCTTGTTCCTGTTCTCAAAGTCTTGATCAGAGCTCACCTTTCAGGAAGAACCTTGCCCACCGGGAACCATGGTTTACTCCTGGCTTCTTACTGGCGACCTTAGTTAGTTGCTAGCTGCCATGAAGTCTCCCTGACTCAAAGCAACCTCACGCATAATGGAAAACAACACTGCCTGGGCCTACGTCATCCCCATGAGCGACTGCTGATTGGATCACTGTGATTTGTGGGGCATTCATTGGCTGAGTTCTGGAAGTTGATCGCCGGGCCTTTCTTCCTAGTCTGTCTTGGTCTGGAAGATCCACTGAAACCTGTTCAGCATCATAGTAACACACACCTACACTGGCAGGGTGGTGGTGGTGCACATGAGGTGCACTGGCTGGGAATCGAACCAGGGTCTCTGGCATGGAAGGTAAGAATTCTACCTTTGAGCTACTACCACTGCCCCTCTGAGACCTCAGTTAGGATAAACTGGTTCTTAGAGAGAGGGAGCAAAGTCTTAATTAACCAATAGCATTCGTTTCCTGCATTCCACTTTAGGAGAAAGGGTCCAACAAGAAAAATAAAAAAATAAAAGCCCACTTCCACCGAGTCAATTCCGACTCATAGCGACCCTAAAAGACAGAGTACAACTGCTCCATAGTGTATCCAAGGCTGTAAATCTTTACAGAAACAGACTGCCACAACCTTCTGCAGAGCAGCTGGTGGGTTTGAACTGCTGATGTTTCTTTTTGGTTAGCAGCCAAGCATGTTAACCAGTGTGCCACCAGGATTCCTTAACAACAAGGAAAGGAATCTTTAAATATCTTTCAAGAACTCTACAAAGAGCAAGCTCATGGGTCCTTGGAACCACCACCTCTCTGAGCCTCAGTTTCTCCTCCAGTAAAATGGGGACATGATCACTGGGGACATGATCACTTACCTCATAAGGTTTTTGTGAGAATCAAATGAATTGAAGGATATAAAGTGCCTAGCACAGAAGCAGGCATGGGTTGGGCCTCAGTAGCTGCTAATTCCCCATTGAAAGAAGTATTTCGTGATCTCACTCTTACTGAAAAGGGTAGCTATAAGTAGAGATACACTCATTTATCACCATTAATAATGCTTTTCAAATGTTTGACCAGAGTCTTAAGTAAAAAATAAATACACGTTCATTGTGATCTAGTACATACAACAGAGATTTAAGTACATACACGCAACTGAAATAATTTCACAAAGTAATACTTAACTGCAATCAATTGTTATTTTTTATTCTGTTCTGTACTGATCTAATCTATAGTGTTCTATTTCTCTCTCTTTTCTTTCAATGTTGGTCATGACCACTAAATTGATTTCACAGCCCATCTGCATTTTGGAAATGCTTAACTAGACTGTAGTCTGTGACAGGAAAACAGGCTAACAGACCACAGTCAGATTTTGAACAAGAGGGGTGGAGGCAAGACCCTAACTAACTGTTTTCTGTGGACAGCCTCTCCCTCAGTATTTCCATGCACACCCCTTTTCCTGTAGATAGCTTGTGATGGGGCAACTCTTTCACCAGCGAGCCTTCTCTCTTCATGTTCCCCATATGCTCTCATGCTCCTCAAGGACTAGGTCTTATCTCTGCATTGCATACCTTACCAGGGCCCAGAAGAGCCCATCAGAGTGGAAGCTCAGTCTCAAAGAGCTTGTGAGTGGCTCCTTGATGGACACACCGTTTTGTGTTTTGCTAAGGTTGTGCTAACATGTGTAGGAGGAGGCCAGTAGGAGAGCAGGAGGGGGCCCACCTGCCAAAGGCCTTCCCGATGGCTGAGGGCCGGGCCTCGTAATAGTATTGTTTGTATTCATCCATCCACACCTCTGCAGTGCGCTTGGTATTCCTGAAAGAAGAGGAAACAGCAAAATAAAGTCAACAGGGAGTCAGTAGGGTCAAGATCAAGATTAGTTCTGTATGGTACTAGGCAAGGAGAATCTCACAAGTGTGTGCAAAACAATACTCGTTTGGGGTGGTTTAAATTAGTACAATCTCTTTGGAGGACAATCTGTCTACACCCTTCAACTTTGTAGGTATGTATATTCTTTGACTCTCCACTGCTAAAATCTAGTCAAAGAAAATACCCACATCTGAGCACAAAGGACATGTATAAAAATATTTGTTTAACCAAACATTGGAGACAACGTAAGTGCCCATCAGCAGAAGAGTGATTAACTACTTCCACATAGTAGACTACTGGGCAGCTTTGAAAAAGAATGAGATGGTTAGTATGCCCTGACATGAAAATATATGTAGTCTTGAATGTACAAGGGGCATGCTGCAAAAAATAAAAATAGAGCATGACCCCCCAAAAAATCCAAACTCACTGCCATCGAGTTGAATCCAACTCATAGCGACCTCTCCTTGGGTTTTGGAGGTGGTATCACTACGGAAGTAGATTGCCCAACCTTCCTTCTGAGGAGTGGCTGGTGGGTTTGAACCACCAGCCTCTGGCTAGCAGTCAAATGCCTTAGGCAATATGCCACCAGAGCTCTATTTATATAAAAACAAAATCACACAAACCTATGGGTGTCTGTGTGTCTCTATGTTTAAGATATATTTGAAAATGAATCAAAAGGCTTGGCATGATTAGCCGCAATCTATTAGCAGTAGTTATTTGTGGAGAGGCAAATGGGATATATAGGGACAAGACTGGGTAAAAGAGAATTTTGCTTTTTTCTTTATATACATCATAAAAGTGAAAATACATACACAGATATGTGTGGATGTATATATGTAACATATATTTTTTGCTTTGGCTTTTATAATGAGTATGTCTTACTCCTTGGAAGGAAGGTTGAGCAATCTACTTCCACAGTGATACTGCCTTGGCAACCCAAGGAGGGGTTGCTATGACTCGGGTATGACTTGACAGCACATAACAACATGTATTACTCCTATGAAAATTATTATACTCTTATAAAAATGCGGTCCAGTGGGAAGCAAAACTAAACAGTAGCCACTTAGCTAGATGTGGGTAGTTGCTGCTCCAGGCTGTGCCACTCTGCATACGTAAGCATGGAACTCACCAGGTCCAGAGTCATCCTGATGAGAACTCATCCTGATGCTCATGAAAACACCCCACCCATCCCTTGCCACCTCCATCAGGACATTGGGTCTTGGGGTGGTCTGCCAAGACCTGCCTACTTCCCTTCGAGATAGTGGGATATGGGTGGGTGGATGCTTGACCAAGTCAGGGTTGGGACACTGGTACTCATGACCAGTATAAGTAGAGGGCAGTGATCAGTTAGTCCTTTGGCCAGTTTCCCAAGTCTTATAGACAAATTCAAGAAAGATTTAGTGGTAATACTCCCACCTCCATCCTTCCATGTCTGAAGGTGCCTGGAATTCCAGAATGTAAGACCTAGAGGGGGAAACTAAGGCCCAGAGAGGGGGAATGGTTACCCCAAATCACAGGGTGAATAACTAGCAGAGCCGGGGTCTAAAACCTAGGAGTCTGGGCTCCTAATCCAGTGCTCTTTCCACTAGGACCTACCTGATGTATGTGAGGGCATTGCCCTCAGGGAAGTTGTAGGGGTGCCGTTTCCTGAAGACGTGGCCCACTCGACTGCAGGGGACAATCTCCAAGCTCCCACCACACATCCACACCCTGAAGGAGAGTTCTGCAGGAGATGGCAGCTGTCAGGAGGGGAAGAGGCCCCTTGGCAAGTCCCCACTGAATGAAGGTGGGAAGGGGTGGACTTCTCTCTTTGGTGTCTCATTGGAGACATTATGGTGCTAGAGCTCCCTGGCCTGTTTAAATGGGGTACACTCATTCCTTGCACATGTTCCTGACTGCTCACCCCATGCATGTGTGTGTTCATGCATACTGCACCCTCCGCCCCCACACACACCCTCCGCACATTTGATCCCTGGGAGAGCAATGAGAAAAGCTCTGAATGAACATCAGGACAATAAGTTAAAGGAAAATGTAACCAAACAGCAGCATTTCCAGCCTCTGCCCAGAAAGCCCCATCAGACATGAGCTAAGGAGGACACATCTGCTTGTCAGCCAGCTCTGGATGCCTGTGAGGTTGGAAAGCCATGAACAACTAAGCCACAGGCTACTCCATCTGGTTTCTTTCTGGCTGGCCCCAGACCTCCTTCTTGGCTCAGGTGGTCTCCATTTACAGGCTCCCTGCTTGTCCTCTTAAGACATGCTTCCTTTAGATAGTGCTGGTGAAGCTAAAAGAGCTCTTACAGATTCCTGTGGCCCCTGGTAGTATTAGGACATGCAAGCAGTGGTCATTCTGTACCCCAGAAGAGGACATCACAGGTCACCCACTCTTTTCTATGCCCATGGATCACCATTTCTGGCAAGGACCCACCTTGGCAGCAGGCTGACCCTCACATAATGTCTCCTAATTTCCTATTTTCTTTCATATTAACCTTAAAGTTGGGTACCCTGTGACTTTAAATACCTCGTTCCTGTCCCAGAAACTCCATAACCCTTGTTTCTAGTTGTTGTTTTTAAATAAATAAAAATAGGCCATTCTGTTCTGCGTTCCAGCCTTGGTCCGTCTGCCCATTCCTCAGTTGGCTTCTTCTAGTCCCAGGCACAATGGTGGCCCTAGCCAGGCCTGGGAGCCCTTGCCTGGCAGAGCTGGCCTGGGCTGTCCCAGTGATAAGCAAAAGGGGAGGGAAGGAGGATGAAGGTGCACTCAGGATAAAGGCCCACCCACTAAGCAAGGTGAGCACGGCTTACTTTTGCTTACTTATTAATATGTGGTGAGCAATTTCACATGCGTTTTACCTGAAGGCCAGTGTAAGGACTTTGGCTTCTGTTCTGAGTGACATTGGAGCCCTTGAAAATTTTGAGCAGAGGAGTGATATAATCTGACTATGTTTTAGAAGGATCCCTAAAGACAAGCAACCCAATTAAGAATGGGCAAAGGATTTGAATGGGCATTTCTCCAAGGATGATACACAAATGGCCAACGAACACTTGAAAAGATGTTCAACCTCATTAGCCGTTTGTACAACTTCACACCCACTAAGATGGCTACCATGAAAAAAAAATGGAAAATAACAAATATTGGAGGGGATGTGGAGAAACTGGAACGCTCATACACTGCTGGTGAGAAGGTAAAATGTGCAGCTGCTGTGGAAAGCGGTTTGAGGGTTGCTCAAAAAGTCAAAGAGAAGGACCACATGACCCAGCAACTCAACTCTGGGTCTATATCCAAAGAAGTGGAAACCAGTATGCAAACGATTACTTGTACATGAATGTTCTCGACAACACTGTTCACATTGGTCAAAAGATGGAAATAACTGAAATGTCTATCCACTGACGAATACAGAAGCACAATGTGGTATATACATGCAACGGAATATTTTTCAGCCATAAGAAGGAATGAAATACTGACACATGAACCTTGAAAATGGCATGCAGACTAAAAGAAATCAGGCACAAAAGATCACATAATGATTCCATTTATATGAAATATCCGGAAGGGGTAAATCCATAGAGACAGTAAGCAGATTGGTGGTTGCCAGGGGCTCTGGGGAATGGGAACAGGGGGACATAGTTCTCTTTTGGGGATGATGAAAATGCACTGGAAATCGACAGAAGTGGTAGTTGTACAACAACATGAATGTACTAAATGCCACTGAATTGTACCTTTAAAGTGATTAATATTATGTTATGTGAAAAAAAGTCCCTAATGTGAAGCCCAAGGTTTACACATGTACCACCCTCACTCACAGTGGCTGTTGGGCTCCTGGGTTTGGGTCTCTTGAGGGACACAGGAGTGAGTCTCAGTTTGGGCATCTCCTTTTCTTCCACAAAGGAATGAAATGAAAGGCTCAAACCCACCAGCGGCGGGAGTCTCACAGCTCAGAACCTGTCCCAGCAGCTGAATGTTTGAGCACCACGGTAGCTTAGAAATTCCTTTGAATTTCTTCTAAGAAACAAAACCTTTTCCAGAACCACTCCACAGTTCACCTTTCAAGTTTCCCAACCACAGTGCCCTCGCCTCAGGTGGAGTTGGAAGTTAGCTATTTGATTATTCACTGTTTCTCTGTCAGGCCCTGCCTCAGAGAAACAGCCTCTGGACACAGTGAGGGAGACTGCTAGTTTTCCATCCCTGCAAGGCTTTACAGGAAACCGGTTTTGCCAAAGCTCCCTTCAGGCTGAGACTGGGACACAAAGGAGGTCACTGAGGCCCAAAACACATGAAAAGGGGTCGGAAGGGAAGGGTCACATAGCCTCAGTTCTCAGGATTTATGTCTCCAAATGCCTGCCTGGAAATGGTTTCCAAGAGTTACAAATGGGGGAGAAAACCCAATGCCTGTTTCCTCTATAGCTGGCTGTGAGTTGGGATCAGGCCTGTGTTAAGGTCCCACCACTTATCTGTTTGCCCATCAGAGAGAGAGAACAAAAAGTCTTGCTCCCAACATCTTCTCAGGAACACAGAACTTGGCTTTGATAACATTCCACAACACTTGGTACTGTTAGAGACGCATGGAACTCGGTTTTCTCATCTGTCAAATGGGTGATACCACCAGCCCTACTTCTTTCACGAGGAAGCTGGTCAAGATGAAAAAGGAAACAGTGGGAAGGGACTGGGTCCACTACAAGAGCAAGAATAGGCTTTGGCATTTTACAGGCCACCAAGAACCTTCCAGGCTCACTCTCCTGCTTTTTCTACCTTGCTCTGTACCTGGGTGACTGCTGTGGGGGGCTTCACCGCTGGGGTTCCCTCCCTGGGGGTGACAGGTTCAGCCAGTAGGAGGCACCAACAGGAGATCAGAGCATGAGGAGAGTAAAGGTGAGTAGTTATCCCCAGCCTTCTCAATCTGGGGGCCACAGGCTGCCTGCATGTGCCTTCTCTTCCTCAGGGGCTCCTTCCACACAGTTCAGGCAGATCCAGGGCTGGTTACACTTCCCAGTGGCCACCAGCTCTACCCAATACTACACTCTCTGTGTTCCCTAGACCCTGCCCCCACCATATATCTAGGCCTTCTAGTAAACCCTTCTTAAAGGGCTCACATTGTGTGCAGTCCCTGCCAGGACCAGGGCTCTGCCTGACACACACTGTATTGAACTTGACCCTCACCAGCAACCCTGAGAGATGATGCTCTTCACTTCCTGGTTTGTAAACAAAACAGATTCCAAAAGACTGACTGATTTACCCAAAGATATCACACACTTGCATCCAGGCTCCAACCCATGCTGTGACCTTTCCATAGTGCCACGTGGCCCTTGAGTGACATGTGAAGAAGTGTGTGAGTGTGAGTGTGTGTGTTGGGGCAGCGAGCCCAGCTCTGGCCTTTTCCAGGTACCTACTGGAACATTTGCCCCAGCTTTCCTCTCCGTCTGGGTCTTGAGGGTTCCTTATGGCAACACGAGTAGTGGTAATGGCGGCCAGCACAGGCCATTTATTTTAGCTCATTATCTCAGTTAGTACTTTTAACAACCTCTTAAGGAAACTGAAGCTCATGTAAATTTTAACTTGCCCAGGGCCAAACAGCTTGTTGGTGGTAAGATCTAGATTTGCCCCTTGATCCCATCTGACCCCACTGCTTACATCAACCACCACCTTCTACTGCCCACCTCTTAGCCTTTCTGCTAACAAGTAGGTGTAGAGTAGGGAAGCAGCCCTACTCTTTAAGCCCTACTGTTTAAGCTGCAGTCCATGACACAGTCTGCATGTTCTGCCACACACATGTGGCCACACGCTTCCCCTGAGCACTTAAATCCCTTTGCTTACTAGCTGTGTGTCTCTGGACATTACTTGACCTCGCTGTGCCTCAGTTTCTTTATCTGCAAAAGGAGATAATAATAGTAACAGTACTTGTTATTAGGGTCATTGTGAGAATGAAGTGAGTTAATACGTGTAAATTCCTTAGGACAAGTTCTCATGCATAGAAAGCACTCACTGAGGGTTACCTATATTACTACAGTGAAACCTGGGAAAGCTGGAATTCAGTGAGACTGCCTTGCTATTCTGGGTCTCAAAGTTTTCTGCCTTTGACAGGGTGCAGTCTTACCACTTTTCTATCCCTTGTTTTAATGGAAATTACTTCAGTTTTCCTTTTCTGACAGGTTTCTGACTTACACAGTTTCCAGCTTTTGCAGGTTTTACTGTTTATTTCTCCACTTACCAAAATTCTCTCCACCCCAGATGTCCATCTGGGCATCGTACTTTCCCAAGTGGTTAAACCAGGACTTGTCGATCACGAAGATTCCTCCAGCTATGACAGGTGTCCTGGGAGCAGGAGAGGATGAGGCCATAACGCATGGGCTCCAGAAGCAGGAGCGCTTTCAGACAGCCCCAGGACCCGTGGCCGTTTCCCTTAGAGCCTCTGCTTGCAGAGTGCTTGGGGCAGGCCATCTGGTTAGCTCCCTGGTCCCTTGTAACTGTTCTCATGCCCTCAGTCCTCTCTGACCCTGGAGACAGGGCTCAAGGGCCTAGAACAGAGTCAGAGCTTAGCTTGTGCACCCTCAGGAGCTCTAGGTGACAGGTACAGCCTCCCAGGAACCACCCAGGCCTCTGACTCAGCAAAGGAAGCACCCACAGCAGCCCTGACCTTATGGGCCTGGTGGGGTCTGTCCGGCTCATCTTCTGCTCAAGAGGGATCTGCTCCCACTTGAAATGTAGGCTCCAGTCGAATCCTAAGGGACAGATCAGGTTAAGGATGGGGCTCAGGGCAGAGCCTACTTGGGGCTGTCGACACCCCTCACTCTGCTATGCCTCAGTCTCTCTTGATCAGAGTCCTGGCTCACTGAGGACCCTGGGCTCAACATGCAGCCATTCCCTTTCTCAGAATGAGACAAGCCCCTGGCCTTATAGAGGTTACAGTCCAATGGGCAAGACTGAAACAAGAGAGATAAAGAAATAAATGGATAATGTATCAGTCAGGGGTAAAAAATAAATAAATAAAGGAGAAGTGCCCGTGCTAGTTTAGAAAGAGTAGTCAGTGTCTCTGATAAGCTAAAGTCAGAAACCTGAGTAAGGATGGATCCAGGCAGAGACCTGGGGATAGAGAAAGATCAGCAGGTGCAAAGGCCCTGAGGTGATTCCCAAAAGGGAAATGTCTAGCTTCCTTGAGAATCCCACCCAAGGGATCTAACTAATGTCTGTGTCCATTTATTAGGAGTTTAGACCCCAAATGGCAAACCTACTGTGCCCACCAGTTCCCAGCAGCAAATTCTTTAGAGCAGCACTTTCCAATAGAACTTTCTGCAATGATGGAAATGGTCTATATATATGCTGTCCAATATGGTAGCCACTAACCTTATTTAAGAATGAGCTCTGGTGACATAACGGTTAAGTGCTTGACTGCTAACAGAAAGGCTGGTAGTTCAAACTCACTCAGTAGCTGTGCAGGAGGAAAACCCAGCAATCTGTTCCCATAAAGGCTAAAGCCTAAAAAACTCAATGGGACTGTTCTGCTCTGTCATATGTGGTCACTATGAGTTGAACAACAATCTTATTTAACTTTTGAGCACTTGAAATGTGGCTGGTATGACTAAAGAACTGTATTTTTTAGTTAATTCCATTTTAATTAGTTTACATTTAAATAACCAAATATGGCTATTGTCCACTGTACGGAACGGTGTAGCCACTGTGTCTAGATCAGAGCTTTCTAAAATAGGATGTAAGCCACAAATGTAATTTTAAATTTTCTAGTAGTCACATCAAAAAAGTGAGAAAGAACACATGGAAGCAATTTTTATAATATATTTAAATCCAACATACTCAACATATTATCATTTAAACAAAAATTCCAAATGAGACATTTTACCTTCTTTCCAACTAAATCTTTGAAACCTGGTGTGTATTTTATGTTTCCAGTACATCTTGATTCAGACTAGCCACGTTTCAAGAGCTCAATAGCTAACTGTGGCTTGTTGTTGTTAGCTGTGTCAAGTCAGCTTCATTTCAACCCCATGTACAACCAAATGAAACTCCACCCAGTCCCCTATGCCTTTCCCGTGATGGGTTGTAGATCAGACTGTTACGATCCGTAGAGTTTTCACTGACTGGTTTTTGGAAGTAGATCACCAGGCTTTTCCTTCCACTCTGTCTTAGTCTAGAAGTTTCACTAAAACCTGTTCAGTATCAGAGCAACACACAGGCCTCCATTGACAGATGGGTGGTGGCTGTTCATGAGGTGTGTTGGCTGGGAATCAAACCTGGGATTCCTGCATGGAAGGTGAGAATTCTACCACGGACCACCACTGCCTCTTCAAGTGTGGTTAATAGCTATCCTATTAGACAGCTACCAGCCCTAGGAGCTCTGGTAGCATAGTGCCTAAGGCACTTGACTGCTAACTAGAAGGCTGGTGGTTCAAACCCACCAGCCACTCCTCGGAAGGAAGGTTGGGCAATCCTACTTCCGTGTGATACTGCCTCAGAAACCCAAGGAGGGGTCGCTATGAGTCAGGGCCCACTCGATGGCAAATAACAACAACAACAACATTAGACAGCCCAGGTCTAGATCTCTCCCCAGGGTGTACATGCTAGGAATTCATGTCAAGTGATGAACTACAAGGTCAAAAGACCCCTCTCCCACCCCCAAGACAGCTGTGACATCATACCCTTCTGCAGGGAATTGTGACCATGGTCCCTAAGCTGGCAGCATTTTGGAAGGATGTGTCAATATTGACGATAAGGACTGGAGATTATCCCTGTCTCTGCCACTGATGGCATCAGGAGCTTGAAACTGCCAGCTGTAGCCCTTGGTCCCCATCCTAGGTCTCCATTTGATCCTTCTTCATTTTCTCTTTGGAGGTAAGTGGTACGTGGGGCTCTCTGGCACAATTGAGACAAAATGCACCAACCTCAGGCTGTTGCCTGCCCTCACCTGCCTCTCTTCAGGTCTAGAAACCCTCCCCAGGGAGCAGGACCCACCTCCTCGAAGGTCAGCAGATGCCGCAAGGTAGGCAAAATTATCCAGACTGATGACATCAATGATGGGGCTCACCACCCGAGTGTGGTCCTAGGAGAGGAGACACAAGATGGTGTGAAGTCAGGGGCTTCTCTGAAGAAAGGCCTAGTCACCTGCCCTGGAAAGAAGGTCTCTCTGAGGCATGGGGCCCTCAGCACTCCCAGCAGGACATTCCTAGGACCACCTCAGAACTCTGACAGGCTCCCAGGAGCTGTTTTGCAACACCACACACAGGCTCCTTGGAGGTCCCACCCGGATCCCATGGACACACTAGCTCTCCCAGTCTTCTCCTCTCACGTGATTTTGAACCGTGCTGGGAACTCAGCTCCTCAGTGAAGCTCCCCCTCAACTGCTGCAGGCTGAAGAGATTTCTCCTTCCTTTAAGCTGCTCTCACAATCATAGTCTACACAATTCTTGGGACATGTACTGCCTGAAGTGGCTCTTGTGTTGCTGCATGGAATTGTGGTTTTATTGATTGTCATTTATCTTTCTTCATGCTTCAGTTGAGTCTTTCCAACTGGACCACCAGCAGCTTGAGGGCAGGGACCCTGTGGTCCCCACATTTCCTGGGTGCCATTATTCTCACGTGACATCCACCTCAAGGTCAAAATGCTGCTCCCTTCGTTACCGCCCAGGACACAAATCCAGTTCCAAATTATTGGTGAGTGTTTTGGTTATCTTGTGCCACACTAACAGAAATACCACAAATGGGTGGCTTTTTTTTTTTTTTTTCATTGTTATTTGGGTGAAGATTTACAGAGCAAATTCACTTTCCATATACGGCAGTTCACATATACTTTATCTCATGTCATTGACCACAGTTTACCGCAATGCAACAGCTCCCCTCTCACTTCCTCCCCATAGTTACCTCTTCCCAGTGTTCATCCCTCTATACACTCCTGCCCCCTGAGCTGTCTCCCTGTGCATAGGCAGCCCTTCTTTCTCAATGATTGTTCTCTCCAAGGAGTGTATTTACTTGAGGTAAATGTTCAACTCCTATGCCTGTATTTTGTTTGGCTGGAAATCACAGGTGTGGGTTCAATTCCAGACCTGAAGGGCAGCTAGAGGCCATAGTCTCAGTGGTTCGACCAGGCTCTATCGGACCAGCAAACCTGGTCACAAATGGGTGGCTTTAACAAACGGATTTGTCCTCTTACAGTTTAGGAGGCTAGATGTCCGAGTTCAAAGTGCCAGCTCTAGGGGCTGGATGAAAGTCCCTTTACCTTGGGCTTTAGCTCTGCCTCTTGCTCCTGACCCACTGAAGCTGGAAGCTTCTCTTAGACAGCTGCTGGCTGCTGAGGTTGGCAAAGCCAACGACAAGTGAAATAACACAGTCCCCAAATTATCAAGCAACATGGCAGGCTGCTAGTTCAAGTCCAGAAACAACCTCAAGATCAGCAACACGGCGGGCCACTGAGATGAAGACGACCAAATGCAGGATCCAGATATGCCAAAAAGCTCAAGACCTTTCTCAAGGCATCTTCTTATATATTGGAAGCAGACCACGTCTCTAAAGCAGCTACTCAGCTGCTCCCAGCAGATGCCACCATGGAGTTGATTGCCAGCCTCATCATAGGGAATAACTAACTACATCCAGCTGCCCAGCCACTCAAAACCAGGCCCAGCCAAGCTGACACATAACCTTAACTACCACAGTGAGTAATGTCAATTTTACTCAAGGTTTTTTTTTAGGGTGTGTGTGTGTGTGTGATTATGTCTTATACCACATAGCAAAATTTAATTCCCTCTCATTAGCCTGTCTTCTCTCTCCCTCCACTGAGGACCACAGAACTGAGCCTCTTCTTTGTCTCTTCTGTTGCCCACTCTGACACCCAAATTTTGTCTGAAACTTGGAATTCAGCTCTTCCCCTCAGTTCACACACTCTCCCAGGACAAGGAAAGCCTTGGTCGGGGGGGGGGTGGCGATCATTGGGGGCCATCTGTGTTCCTCACAGTGCCCCATCGTGGGGGGGAGGGCTCACCTCATCCTTTTCATAGGCGTTGTTGATTTTTCTTGATTGAGATATAATTAATATACTATAAAATCCACCGTTTTACAGTATATGATCCAGTGGTGTTTAGTATCTTCACAGAGTTGTACAACTATCACCATTACCTAATTCCAGAACATTTCACCACCCCAAAAAAGAAAGCTTATATCCATTAGCAGCCATTCCCCATTCTCTCCTTTCCACTAAACACTCATCTACTCTTTAAATTGGAATCTACAAATCTCTATGAATTTGCCTATTCTGGATATTTCATATAAACAGTATCATACAAGATGTGGTCTTTCATATCTGTTTTTTCTCCCCGTTTCACTTACCACATTTTCAAGGTTCATCATGTTGTAGCAGGTATCAGTACATCCTTTTTTTTTTGACTGAATAATATTCCATTATATAATATACCACATTTTGTTCACACATTCATTAGCTGAAGGACATTCTGGTTGTTTCCACTCTTTGGCTATTCTGAAAAATGCTGCTCTGAACCCCCATGTACAACTTTTTATGTGAATATATGTTTTCAGTTCTCTTAGATATATATCTATGGGTACAATTGCTGGGTCTTCACGGTAATTTTATGTGTATTTTTTTTTTTTTTTTTTTGAGGAACTCTTTTCCAAAGTGGCTACATCATTTTATATTCTGCCAATAGTATATGAGAGTTTCGATTTCTCCACATCCTAATCAACATTTGTTATTGTCCATCTTTTTTTTTTCAATTATTATTATTGTGGTAAAATATATTTCACAAAAATTTTGTTGTTTCAATCAGTCTTAAGTGCATGGTCTGTCTTTTGGTCATAGGCATCCTAGAGGGTGTGAAGTGATAATGATAGTTTTGATTTGCATTCCCCTATTGACTAATGGCTATGAGTTGGAGCCAATTCCACGGCACATAACAACAACAACAATTGACTAATGATGAGCATCTTTTCATGTGCTTATTGGCCATTTGTATATTTCCTTGGAGAAATGTCTATTCAAATCCTTTGCCCATTTTAAATTGAATTGTTTGTCATTTTATCACTGAGTTGTGATTTCTCCTCCTCTCTTGCTATCTGTCCAAATCCTCCCCATTCTAGAGAATGCAGGCACATGGTAGGGGCCCCCTGCCCTTTCTGCTCTTTGAAAGCACATCCTCTCCTCTCTCTTTCTCAGGTTTTCCAGCCTGACCTAAAGCTGCCCCAGCATAGGACTTCCACTTCCCCAGGAGAAAACCACCACCCATCATTGTAGGACCTTTATAATGCACTCATGCTTTCACCCGTTTAATTCTTGCAACAACCAGTGATGCAGATATTATTATTATCCCCATTTTCAGACAGGAAAAGCTCACTTCCCTCAGGGCGAAGCAAATGAGTTAGGCTTCAAACACTGCCCTCCCCACCAAAGTCTTTCTATATGCCAGAAACATGGTGGGGGGTGTCTCAAAGGATACCCATCTCCCCCAGGGACAGATGGACTCACCTCCTTCACCCGCTGCAGCATGGGCTGAAGCCACTCGGTGTTCACTTCACAGTGGCTGTCCAGAAAGGTGAGGACGGCAGCCGTGGCCACGTCTGCCCCGCGAACTCGGGACCGGATCAGCCCTGCAGGGGAAGTGGACAGGGGTTGGTGTTGGGGCCCCTCTACCCCTTCAGGGACTTCAGATTCTTCTGAGTTGTGATTGAACTTTGCCCTTCTGTTTGTTTTATTCCTCTTTCCCTCTATCCCTCCTTTTATTCCTCTTGTCCATCCGTCAACCATTCATTACTCCAGAGTCATTTCTCCAGTGCCCGTCATATGCCACACACTGTTCTAGGCTCTAGGGACACACTGATGAACAGTCACAGTTCAGTGAATGGAAATTCAAATAAAGGGTGGCTTGGGACTTGCAATGGATGAACTATGGCCCCCCAAAATATGTGTTGTAAATCCTAACCTCTGTACCTGTGGTTATAATCCCGTTTGGGAATGGGTTATTTTTGTTATGTTAATGAGGAACGATTGGTGTAGGGTGTCTTTTGAGTCGATCTCTTCTGAGATATAAAAGAGATTAAACAAGTGAGCAGAGCAGAGATTGAGGAAGAGAGCTGCCATGCCATGTGAAGATGGGTCAGGAGCAGCTTAGAAGAGGCAAGGACCTTTCTCTGGAGCCACAGAGAGAGAAAGCCTTCTCCTCAAGCGAGGGCCCTGAATTCAGGCTTCTAGCCTCCTAAATTGTGAGAAAATAAATTTCTGCTTGTTAAAGCCACCCATTTGTGGTATTTCTGTTATAGCAACACCAGATAACTAGGACAGCAATGAAGGAGAAACAGAAACCAAAAGTCCTCCCACCCTCCACCCCGGGATAATCAGGATGATTCCTACCAGCCCCTTCATTCACCTTAAGCATGTAACCTCTCTGAACTTCAGTTTTCTTATTTATAAGATGCAGAGATAATAATCCTTACCTCCCAGGGCACTGTGAGGATCAAACAAGACAATATGGAGAGCACCTGATACCTAAGAGGCATTTTGCTCTCAGATTCTGTTCCTCTTCTGCCCCCAGGTCCCTAAAAGGCTTGCTAACAGCTCACTGACCTTCAGGAATGGTCTCACTTTTGGCAGCTCTCTGGTCAGGCCTGGGACCTGCCTGGTCAGGAGATAGGAGGACCAGGTGGTCCTGCTGCTTCCAGAACAGCTACCAGCCCTGTGAGCTGTGGGGTAGGCCCAGACCCAGTGGGGAGGGAAGGGCGTCAGTCTTAAGAGTTCTGAATACATGTCAGTTTTTTGGGGGACTTCCCTAGTCACACTTCTGCCCACCTCTGCCTCTATCCATCTAACTACCATCCATCTGTCTGTCCAAAAGTCCATCTGTCCATCCAAGAGTCCATCTGTCCTTCTATCTTTCAGTCCATAAATATCTATAAAACACATAATCATAACTTCATATCCACTGTTGGGCAAAAGGAGCTCTGGTAGTGTAGTGCCTAAGGCATTTGACTGCTATCCAGAAGGCTGGCAGTTCAAACTCACCAGCCACTCCTTGGAAGGAAGGTTGGACAATCTACTTCTGTAGTGATACTGCTTCGAAAACCCAAGGAGGGGTTGCTATGAGTCGGATCTGACTAATGGCAGTGAGTTTTGTTGTTGTTGTTGTTGGGCAAAAACCCAGGGAATAGCATAGTCCCAGGCCGGATGGCCCCTATAACCCACAAGCCACTGTCCCAGAGTCTGGGAGGGATTTATCTTTGGCCACTTCTATTTCAGCTTGAAGGTCTCCTTGGCTGATGTTGTCATGGCCCTCAGCCTTCTTAACTACATCTGCATCTTTCTCTCTTTCTTCCTCCTGTCATGTGTGCACACATGCTCTCACTCTCAAACCTTCAGTGGCTCCCTGCTGTGTGACTTAGCAAATCCAAATGCTTTCCTCAGGCTTCCAAGGTCCTCTGTCATCCAACTTCACTCCACCCATCCCCTCAGCTGACCAGACCTGACTTCTCCCTGGATGTGTAAGCAGAAGGAGGGTAAGAGGCTAGGTTTTGGGGTGTGCTGACAGGGTTAGAATCCCTCTCTAAACCTGACTTTCCTTATATGCAAAATGGGGACAATAGGCTGTTGTGAGGACTGGATGTGGGAATGTAGGCAAAGTAAATGCCTGACACATGCTGAGCACTCTTCACTGACCGATGCCTTTGCTTACAGGGTCCCCAAGCCTGAAAGGTCCTCCCTTACCCCCCTTCAGCTGTCCCATGGGCCCCTGCTGGGATAATATCTACCTCCCCCCGAGAAGCCCTCCCTGATCATCCCAGCTCTCTTCAGCTCCTTGCCTCTGATCTCGATGTTATTCGCACATCACTATAACCAGTCTGTTGCTGAGATGGATTCTGACTCATCAGCTGCATAATGAGTTTTCCAAGGGCAGGGACCATATCTTACACTTCTTTTGTGTCCTCTAGAATGCCATCCGCAGGGAAATGCCATAGGTGATGCTCCAAAGCACTCCTTGATTGGTAGTGAGGTTACATCTGCGTTGTCCTGCCCTTTGAATTTCTCAAAGCATCTCCACAGAACCCATCTCATTCAATCCTCACAATGAACTTACAAGGCAGAAAGGGCGCTAGTATCATCTCCATTTCTCAGAAGAGACCACCAAGGCACCCAGAAGTAGAACGACTTGCCTATGTCACGCCATGACAGAGGTTGGGATAGCAGGAGGGCCTTTCTGTAGACCTTGCTCTCAGCCCACCAGGGATGCAGCAGGGTAGTGCTGGCTTGGCATGACAAAAGGGAGTAGGGAGGTGCAGAGGACTGGACCAAGATGGTCCATGGTGCAGCCCAGGCCCGAGGAACTCACCTTCCCGCCGGTCATTGCGCAGGCACTTGACCTTAGGGATCCTGGTCAGGAGCAGACAGTCTTCAGCTGAGGGTGGGGATAAGGAGAAAGAAAGTAAGCTCCTTCAGATATGAGTTACTGGAACTGCCCAAGAGCTGTCCCACGTCAGGGCCAGGGAAAGGGCCACGAATGGGGGAGGTCTGGAGGGGGATGCTCATGTCTACTGGCCCCTCCACTCCCAGGTCAGATGACTGAGGAATGCTGTGCCTATGGAGTTACCCTGCAGGGGGTGCCAGAGAGCACCAGCAAATGCTGCCAGCCCAACTTTTGCAGAGCCAGTTTCTTGAAGGGTCAATCTTCTGTGTATGGCACTTGTGATAATGAAGGGTGTTACTGATACTGTTTCAATTTTTTAAAAAATTGTCATCCCACTGGTGCCCAATCCAGAGCAACACCAAGTTTTCCCCTCCTTTGGCACCAAGAAGCAAGGCCAGGGAGGGGAGCTAGAAAAGACTGAGAATTTGGGCTGGGCTGCAGAGAGAGTGCACTAACGGTCATCCAGGACAGCCTCAGGTGTGCTTGCCCTAGTGTTCTGGGGAGATAGGGAGCAAAAGGTAGGGTACAAAAGGAAGGTGAATACTTACGATCTGAGCTGAAGTCATCCACTAAAATAATCTCCTGGATCAAGTTGGCAGGAGTTCGATTCAGGACACTGGAGCAGCAGTGGGGACAGAGAGGAGCCTGGACTTAGGGGGCCACCTCCCATTCACCTTCCCCTTCACCGAAGGGCTCTCTCACTTCACAGCTCAGGGGCCAGCACGTTCTCCTGGGCAGCTCCTTACGAGCTCTCCAGGCCCCGAGCAGTGGCTAAGAAGCAGTGTGCTCCTCCAGCTCTTTCAGAGACTCAGCTGACGCTGCGGTCTGGACCCTCGGGCACTTGGGACCAACCCCAGATTGGGAGAGGGGGCAGTTGGGAAAGACAGGAGCTGCAGCTGCTCTAACTGCCTGAGGCTTAACAAGCCCTGCCCAAGGGCCACCCCCAGCCGGACCTGGAGTGGTCTGCGCAGGAGTCTGACCCTATCTATGGGGTGCAAATGGAAATCCAGGTTAGAGGTCTGAGTCCACCCGAAGGAGCTTTGGAAGAGAGGCCTGGTGATCTACTTCTGAAAAATCAGTCATTGAAAACTCCGTGGAGCACAGTTCTACTCTGACACACGTGGGGTCGTCATGAGTCAGAAGCAACTTGATGGCAGCTGTTTGTTTTTTAACGGATCCTAAGGTTTGTTCTGGGAGCTCTGGTAGCATAGTGCCTAAGGCACTTGACTGCTAAACAGAAGACTGGTGGTTCAAACCCACCAGCCACTCCTCGGAAGGAAGGTTGGGCAATCTACTTCCGTAGTGATACTGCTTCAGAAACCCAAGCAGGGGTCGCTATGAGTCAGTTCCGACTCAACAGCACATAACAACAACAACAACAAGGTTTGTTCTCAGGAGTACCCCTCCATTCCTTCCCTTCCACCATCCCTCCTCCTCCTCTCCTACAGAAAGGAAACCAAAGTTTCTTGAGTCCCTAGGATGCCACTAGGAGCTCCTTTCCAAATTCTATTCTTGTCTAAGATTGTTGAGGAAAACAGGGTGAATGAAGTTTAGACTTGACCATAGGCCAAGCTCAAGAGGAGGCCAGAGGGCACTTTTCTGATTCACAGATAGGCACCTACTGGGCTGCCTAAGGCTTCATGTCCATTCCTGCCTCCTTCTGCTCCTGACCCCTACGTTTCTGCTTTCATCTTGGGGACCTAACCTTGTATCTGACTGCTGCATCTCATTAACACTTGCTTCTGGGGTGACCATTCCCTGTCCCTAATTCACCAGCCCCAGCTTCTCAGAAGGACAGGACTCACCCTTCTAGTGCCTGATGGTCTTCATACTGTCTGGCTACAGCACCCTATCTCAATGTCCGTCCCTGTCAGAGGCTCAGTGAGTTCCCTTGTGGATTTGGGAGCAGCATCACCAAGAAATAAGGGTCCTGAGACCATGCTTACCTCTTCACTGTGCGCAGTAGGGTGGAACGGGCTTCATTGTGAAAGGTAATGATGACACTGGTGGCTGGCAGGTCCAAGGAATAGGATACGGATGGGCAACTGTGGAGGGAGCAGGGAGGTCAGAGGCCAGCCAAGGAGGCTGACTCAAGGCTTTTCTCTGTTCAGTCTGCTCCCCTGGAATATCCCTGTGGAGCAGAAAAGGAAGCCCAAAGCCAGCAAAGGCCCTGCGCTTCAATGACCACCGTCCACCCTACTCAGGCCCAGCACTCACATGTCATCCAGGCTGGAGGCTGCAGGGAAGCAGCAGGTTGGGGGACCTTTCTAGGCCCAGGAGTTCTTTACCAAAGACCTACAATACCTGGAGCCCCAAATCCATTCAAGTGTTAGCAGGGTTCTTACCATGTGCAGGCACTGCACCAGGACCCGGATACAGCACTGGGCCAGGTAAACCTGCTGCCCCATGGTGCAAATCTTCTAGCAGGTAACACTCTGGAACCTCTCCATCCCCACCCCCACCCCCACCCCCATTTGGCAGGATCTAGAGAGGAATCGCCCCCACCTGCCTGCTTGTAGGTTCCTCTGTCTCCCTACACAGGCACAGCAGCCAGCTGGAGATACCAAGCAGGGGCACAGTCCCACTCTTACTGGGGGCCTGGGCCTCCTGGAGGAAACCTAAGTGCTGCTGGAGGTCACCAATGGCACCTCCCATCACCCTGCTCCCTCCCGTTGGCTCTGCCATCTACAGACACCACATTTTTGGCCCACTGGCTCCCACTCCTCAGGAAGGAGAATTAAAGCAATCCATTTCTGCCAGCCGTCATCCCTGCCGCTTCTGCGAATGCATTTATCAGTGCTCCTGGGGCCGGCTGGAAGGCAGCCGCCGCGCTGGTTTTCATGGCAATCCTCTTTATTACAACTGCTCTCTGGCTATTCCAGCAGTGACTATTTTTTCATTACGGCATTTATTCCACTGACAGCCTAAAGCCAGCATTCCCAGGCTCATTTCCTGCCCTGCAGAGCAGACTGGGTCAGACAGACGGGCAGGAGTCCCACCAGCTTGGGTCCCTGGTGGGAGAAATGCTGAGAAGCTTTAAAATAACTCTTCCCAGGAGACAAGTGTGGGGGAGGATGGGGAAATTCACCTCCTGCCTCCTTAAAACCATACTTTCCAATGCCCATCCATGCAAGTGTATGCAGATTTAGGGGCACGAAAGGGCTTGGCTGGTTGAATGAGGAGAAGTGCTCCTGACCCCTGTATTTCTGCCTTCATCTTGGAGACCTAACCAGAGATCAAGACACCTCTTGGGCACCCAGCCTCCCAGCACTGATCCAGGGCCCCCAGTTCTCTGTCTTTGTTCCCTGACCATCTGGTGCCTAGGAAAGAGGGGACCTGGATGGTGATGCCCATTCTCTCCATGAAGGTGGCAAACTTACCCTCACTGGGCATTGGCCAACACTTGATCTGGAAGGTGGTCATTCAGTACTGCCAACACATGTGTGGATTCGTTCCAACATAACCTCACTGCTCTGCTAGACTTTTGCACACGGCATAGAGGAAGGCCCAAATCCAGCCTGGGTCAGCAAGGAATCTTCCCCAAGAGGACAGGATACTAAGGTAAATCTTGAAGGATTGCAGGTGGGGCTGGGTATGTCTGGGCAGAGGGAACCCATGTGTGAAAACAAGGAAAGAAAAGTGTAGGATTGTTGGAGCATTAAGTGTAGGTGAGAAGAGGCTAGGAAGGTAGATAAGGCCAGATCACGGGAAGGGCTGGTTTATGCTTCAGGATAAGGAGCTCAGACTGTTCCTGTAGGTGACAGAAGGAAGAAGAAAGACTGGAGGTGATGACTCATAAATCTAGATCAAAGGAAGTGACAAGATCCTGAACCCGGAAATCTTGTTGGGGAGTGGAGTGAATGAATGACTTGCCCTAGTCCCACCTCACCATGTTGGGGGCATGAAGAACTCAACTGGAAAACATTCTTGGCAGGGCCTGAGGAGGTAGGGAAGGAGGGTGGGATGAAAGGAAGGAAAGGAATGCCAGAGGGGCTGGCACACAGCTCTCCGTTGCTTGCATGGTAGAGGGAGTGGGGTGGGGCCCTCTTTATCTCAGGCATCATCAGCAGGACCTGAAACACCTGGCTAACCCACCCCTCAGATTTCCTCCCCACTCCTCCCACAGCCCTCTGACAGGTCACTCTTGCCAGATTGAAGTGCTGGAGGGTTTCCTTGGCCTTCAAAGGCCTGCCTGCAGCCTGGTCAGACCCTCAGAAGATGGATCAGAGTCAGGAAAAACAATTGAGGGTGAGGGTTTGAATATCTCAACTAGATTCTTCCTCAATTCTTAAATACATGAGATCAAAAGCCAGAAAGCTGAAGAGTATTGGCACTTCTTCTCAACTTCCCATCTCCTTGTATACAATGGAGATCATACCTGTAATGGCGGGTGTCCCGGATAGGCCGGTCAGGGCTCAACTTGTCACTCTCCAGTTGGTTGAAGGCGTGCTGCCTGTAGGGGTCCTCTCCAGGCTTCAGCTGCTTGGCTGCTAGGTATGTCTTCTCATCAAAGCCTCTTGAGGGTGTTCCTGTCACCTAAGACAAAGATCAGCATCAAAGGGGGCCACAGGCAAGAAGACTGATGGATAAAGTAGCTGCTGTGTGGTAAACACTTAATATATACCAGGCATGAGCCAACTGCTTTACTTCATTTATACCTTACCCCAATTCTTTGAGGAGGAGATCTTATTTCCCCCCTTATACAGATGAGGAAACCGAGGCTCAGAGACATTGAAAAAAGTGCCCACAGTCAGAGCTAGTAAGCTATAGGGTCTGGATTCAAACTGTGGTCATGCTTATTCTGAGCCTATATTCTTAACCAAAGCTCTTTGCCAGATATGGAGAGGTTGACTACTGGGGTATATCAGGCTCCCAAGTTGATGTGTCCTGAGGGGACCACTAAAGAGACTAGAGGCCACCAGCAACCTGCCAATCAAGAGTCTCCAGAGATGAACTTGGGCCTTACACTGGGCTAGGCACATAGGTAGTTCTTGATTAGTGAAACGCCCAGGGCTTGGACAAGCTCCTCACTACCCATGAGGATAAGCAAGCCCTCACAGGCTAATGCCAGAGCTGCCAGAACTCACACACAGACAGTGATGCATCTTCTCTGAGACCTTTGCTTGCTGCTGAAACAGTCCCATGTCAGACCCAGTGGGTCCACGGTGCTAAGTGCTGAGGCATGATGGATGACAACCTCCCTCCTTCTTAGCCACACTCTACCCTGTGCTCTCAAAGTCCCACCATGAGAGACACTGGGGAAGGACATGTCGGAGATGAATGAATGGATGGATGGATCCTGACACCTTATTACTTGAAGAAAACCACTGGCTGGATGTTCCCCAGAGTGCCATGAAATATCATCATCTTCAATTGTGTCTGAGTACATCCCGACTCCAACCCTTCCACCTGCTGTGGGCCTGCAGAGGCAGCAGGAATGCTCATTCATAGAACCTTGCATGAAGACTGTCATAGGTCTGCTCCCCAAAGGGATGGTCCCAAGAAAGCAGCTGGGCCTGCAGGAGAAGACACAGATTGTTGTTGGGTGATGCTGGAAACTGTCCACCAGCAACCTGAGTCTCTGTGTTCTCCTGAGAGCCTAGCTCCCAACCATACTGAACAAGAATGCAGAAAGCTCCAGGGAGCTTTTATCTCCTTAACTGCTGCCGCTCTGTAATGCTTGCATCCAGTCCTCTGAGCCAGTCAGAAGCTCCCTGAGGTCAGAGCCAGGGAGGAGGCTTCCTCCTGTCTACTGGACTTCACCTCATGCTAGACACAGATGCTCAGGCATGTCTGTTGACAATGGTGACAACTGCTGGGCTGCTGCTCTAATGTTCTGAGTCAGTGCCAGGGACTGAACAGATGGGGCAGAGTCCCCCATGGGCTAAAATCCATTTCAGGAAAGACAGGAGGAGGGAAGAAAGAAGGGAGGGAGGGAGGAAGGAAGAGGGAAAATGTTCTGGCTTGAACCCTGGATTTCTAGAAGGGCCTGAGCTGTCCAACCTTGAGAAGAAGAATGAAAGAGAGACAGAGACCCTTTGTCACCAGGAAAAGAGTGGATGCCAGCTCTGCACCCCATCTTCCTCCCAGCTAGAGGTCAACTCAGGGAAAAGGGAAGCAACCTCCGGTTGATGGCTAAAGAACTGAATCAGAGAAAAACTGCAGAGGGGTCATTTTTTTTTTTTTTAAACTCCCAAACAGAGAGCATATCATTTAATTATCTTACAAGTCAATTGTGGGAAATAACCGTGTTTATTTATTTAAGACTAATGGCCACTCTGTGGGCTTCAGGAAACCTCTGCGCATCATCCTGTGCTCACCCATTACTCAATAAACATTTACTAAGAACCAACCATGCAGTAGGCACCAGGGCACCCTCTCTGTGAGTTCTGAGGATCTCCTGAGTGTTCATTTATCTGTTTGTGCATGCTTGAATTCATTCATTCACTCCATCCATTCATTCAGCAAAGCTCTACTGAGCACCTCCTATGTGCTGGAAAGTGGAAGGAACATTTACAAGGCTGTTTCCCCATCCCCAGCCTGCTGTCTTTCTGCACCTCATTTAAAGTTTCCTCACAGAGAATGTTCCAGAAGAGTGTCTGCTCAGTCAAGTTTCCCTAGAGAAGTTCCTCCCAAGACCTCAGAACTGAGTTAGACATTCTCAAAGATGCTATCAGGAAAAGTCTGCCACTTCCTCTCATAGACCCACAGCTTCTGAGAGGTCCAACCCACCTCCAATGTGGTACCAGGGGCTAGGATTAGCCACTTTACCTGTAAGACAAGTTCTGAAGATGAGTGTAATGGGAACATCGGAAACAACTTCCTCCCAGAGGCCTTAGCTCTTCTTTCACATTGACCCAATAGTCCTTGGGATATGGAACTGAAACATTAGTCAGTCCCAGGAGTGGATACTGAAGAAGGGTAGGGTATGGCTCATATAATTCCATGACCTTAGCAGTTCCAGGTGCTTCCTCTCTACTCACTCCCTCCTTAACCTCAATCTCGTCATTACCCAGAGCCATCGTACCTCTCATGCCCAAGTCCCAGTTCACTTACCCAGACCACAACTCATTTCCTTCAAGCTCTCAAACCCTCCTTTGCCCTTTAGCTTTGTTTGTTGATCTTGAGACTCTCAGGTCTTTGAATGTTCCATGCATGTCTCAATCTTGACACCTTTCAGTCCTCATTTCCTCCCAAAGCAGCTGCTTCTCCTGCGCTTTCTGTTGCAGACACAGGCACATCCATTCTCCTTGCCATCCAAGACACAAATTCAGGGCTCGTCCTTGATGTCCTCCGTCATGATCCAGCCTGACTCAGACCTCTGCCCTGTGCACACATAGCTGGTACCCTATAAGCAGACCACTAGTATCACATCAGCAAATACTTATTGAAAATCTACTATGTGCCATATACTGTGCAATATGGAGACAAACAAAAAGCAGTGTGGCCTCTGGAAGAGGCACAGGAATCTGGCACATTTCCTCTTCCATCCCACCCTAGGCATGGTCACGGAGGACCATGGAGAAGAAAGCATCCCTCCAACCTGAAACCACAGGTCGCTGGGAGGATGGACCATGACTCCCACCAGCCCCAACCCTGGCTAGGGCTGGAGTCCTGGCTTCTCTTAGCCAGGAGATGTCGCATGCCCCCTGGACTGGTGACCGGCTAATGCTATTTCCCTCTTCTCCTCTTTTAGAGGGGAATTGTATTGCTGTGATCCTATTTTCTCACTAACATTGCTTACTAAGTATGTGGGTCATAAATGCATTATTTGGCTCCAGGCTGCAGGACCATGAGGAGCTATATCTGGACCAGCCTGAGAGGCCTGAGATCCTGGGCTTGGAG
Source organism: Orycteropus afer afer (assembly GCF_000298275.1). Lineage (NCBI taxonomy): Eukaryota > Metazoa > Chordata > Mammalia > Tubulidentata > Orycteropodidae > Orycteropus > Orycteropus afer. The sequence goes on along the minus strand of NW_006921675.1, from coordinate 7,702,193 downwards.
CCATATATAGCCACTGGACAGGACTTGGTGTTGCTGCCCTTTCTGGAGGGGATGAGGGCACTATGGGCAGTTTGTGGAATTCTTTTTTTCCTTTTTGGTTTGTGGAATTCTTATATTACATTAGCCTGGGGCTCATATCACACTGCTATTTCTTTTTCTACTATATGGTAAAAGCCTTATCTTTGAGCTCTCAACACCTGGCACACAGTAGATGCTCAACCGTTGTTTGATGAATGAATGAATAGAAACCTAAATATTGTCTCTGCTCTCAAGTTACTTATCAACTGGGGAGGAAACACAGTAAGTAAATAGGTGCCTCTAGTGCCTAAGGCATTTGACTGCTAACCAGAAGGCTGGTGGTTCAAACCCACCAGCCACTCCTCGGAAGGAAGATGGGGCAGTCTATTTCTGTTGTGATACCGCCTTGGAAACCCAAGGAGGGATTGCTATGAGTCAGATCCAACTTGACAGCAGTGAGTTTGGTTTGGTTTTGGAACACACTATGTGATCTTCCATGGCATTCTCTTTCCCTCAAAGTGTAAGTCCCATACTGATAGTGGTCTGCATGGCCCTGGGTGGGCTGGTGCCCAGTAGCCTCATTGCACTCGGCTTCTGCTGTTGCCTCCTCACTTTCTCCGCTCCAACCATACTGGTCTCTGCTGTTCCTCGAACCTGCCAGGCACCCTTCCCCTCAGAGCATTTTGCTGTTTTAGTTCCTCCTGTCTGGAAAGGTCTTTACCCCCTCCCCTCCTATCCCCATTGTCTGGGTGATTCCCTCTCTCACCTCCTATAGGGCTTTGCTCAAACACCCTATGTAAAACTGCAACCCAACTCACCCTTGCATTTCCTACCCCAATGCCCTGCTCCACTTTTCCTTATAGCATTTATAATCTGATATTCTATGCCTATTTTACATTATTTATTTAATCTTTTCGGGTGCTTTTCCCCTCAAGAATATAACCTTCACAGTGGTAGGATTTATTTATTTTATTTAGTGCTGGATATCAAAGCCTAGAACTTTGCCTGGGTGATAGCAGGCACTCAAAAAGTTATTAGTGAATGAATGAGTGATGAGTAATAATGACCTCAATCATGACATACCCTTGTCCCACCTCCATCCCCACTTGACCAAACAAAACACTTGAAAGTGAGGGGGACCGAGGAGATATCAGGTAGTTTTTCCTTCCCTTACAACAACTCACTACCGTCAAGTTGGATCTGACTCATGGTGACCCCTCCTTGGGTTCCCGAGGCAGTATCACTACGGAAGTAGATTGCCCCATCTTCCTTCTGAAGAGTGGATGGTGGGTTTGAACCGCCAGCCTTCTGGTTAGCAGTCAGGCACTATGCCACCAGAGCTCCCTTTCCTTCCCTTGGGACTTCTTTTCCACTCTCATGTTCCTGGCAGGGCTGTTTATCACTGCCCCCCTACCCCACCAATTCAGGGGTGTGCACAAGAGCCAGGCTAGACCAATCTTATTCCTGCACCCCCAGACACAGTGATTGGTTCAGAAATAGTCATTTGGCTCAATCTGGACCAATCAGAGGAGCCCTGGTGGTGCAGTAGTTAATTGCTCAGCTGCTAACAGAAAGGTTGGTGGTTTAAACCCACCAGCAACCCAGCAGGAGAAAGATATTGTAGTCTGCTTCCATAAAGATTACAGCCTTGGAAGCCCTTTCTGTTCTGTTCTGTATGGTTGCTGAGTCGGAATGGACTCAACAACAAGTTTGGTTTTGTTGGTTTGGGCCAATCGGAATCTTCCCTGAGACTTTTCTACAAGATGAGCTCTTTTCATCAGCACTGCTAAATTTGGGAGTTTCTCTTGCCTATCACATGGTGAAATCTTGTCTGAAGAATGAAACCAAGAAGAAACAGAGCCCAGAGACAGAACCACAGAAAGAGCTATAATGATAATATTTGAGTCCTCAAACCAGTCACATCGATCCAAATTCTCTTTGGGTTCCTTTCTTTCTCTTTTTTCTTTCTCTCTCTTCCTCTCCCCACCTCACCTTTCCTTCCTTCCTTCCCTTCCTTAAACTAGTTTCAGTTGTGAGTCCTTTACTAATAATCAAAAGTGTTAAGATGTTAGCTCTTTCAATGGATAGAAAATCATTACACAAAAGTGAAAATAAAAAACAAAAACAATAGTCACTGATGGCAACGACACTGTGTAGGTGGCCACCAGTCATTCCAAGATAACAGGTTTACCCTGGCATTTGGCCCAATTGGCTTGAGCTTTAGAGGTGGGTGAGGCATTCCAGTCTTCTCCAGTCGGCAGGGCTGAGCTCAGGCTTTAGGGGGGAGTGTTCCATCTGGCTCTGAGGAACCCCTGAGTTGTCATGGTGAAGCACAAGAGTTGGGAGCTGGTGAGTGACAGCTGGAGGAACCTCCCACATCCTTCCAGTCTCCAGCAGAGAGCTCTTGGCTGAGTTTTAGGCAGCTGCCTCCCTCCCCAGCCTTTGTCCTTTCAGGGAATGCCAAATCCAGCACTTCCATGTGCAAGGAGATCAATCACATCTGAAAACGGTTAAGCTGAAATATTGACTTTGCTCCATAAAATGGGAAGAAGCACTTCTCATAGAGAGTTTTCTTTTCAGTCCATCACTTCAACTAAACTTTGAAACTTGACTGATTAGCTTCAGTGGTTCCCCCCCCCCTCCAGTTAAATTTGCTTATTGCTTCTTGGGCTGCTAAATTTAGGAAACAGACAACAAAGGGGAAGGTTTAAAATAAGAAAGGAAAATATTTCCCATGTCATTTTTGGGAAAAATAGTTCAACTGAAATCCCCAAGCATGCTAAACTTTCTTTGAAAGCAGACACGTACCCCTAAATTTGAGATTTTAAACAACTCAAACTCCTTTTAAATAACTGCTGCCCAATTTCCTTTTAGTGCCAGTAAAACAGGTACCTGCTGGGTTTGCCTTTCACTAAATTTTAATGAAACTGCATATAAAAAGGTTCTAGTCTTATTTTATGGATGGCTCCTGATTACAACACCCCACCACCACCCCCGCATACACACCCGTAAGTCTGCTATAAACCAAAAACACCTGGAGAACAAAATGTGATTCCCAACCACTGCCCACTCCCCTGGGAAGAAAAGCTCATCAGATGTCATGTTCCAAGTTGAAAGGCTGCCATTCATTCTGAGAGAGAGCCAGGGAAACGAAGCACATGATTCAACAGCTCTGAGCACAAGGCTCAGGTTCCGGCTCTCCCAAATGAAAAGGCAGGCCTCCTGGGCCCCCTGGAGAACTGCTTGATTCTGCCTCTGGAAAGAGTCAGCCCCACATGGCCTGCTGATGAGCCTACCCAAGCAGACAAGATGCTGGGGACAGCACAGGACCGAGAACTGCAGGTTAGATACAGGCGAACCTCACCTAGGGTATCAAGGGTCCCTAAGGGGCCTGTTGCAGACATGCCCCCATATTCCCTTTCACATTGCCTCAAAAGCATATCTTACAGTGGTTACCAGCCCAGGCTTTGAAATCTGATGGTCCTGGGGTATGATGCCAGGCTTTACTAGTCTGCAGTCTTGGAAGTCTCTTACCCTTTCTGCGAATGTTCCTTCACCTGGAAAATAGGGATTATTGAGGGTACTGTAAGAGATAATACAAAAGACAGGCATACGAGCTGAACATTTACCTCAGGTAGATACACTCCTTGGAGCGAACAATCATGGGAGAAAGAAGGGCTGCTTATGCACAGGAAGACAGCTCAGGGGGCAGGAGTGCATGGAGGGATGGACACAGGGAAGAGGTAACTATGGGGAGGAAGTGGGAGGGGAGCTGTTGCATTGTGGTAAACTGTGGTCAGTGTTATGAGACAAAGTATATGTGAACTGCTGTATGGAAAGTGAATTTGCTCTGTAAACCTTCACCCAAATCACAATTTAAAAAAAAAAAGAGAGATAATACAGATATTATACTTAGCACAGTGCCTGGCACATAAATAAATTTTAAAAATTCACTGCCATGTAGTTGATTCCAATTCATAGTGACCTCATTGGGTTTTCAAAGCTGTAAATCTTTATGGAAGTAGACTGCCTCAACTTTCTTCCATGGAGTGGCTGATGGATTTGAACCACACACCTTTTGGTTAGCAGCCAAAAGCCTGAATCACTATTCCACCACCAGAGCTCCTTTGGCACAAAAATAAAACAAAAAACAAATCCACTGCCATCGAGTCAATTCCAGCTCATGTTGTTGTTGTTACGTGCCGTTGAGTGGGACCTGACTCAGAGTGACCCCTCCTTGGGTTTCCGAGGCAGTATCACTACGGAAGTAGGATTGCCCAACCTTCCTTCCGAGGAGTGGCTGGTGGGTTTGAACTGCCAGCCTTCTGGTTAGCAGTCAAGTGCCTTAGGCACTACGCTACCAGAGCTCCAAGGTGGTAAGTCTTTACGGAAGTAGATTGCCCAGTCTTCCTCTTGAGGACTGACTGGTGGGTTTGAACTGCCAGCCTTCTAGTTAGCAGGCAAATATGCCTTAGGCACTGCACCACCAGAGCTCCTTTTGGCACATAAATGGTACTTATTAATTATTAAAAGGATCTCTGGTGGTGTGGTGCCTAAGGCATTTGACTACTAACCAGAAGTTTGGCAGTTCAAACCCACCAGCCGCTCAGTGGAAGGAAGATGGGGCAAGCTACTTCCATAAAGATTTACCACCTCAGAAACTTGGTGGGGGTCTCTGTGAGTTGGAATCGACTCAATGGCAGTGGGTTGGGTTTGGTTTATTAATTATTACTACCTCACCTGCCTTCTTACCAAGGGTTCTCAGCCTTAGAATTACCTGGAGAGATTTAAAAAATTCCAACTCCTAAGCTATACTCTAGACCAGTAAAATCAGAATCTCTGGAGATGAGAACCAGGCATTTGGAGTCATGAGCTCTCAAGGTGGTTCTAGTGTGCAATCAAGATTGAAAGCTACTATTTTATACAAACATATGATGATCAAGGGCGGGCTAGCAAAGTTGTAGGACCTTAGAGACTAGGAAGAGCCTTAGAGGCCACCTCCCTGACCCCTCTCCCCAAGGAACTTCCCCATGAGTCTGGATTTTGGGCCTCTGTTTGTATTGACCAAGACCTTCACCATCAGCAGAGCTAATCACAACTCAGCTAGAGCCTCTGCAGTTCCTGTGGAAATCCACCACCTTGCAACACTTTTCCTCTGCAGGCTCTATAGTTCAATTACTTATCAAAGGGCATAGGGTGGGAGCTGCCTGGGAAAGCCCACCTAGGGCCTCCAGGTGGATTTCCCACCCACCCTGCAGGGACTCCTCCAAGGGCTGCTGATGGCTGTACAACTTCATCACTCTCAAAAACCAAACTCGCTGCTGTTGAATTGATTGGACTCATAGCAACCCCTCCTTGGGTTTCCAAGGTGGTATCTCTACAGAAGTGGATTGCCCAACCTTTCTTCCAAGGAGTGGCTGGTGGGTTTGAACTGCCAGCCTTCTGATTAGCAGTCAAATGCCTTAGGCACTATGCCACCAGAGCTCTTAACCTTATCACTAGTGAATGTTATGCCTTCTAGTGGCCTCACCTAGGAAAAGGGGAGCCCACTGACCATTCCCTTAGTGCTTTGAACCATGGTCCTCTACACCAGGTTGGGACAAGGTATTAGGCCCACTGTTCAGATCCAGAGGGGTTTCAGGTCCGGCCAGGCTCCCCAGTTTCCCCTGAGCAGGAGCTCTCTGCATATGGAGGGATTCAGAGGGTGACCTGCGCCAGGAATACATGGCGTGATAGCTCAGTTTCTACCTGCTTATCAGTTTACCCAGCTTGAGTAGGGTATTCCTGGGTCTGTGAGGGTACCAGAACCCTGTCCTTTATCTGTCCGTATCTGCTAAGCCCAAGGTATGAGTGAAGATTAGGCCTCTTCTACAGTAAAAAGTCAATATTCACAGCTCACTGAGGTGCCCATGTTCTGGGTGCTATGCAACGTGCATATTTCTGTCTCCAAATACTCCTGCAAAATAGGTGCTGTTTTTCATTGTATTTTCATGGGTTCTTTGGTTCTGTATATGACAAGCCCATGTCTTACAGAGTAGAACTGCACTCCACAGGATTTTCATAGCAGGATTTTCATAGCTATGATCTTTCAAAAGATTGCCAGGACTTTCTTCTGAGGTGCCTCTGTGTGAGTTCAAACTCCCAGTGTTTTGGTTAGTAGTCAAGTGCTTAACCATTTGAGCCACAAGACACTCCATAGGTGCTCTTCTTATCCTCAGTTTCCATCTCTGTAAACTGAGGCACAGAGAGGTAAAGCAGTGTGCCGAGCAGCTAGCTTTGGACAGGAATCGTGGCTGTCTGGCAGCCGAGTCTGAGCACAAAG